>NC_057836.1:51701515-52004545 GCF_910594005.1 Cervus elaphus | reverse complement strand
TACCATTACACACCAGTCAGGATGGCTGCTATCCAAAAGTCTACAAGCAATAAATGCTGGAGAGGGTGTGGAGAAAAGGGAACCCTCTTACACTGTTGGTGGGAATGCAAACTAGTACAGCTGCTATGGAAAACAGTGTGGAGATTTCTTAAAAAACTGGAAATAGAACTGCCATATGACCCAGCAATCCCACTTCTGGGCATACACACTGAGGAAACCAGATCTGAAAGAGACACGTGCACCCCAATGTTCATCGCAGCACTGTTTATAATAGCCAGGACATGGAAGCAACCTAGATGCCCATCAGCAGATGAATGGATAAGGAAGCTGTGGTACATATACACCATGGAATATTACTCAGCCGTTAAAAAGAATTCATTTGAATCAGTCCTAATGAGATGGATGAAACTGGAGCCCCTTATACAGAGTGAAGTAAGCCAGAAAGATAAAGAACATTACAGCATACTAACACATATATATGGAATTTAGAAAGATGGTAACGATAACCCTATATGCAAAACAGAAAAAGAGACACAGAAATACAGAACAGACTTTTGAACTCTGTGGGAGAATGTGAGGGTGGGATATTTCAAAAGAACAGCATGTATACTATCTATGGTGAAACAGATCACCAGCCCAGGTGGGATGCATGAGACAAGTGCTCGGGCCTGGTACACTGGGAAGACCCAGAGGAATCGGGTGGAGAGGGAGGTGGGAGGGGGGATCGGGATGGGGAATACGTGTAACTCTATGGCTGATTCATATCAATGTATGACAAAACCCACTGAAATGTTGTGAAGTAATTAGCCTCCAACTAATAAAAAAAAAAAAAATTAAAAAAAAAAGAAAGAAAGAAAAAAAAGCAGAGACATGACTTTGCCAACAAAGGTCCGTCTAGTCAAGGTTACGGTTTTTCCAGTGGTCATGTATGAATGTGAGAGTTGGACTGTGAAGAAAGCTGAGCACTGAAGAATTGATGCTTTTGAACTGTGGTATTGGAGAAGACTCTTGAGAGTCCCTTGGACTGCAAGGAGATCCAACCAGTCCATCCTAAAGGAGATCAGTCCTGGGTGTTCATTGCAAGGACTGATGCTGAAGCTGAAACTCCAGTACTTTGGCCACCTCATGCGAAGAGTTGACTCATTTGAAAAGACCCTGATGCTGAGAGGGATTGGGGGCAGGAGGAGAAGGGGACAACAGGATGAGATGGCTGGATGGCATCACCAACTCGACGGACGTGGGTTTGGGTAAACTCTGGGAGTTGGTGATGGACAGGGAGGCCTGGTGTGCTGTGATTCACAGGGTCACAAAGAGTCGGACACGACTGAGCAACTGAACTGAACTGAACTGAATAGAGCTATATGGAAAAAAATAAAGAAAGAAACTGGACCACCTTCTCACACTATACACAAAACAAACTCAAAATAGATTAAAGACTTAAATGAAAGACCTAAAATCATAAAACATCTAGAATAAAATATAGGCAGTAAGTTCCTTAGACATCAGTCTTAGCAATATATTTTTGAATCTGTTTTCCTTAGGCAAGAGAAACAAAAGCAGAATTAAACAAATGAGACTACATCAAACTAAAAAAATAAATAAATAAATAAAACTTTTGCACAGTGAAGGAAGCTATCAACAAAACAAAAAGGCAGACTATTGAATGAGAGGAGATGTTTGCAAACAACATATCCTATTGAGGATTAATATACAAAATATACAAAGAATTCATATACCTCAATATAAAAAAATATCTGATTAAAAAATGAGCAGGGTACCTAACCAAATATTTTTCCAAAGAAGACATATGGATGGCCAACAGACATATGTAAAGATGCTCAACATCACTAATCATCAGGAAAATGAAATCAAAACTACAGTGAGATATGATCTCACATCTGTCAGAATGGCTTTATGATAATGTTTATGAGAATGTAGAAAAAGGGGAAAAAAATAAATAAATAAATAAGAAAGAAAAAGAGGAACGCTCAACTTACTGTTGGTGAGATTGTAAAGTGGTATGTCCCTATCTGAAAACCGTATGGAGGTGGATGGGAGGTGTCTCCTCCCTGAAAGGCGATTTCTGCTAAATGATTGGATGGATATGAATTTCTGTGCACAGTGCATTCTGAGACTGCTCCTCATCTCTGAATATAATTATAAGAGTGTACTAACTGCATCCTGAGTCAAGCAACTGGAATTCACATGGAGGATTTCTCCCTAACTCACCAAGGACACTGGCTTGTACTGGCTGAGAAGTAAGCATCCTCTGCTCTGCTTCCTCAGAAGGGGTAACTGTGGGGCCCTCCATGATCAGGGGGCAACGCTGGGTTGAGTAATTATGTTTCAGCACAGCTGCTCTTTTCTGCAACCAAGAGACCATGAGCCTGCAGAGTTCCAATGATAGGAGACCTCCTGCATTTCCGTTCAGCCATTGCACTGCAAAAAATGACTTCTGTTTGAAAAATCTAGATGTCATAAGGGCTTAAACCCACATTGTGTCTTTGGGCAGGACTGGAGAAAGATATTTTGATACTCAGAGTATCAATGCTGCCATTTGTAATTCAAAATAACATATGCTTTTTAATGACACAAAATGCCTTGTATTTTGACACAAAATGTCTTGTATTTTGACACAAAATGCTGGGATGTTGCTATTCTGATTGTAAACTTCCTGACATAATATTGGGTTGGCCAAATAGTTCATTCAGGTTTTTGCTAAGATGGTATGGAAAAACCCAAATGAACTTTTTGGCCAACCCAAATACAAAAAGCCAAACTTTTCTCTATTTTAGTGGATTTCTATTTAGGTTTTTTTTTTTTAATTATTTCAAGGAAGTGAGAGATTGTTTTTCTGTCTACTTTGCTGGTTGCAAAAGCATATATGTAACCCTTGTATTAGGTAATCTATCTATATGCAGATTAGGAAAAAAAACAGGAAAGATAGATTTTTTTTTTCCTACCTGGCCCTCTCAGTCTGCCTTAGCCAGGTCCACTCATTTTAAAATGAAATCAATACCAACAGCAAACTTAAATTAATAAATACAAAATGGGTAAAGTTTCACACAATGTGCCTTGGAGAAATAACATTTCTGAATGTGATCACACTGTAAGAACAAAATTGGTAGTTTAAATTCTAATTCTAGTATAAGTTCTATAATTCTAACTGGTAGTATAAATTCAGCCTATAAATATTTATGTTGAATACTATATTATTTAATAAACTTGCTAACCACTCTTCTGATTTTATTTAGCCTGCTTTTAAATTTTAACCAGAGATAGGAACGAATCCATTTGCAATGCAGGAAACACGGGTTCAGTCCCTGAGTGGGGAAGGTCTCCTGGAGAAGGGAATAGCAACTACTCCAGTATCCTTGCCTGGGAAACCTCATGGACAGAGGAGCCTGGCAGGCTACAGTCCATGCGGTCGCAAAGAGTCAGACAGGACTCAGCGACTAAACAGCAACAACAAAAAAGTGTTCAGACAAATATAAAATGCTAGCATTCAAAGAGTAGTCAATGGACAAAGTACAGTTTTCATCCTCATAAAGGTGGCCTGCCCTTCTAAATCCCCTGTATGCAGTTTAGCCTGTATGCAGTTTCTTAGGACTCTGCTTTAAGAAAGGTACTTATTACCCAAGGAACTGCAAACATAATGCATGTGATAGTCACATTTATAGTTTGCTTATGTCATTTTATTAACCAGAAGCTTAAACTTCAAACTGCAAACCGCATACAAATTGTAACCCACAGTTGTTTCCTGGATCAGACTTTTAAAGGTGAAATCCCCATTGTCCCTAATTCAGACTCTTTTACTCTTGACTAAGAGGTAATCTCCTTGGTGTTTAACAGGAGGCAATGGCTTGGGAATTCTCTCCCATTTCAAGTGCACACAGAATTGCTACTGCCTTTTATAAAAGTTGTGCATAAGCCTGGATACAAAACAAGCCCTATAGGAAAAAAAGAGTCCAGTGAATTCAAGGAAAGTGCAAATAACCTCAAGGCCTAGTCTTTCCTTTTCTGAGAACTAATAAGTGAATCTTATGAATCTGGACAAAAAAAATCCCACTGAAGTGAAGCTTTGAGAAACATTTGTGCTGATGATGACAGCATTTTCATGGTAATTCGTCAATGTTCTTACAAAGCAATGGTAATTTACTCCAGCAAAATCCAGCTAATAGCCCTGTAGATTTGAGGCCTTCTTCCAGGAGGCCACATGCACGCCACCCTAGTGCCTGCAGACTCCATCACCACCCAAGAATTCCAAGCTAAACTGTGTTGTTCAGTCACTAAATTGCATCTGACTGTTTGCGACATCATGGACTGCAGCACGCCAGTCTTCCCTGTCTATCACTATCTCCCAGAGTTTGCTCAAACTTATGTCCATCGAGTCAGGGATGCCACCCAACCATCTCGTCCTCTGCTGTCCACTTCTCCTCCTTCAATCTTTCCCAGCATCAGGGTCTTTTCTAATGAGTCAGCTCTTCTCATCAGGTGGCCAAAGTATAGCTTCAGCTTCAGCATCAGTCCTTCCAATAAGTATTCAGAACTGCTTTCCTTTAGGAATGACTGGTTTGATCTCCTTGCAGCCCAAGAGACTCTCAAGAGTCTTTTCCAACACCACAGTTTTAAAACATCAACTCTTCAGTGCTCAACCTTCTTTATCATCCAATTGAACTGGAAAGATAGATTTTCAGGTATGGTCCATCCATACGTGACTACTGGAAAAACCATAGCTTCAACTATATGGACCTTTGTCGGCAAAGTGATGTCTCTGCTTTTTCATATACTGTCTAGGGCTGAACATCTGGAATATCCAGGCTTGATTTTTCCATGTCACAATTTCAAAGCCAGTGCCCAGTATGGGAAGCCCAACTGGGGTTAGAGGGAGTGGGGAGTTGGGGGAGGAAAGGGGCAGAAGACACAGCGTTTTGATTGTCAGACTCTGAGAGGCCTTAACCTGACAGCTATCTTTCTGAGCAGAAACAAGACTAAAACAAAAAAGCAAATTGTAAAAGACATCTATCAGTACCATTCACTTCCTTTTCTGATTCTGACGAAAACACACATTCATTATAGATTTTTAAAAAACAGAAAGACTTCAAAAGGGACAAAATCATCAATAATTTTATCCAGATGTTTTTACCCAGATATCTTTTATCCAGATACAGTTCCTTCCAGTTTTTCTCAATGCAGATTTTAATTACTCTATGCAACTTTATGGGCTTCCCAGGTGGCACCAGTAGTAAAGAACCTGCCTGTCAATGTAGGAGCAGTAAGAGACATGGGTTCAATCCCTGTGTCAGGACGATCGCCTGGAGGAGGGCACGGCAACCCACTCCAGTATTCTTGCCTGGAGAGTTCCATGGACAGAGCAGTCCAGTGGGTCACAAAGCGTTGGGCACAACTGAATCGACTTGGCACATATGTAACTTTATTGTATACAAGTACTTTTTTGAAAATAAGATTCTTCTAGTCACAGAATATCACTATCTCTGGGCACCTGTAAGTTACAGAATGTTCATATTACTAGACAACTTAAGTGGTTTCAATTACTGCAAAACTAAACAGAACAATGTAGTGACAACCCTCGTACAGAAATCTTGGTCTCACACTCTATTTTCTTAAGAAAGATTCTCAGAAGCGATGAAAGGTATCGATGGATATGGACATTTCAATATACTTGATGCATAAAATTGAGCCAGGAATTCCCTGGCAGTCCAGTGACTAGAACTCCATGCTCTTATTTTCTGACAGATTCAAACCCAGGTCAAGAAACTAACATTCCACAAATCTCATGGAGTAGTCAAAAATAAAAAAATTAAATTTGAAAACTTAAAAATGGAATGAAATTAGATAAAAAATAATAAAAATTGAGCCAAACTGCTTTCCAGAAAAGTTGTAGCAATTAGACAATCTGTTCAACAGCAAAGTAAGAGTCTCATATTAATGTACTTTCATCAACATTGAGCTTTTAATCTGTGGTAAGTTCAGGTCAAAACTCGCTTTTGTAGTTTATGCATACACAATACATTATGTATGGCTTTGGTTTGCTATAAAGTCAACATATTTGGAAAGCCATGGGAAACAGAGTGACCTCCAAGAACATACAATATACTGAAAGCAAAGCAGCTTGCCTGGGGTCATCTGACCATTTAACCATGAATTTGGGACTAAAAACCAAGAATTCTTCTAATTCCCAACCCAGTTCCTAAGCAGTAGCAACTTTCAGTAAAAATAAAACCAATTTAAAAATGTGGAGACAAAAAAAAAAAAAAAAAAAATGTGGAGACAATGGGGAGACAGGAGATACTTTTCATTGCTGCTTGGTAAATAATTTTTTAAATTAATTTATTTATTTTAATTGGAGGCAAATTACTTTACAATATTGTGGTGGGTTTTGCCACACATCGACATGAATCAGCCACAGGTGTGCATGTGTCCCCCCATTCTGAACCCCTCCCTCCTTCCTCCCCACCCCACCCCTCTGGGTGGTCCCAGAGGACCAGCTTTGAGTGTCCTGCTTCATGCATCGAACTTGCACTGGTCATCTATCTTTACATACGGTAATATACGTGTTTCAGTGCTATTCTTGCTTGGTAAATAAACTTTTTCCTCATTGAATTTTCATATCTTTGCAGCACTGCCCCAGACCAGCAAGCCTGCTACCCAGCAGTTCACCAGTCATCACTTTCCAGCTCTCGGAGAGGGTCCTTTGGGAGGAGAGGAGTCACAGACTGCAGATCTTATGTTTCAGAATTAACCACAGGAGTGTCATTAGGAAACTCAGTCTAGCCTGAAGATACCTCATGACAATCTAAAATCAAATACCAGTGAGTCTTCCCTGCCTCTGTGCATGCATGTTCAGACGTGTCCATCTCTTTGTGACCTCATGGACTGTAGCTTGCCAGGCTCTTCTGTCCATGGAATTTTCCAGGCAAGATTACTGGAGTGGGTTGCCATTTCCTTCTCCAGGGGATCTTCCCAGGGATCGAACCCACATCGCTTACATCATTCTACATTGACTGGCTGTGTATTGAACAGCTTCAGTCGTCTGACTCTTTGCAACCCCATGGACAGTAACCGGCCAGGCTCCTCTGTGCATAGGATTCTCCAGGCAAGAACACTGGAGTGGGTTGCCATCCTCTCCTCATTGACAGGCAGATTATTTACCACTGATGAAAGGCTATGCATCTTCTTTCTGGTCTGCTGAGAACACTTACTCTTGGAGCCATCATGTAAGAAGCCTGACTGCCCTCACTGAGGAGCCCCTATTGAGGAAGTCTACATCCTGTTGAGAAGCCCCAGGGAGATGCACTGATGGACAGTCCCTGATGAACCCGGTCTTCCAGTCAGCCCGGGCGCCAGGCATGTGAGGGAGGGGCTTCCAGACCGTTTCAGTCCACAGCCATCTGAGTCGGTCTCAGTCTTCATGACTTTCCGCTAACGCCCCAGACTTCATGGAGCAGAAGCAAGCCATCCCCACTGTGCTTCGGCTGAACTCCTGACTCACACAACGAGTGTAATAAAATGACACTTTTATTCATTGTATTAAGAGCAATTGGTGATACAGAAATAAGTCATACCTTATTCCAGTAGTAAGATCATCAAGGCTTCCTGCGTAGCTCAGTCGGTAAAGTATCTGCCCACAATGCAGGAGACCTGGGTTCAAGTCCTGGGTCAGGAAGTTCCCTCGGAGAAGAAAATGGCAACCCGCTCCAGTATGCTTGCCTGGAGAAACCCAGGGACAGAGAAGCCTGGTGGGCAACAGTTCATGGGATCGCAAGAGTCGGACATGACTTAGTGCTATCTTTTTGCTTTTTTTTTTTCATTCAAGTAATAAGCTGGAATACCTCTCCCCTGCTCCCCTATCCCTTAGCCTCCCCACCCTCCTGTTCCATTGCATTATTGCTATGGACTAATTTTTGTGTCCCACCACCACCTCCAAATTACATGTTAAAATTCTAATGCCCAGTATTATGGTTTTAGGACGTGAAGCCTTTGGGGTGATTAGGTCATCAGAGTGAAGCCTCATGAATGGCGTAATGCCCTCATGAAAGGGCACCAGAGAGGTCCCCTTCCACCCTGTGGGGACACAGCAAGAAGTCAGCAGTCTACAACCTGCAAGAGGGCTTCCCCCAGAACTTGACTATGCTGCACCCTGATCTCTGAATTCCAGGCTCCAGAACTGTGAGAAATAAATTTCTGCTGTTTATAAGCCACACAGATTATGGTATTTTGTTTAACAGCCTGAATGGACTAAGACAATTATTCTCCATCTTTTCCTTTCCCATCTTCAGCCCATGAGCTACCAGGTCTCCTACTTTTCTTTCAAAAGTCTCTGAAGATTTTTGAGCATTCATAACAATATTGAATATTAATATTTTTGATGACTGCATTGACAAAGAGACTTGGAAGTCACTTTGGAGCGCATGAGAATATCTAGAAATGGACTTTTCAGTTGACATTAAAATGTCTGTGACATTTTCTCTGCTCTTTTCTATTTGTCATCCATTTCCTATCCCAGATCCTGCTACCTAGCCACGTCTTTTTTTAAATTAATTTTTGTTAGAGTATAGTTGCTTAACAATGTTGCTTTACTTTCTGCTGTATAGCAAAGTGAATCCATGTATTGAATGTAAAGAATTCCCAGAAGCTTCTATTACTCAATCAAATTAACAGTTAACAGAGGTCAATTTCAGTTAAAATAGTAAAATAAGCTACCATTTGTTGAGTGTAGTGCTAAGCACTTTATCCACATTTTCTTAGCATCATAACCATATGAGGTAAGTCTTATTAAACCCATTTTACTGAAGGGGAAACTGTGACTTAAAGAGTAACACGGCTCCTACATGGTAAAGCTAGAATTTGAATCCAGAGTCATAGGACCTCAAATCCAATTCTCAACTATTGCATTAGTAGCTTTCAAGCCTTCTGGCCATGCCCCATGGTGGGAAAAAAAAAAATGCATCTTACATCATAGCCAATGAACACCGACACACATGAACTAGAAGTGTCAGCAAGCAATAAATACCTTACCAGGTACACAACATACTGATCTTCTCTATTCTTTTTGGTCTAGTTCTCATTTTTAAAATGTAGTTGTGTGTCTTAGTTGCTCAGTTCAGTTCAGCCGCTCAGTCGTGTCCGACTCTTTGCAACCCCATGGACTGCAGCACACCAGGCCTCCCTGTTCATCACCACCTCCCAGAGTTTACTCAAACTCATGTCCATTGAGACAGTGATGCCATCCAACCATCTCATCCTCTGTCATCCCCTTCTCCTCCCACCTTCAAGTTGTTCAGCTGTGTCCAACTCTTTGCGACCCCATGAACTATAGCCCACCAAGCTCCTCTGTCCCTGAGGATTCTCTAGGATTCTCGAATACTGGAGTGGGTTGCCATTCCTTTCTCCAGGGAATCTTCCTGACCTCGGGAATGAACCCAGGTCTCCTGCATTGCAGGCAAATTCTTTACCGTCTGAGCTACCAGGGAAGCCCAAGGTGTGTGTGTGTGTGTTACTGGCTCAGTCATATCCAACTCTTTGTGACAAATGTACTTAGTAGTCCATCAAATTGATTGCATAGCTTCTTGCTAATTGATCATAATACAGAGACTAAAAAAATCACTACACTCCTTATCCAACTTGACTTAAAATCTGGGGGGTCATTACTCCAAAACCCTTTTCTACTTTAAAGATTACTCACCAAAGAGCTAAACACAAAATGTTTTAATACAACCTTTTTTAAAATTAGAAAGAAACTTTATCATTTCTATCAACCTCTTCTCTTTTTTAACATGAGACTATTTAATGAAAAGCTCTATTTGATAAATTTAACAAACAAACTGGTATCTCAGTTCCATACTAGATCTGGTTGCTGGACAGCAATAGAAGATACAGGAAAGATATTCACCCTGCGTTTGTCTCATTGCTCAAAGCCCTTCCCAAGAGAGCTGCTGGCCACAGCCCTGACCAGACACCACAGCACAGGATCCCACTCGCCCCTCCACTTCAGCTATTTGGGCCATTAGCTGGGTAGAGAATGATGAAGTGCCTGGCATGAGAAAAGGAGCTGGACCACGTCAAGAATGAAAGTGAGGGCATGGTAAGTCTCTTCAGTCGTATCTGACTCTTTGTGACCCTATAGACCGTAGCCCGTCAAGCTCCTCTATCAATGGGATCCTCCAGACAAGAATACTGTAGTGGGCTGCCATGCCCTCCCTGCCATGCAGGGATCCAGGGATCAAACCAGGGATCAAACCAGGGATTGAACCCACGTCTCTTACATCTCCTCCATTGACATATGGGTTCTTCACCACTAGGGCCACCTAGGAAGCCCATGAAAGTGAGAATAATGGGTAAATAATCCAAAGAATCGAGAGAGTAGACACTGAATAGCCATGTGGCAGGATGGGGCTGGAGAGGCCATGGTAACCACGGACGTACCACAGCGATGAGGATACCGAAAGGGCCACACGAAGTGGGAGGAAGATGAGTGCGTGTGAAGAGGAGCACAGAGATGCCTTGCACCCCTAGACAAAGAGGAGCTGGTCGCTCTAGGCGGGACAAGTCCCACTGGCTTTCTGGTTTCAAATCCAGTGCTGTGTACTCACAACAAAAACATACATTTTTCTTTCTGGAGATTTGTAAAGTGTTTAGTTCTTTACAACCCAAAGTTCCTCAATTAAATGGGCTCCTGAAATATTCTCACAGCAAGAATCTGAGAGAAAGGCAGAGTAGGACAAACACAGAGTCTCAGACAAGAGATTCATGGACACAAGATTTGTAGAGGACTAGTCCTATACTTTTGTCTTCTGGAATATTAAAAATCTTCATTACAATGCCTTTTATTTGAGTCATATGGTACTTTATAGTTCACAAAATCATCTGTAAAGTGGGATAATAATTTTACCTGTTTCATATTTTTTGTGGAAGGTGAAATAAGTAAACACAAGAAAAGTCCTTAAATTAAGACTTTCCACATAGTTGATCTTATGACAATACTATGGCATGGGAGGGTGTTACATATGACATGGGCATGCAGAGAAACCCCAGGCCATGCTAAAGGTTACACAGCTAAAAAGTGGTAACAGAGGTCTTTGGGCTTTGCATCATCCATAAATATTCCACAGATATTTATGGGGTCCAGAACCAGTGCCAGGTTCACACCATCACAGTGAATGAGACAGATGCATTTCCTGCCTCCAGGAAAATTACAGCAAAATATTCCTTCCCCACATCTTATGTTTCTATAATATAGGCATCAAACTAGAGAGCTGTTCTTTTTTTCACACTCTACAAATAAGATTAAATTAAGCTCTAATACGAAAAAGCCACAAGACTAGAAAGGCATGCATCTTCTGCTATCTTGAGAAATTATAGTTTCCTCCCCTGTACCTGTCTGTAGCCTCCTAGGGTTACCACACCGAGGCGCCAGGCACACTGTATTGTAATTCCTTGAATAATTTTCAGTCCCCATTCTTCACCCAAGACCATCAGCTCCCTAAGGACAGGAACTCTCCTCAGGGCAGCACAGTGTGCTAGGTGCTCCGTCAGGTCCAACTCTCTGCAGCCCCATGGACGATAGCCCACCAGGCTCCTCTGTCCATTAAATTCTCCAGGCAAGAATACCAGAGTGGGTGGCCATTTCCTTCTCCAGGGGATCTTTCCAACCCAGGGATCGAATCCAGGTCTCCTGCATTGCTGGCAGATTCTTTACCGTCTGAGCCACCAGAAGAGAACAGAGTGGGTGCCAAATGAATAACTGGTTGATTTTAATTCAATAAAAGGCTAGAGTGCTAAGTCGCTTCAGCGTGTCCAACTCTTTGTGACCCCATGGACTGCAGCCTGCCAGGCTCCTCTGTCCATGGGATTCTCCTGCCAAGTATACTGGAGTTGCCATGCTCTCCTCCAGGGAATCTTCCCAACCCAGGGATTGAACTCAAATCTCTTCTGTCTCCTGCATTGGCACGCAGATTCTTGACCACTAGCACCACCAGGCTCTTATATCAATGCAAATGCCTTGACTTTTCTTAACATTGAGGTTGGTCTTAGTTTTTAGTTCACTGAGAGGTTTTTATTTCTTGTGTTTGTGAGGTTCCCCCTCCATGGTGATTTTTTTCAGTTTAAGAAATGCATAAGGCTCAATGAGACCCAGGAACTAAAATGATTCCTGCCACAACTACCAATAACACTTCAATACATTTACTAATTAATTATACACATATTTACTAATATAATATTATTTGCTATAATAATATAGACGCAAAGAGAGAGATCAAGAAAGATTAGTGAAAAATTGGTGTAGAATCCTTTGAGGTCTTTTATTAAAATTAAACATAATTCTAAAGAAAAAATTCAAAGCAATCTATCCACTAAAGACATAGTTCTCACTTTGAGATAAAGCCATCACTTTGGGTTGATTATACCTTGCCCAACGTGGGTTTTTTTTATTATTATTAACATATTTCATTCCTACCAATTCAGAGTAGAGCGATTTTGAGATTAGAATGTCCTTCCACCAAAGCTGGAATTTACAAAGTCAACAGTGCTAAATGTTAATGGATTCTGCCCTCAAGAACCAGGGGTATGGGGAGGTAGCTGGACCATTTTAAAACTTCATAAACATGAAAGATTGGGAGTTAGCTATGAAGAAGTGAAGGTTTATAGAGACCCTCAAGATAAACTTTCCAAAGTTAGGCTTCTCTCCTGGTTAACCTAAATCAATGGCATCTCTGGGGAATACAGTAAATGTGAACTTTTGTGTGGCCGTTTTATTTGTATGTGTGTGTTTTAGCAAGCACCATGGAAGGGCAGAGGCTTCCTCATCAGTGGAACCATGTAGATTCAGAAAAAGCCATCTTCCATTGAGAAGACAATTGTTTTCTATAGAGACAAGAAACAAATGCCTGTGACCCAGGTCACCTCGTCCCAGCAGGCTTTTGCTGCGGCTTCCTCTGAGCAAACACAACAAAGTCCGGAGCAGTCAATCCTGCCGCCCCACACTGGGCCCCTGCAGTTGTGCTCTGCTATTTACCCTTCCTATTAATCTGTCAGTGTTCTAGTCAAACACGCAAAACAATATGGTGGGCGCATAGTTTGATTGGCCATTGCTAAGTAACTTGGTCCAAAGATGAAGAAATGGAACTTCCAACCCACAAAATGTGAGGCCCAATTTGGCTGTTAGAAAACGTTCAACAATACTGGGGCATGACAATTTTTCAGGGTGGCTGTGATTTAACATCTCTCTCACCAGAAAAGTGGTCTCATTAATGACATTCCATTCTGGAATCTAAATTCAGGTCATGTCTCTGTTCCTATCACTGTGGGATAGGACTGTCTGGGTGTTTTGGAGAGGAAGGTGCTCCGAGTAAGATGCCATCATCTTGTTAGTGATGGGATTACTGGATTTGGTTTGGCACACAGGTAAGCCTCTGGCTAACAACTGAAACATTCTTTGAAATGAAAAATTTCGTTGTTGATACAACACTCTTGGAACACTAAAATGTTATAGCTCCACAGTTCCAAAATGTAATCCAAATTATCAAACAGTTGAAGTGAATTTAGTAGCTCATTTCCTCACTCTACTTTCCTCCTTTTCTGTTAGCCAAGAGGAAGCCTCAGACTCCTTCTCAACACAAAGCTCTAGGTGGCCATTTCTAATCTGTTAGATGTGGCACAAAAGATGAAGCAAATAAGTCATTCCAGCCCTGGAGTATCAAGTAAACAAACTCATCAGAATATAAGATGAATAGATGATCAAAAACTGTCCAAGACATTCTCTGCTAATAATACAAGGCATGCATTTCACTGTTATGAGTTTTCAGAAATCACACAGGATGGGAAGAATATGTAGAGGTATTCATGAATCTGAGAGGCCGGGATGCAGTACATCAAAGTGAAAGCAAATATGGCTGTTGAAGTCAGGCTGACTTGTGGCTCAAATTCCCCCCATTTACTCTTTACTAGCTACTCAACCTCTGGCAAGTATATAAGTCTGCTCTGAGATATGTTTGTTCATCCATCAAATGCAGAAAACCAGGTTGTATAATACATAAGTCAGGACTTTTCAACTCTGGTCCCTGCTCCATTTTTTCCAGCTATTTACTTCACAGACCAGAGGCAGCTTTGGGTTCAAATCCTTGTAGTTCTTGACCCAAGAGGAAAAAGAACCCCCTCTTCCAAGCTGGAGTTTAAAAATTGAGAAGAAGAATTCTAATTGGCTTGACTGAGTTGTGTCACTCACTGGACTCCCACTATGGGGACTCTGACTGGTCCAGACTGGGTCAACTGCCCACCCGCTGCCAAGGTCCTGCGCTCAGGCTATCCTCAGGACCACCTGTGACAGTGTTAGCAGCAGTTTCTCAAAAGAAGTACTGAGTGGTGAAAATACTTTCCTGGGATAGACAAAACACTAAATGTGTGCTCCAAAACCACATGGAGTGAAAAAAGTAAATACAATAATACATGCAAAGAGCTTAGTAACTGGCACATAGTAGTATTCCATAGATGGTAGCAAAAGTGATGGTATTATTATTATCAATCTCCAGTCTCAAAAGGTGCAATCAGCAGCAGGGTGATTCACAGAAAGATATTTAATGTGTCACATCGAGTTCATCACTTCCTGATGTCAGTTTTAAGTCTGGCTACTCAGATTGTGTTCTCAAATAGCATTCTCAGTGAAAAAGCCAAGTGCAATGGTCATACTTTTCATACTTCAATTTAAATTTAGCTAATTCTAATTGCAGAGATTTCATTTTGGTCCAACTCACTGAAGAAAAGGTTGTGCTAAAGGATGCAATTAAGGATGTGATTTATTTATGCATTTACTTGCGCTCCTATGTGTCAGGCACTGGGCTAGATGCTGGGTGACCCAGGGAAGCAAAACTGACCAAGTCTCTGCCCTCAGGAAGCTGACTTTCCAGCAGGGGAGTCAGAGAAACAAGCTATGGGGGAAAAGGAAGCACCATAAAAGGGGGGAAAAGCAGAGAATGGACTTTAGATAGAGCCAGGCCCTCTGAGGAATGGCGTCTGGACAGAGGCATGAACCAAGTAAAGGAGCTATGAGAATGCTTTCCCCAAGGCAAAAGAGAGAGAATGGTAAGCACTGAGTCTGGATGTGGGGCAACGTAGCCAGAGCAGAGCAAGCAAGGTGATGGGGATGGGAAGTGATGGTGGACAGCCTGGCCACCCTCTAAGAGGTCTACAACCATGTTACCTTACATGGCAAAAGGGACTTTGCAAATGGGATTAATTTAAGGACACTGAGGGGAGGGCTTTGGCCTATACGATCCAGGTGAGCCCAGTGTCATTACCAGGATCCCTAAAAGTTGCAGAGGAAGGCAGAAAACAAGGTCAGAAACACACTATGAGGAAGAGCAACCCAGTGTTGCTGCAGTGAAGGTGACAGGGACCAAGGGATGTAGGTGGTTTCCAGAAGCTGGAAAAGGCAAGGAACCAGAAGCTCCCCAAAGTCTCCAGAAAGGAATGCAACCTTGATTGCCCAGTGAGACCCACGTCAGACATAAGACCTGCAGAACCACAAATAACAGATTTGTGTTGCTTTAAACCAGTAAGTCGGAGAAGGCAATGGCAACCCATTCCAGTATTCTTGCCTGGAAAATCCCATGGACGGAGGAGCCTGGTAGGCTGCAGTCCATGGGGTCGCAAAGAGTCAGACATGACTGAGCAACTTCACTTTTACTTTTCACTTTCATGCATTGGAGAAGGAAACGGCAACCCACTCCAGTGTTCTTGCCTGGAGAATCCCAGGGACGGGGGAGCCTGGTGGGCTGCCATCTGTGGGGTCACACAGAGTTGGACACAACTGAAACGACTTAGCAGCAACAGCAGCAGCAAACCAGTAAGTGTGTGATAATTTGTTACAGCAGGAAAAGGCAATGAATATAGTATCATTCTTAACATTACCAGATGGTTATATGTCAGGGAAAAGTCTCTGTCTTTTCTTAAAAACCTTGACTTATGGAACTTATCAGGAGTAAACCAGTTGCTTTAAAGTGAGGAGATAAGCCACACCCTAATGATCTGGAGCCATCTTTTAAGTACACAAAAGAAAGAATGGCAGAGAAAATAGGGGCTGTCTCTCCAGGTTTTCCTAGCAGAGATGTAATGTATCCTTAGCATGGCAAAATTTTTTATGAGGGGATTAAAATAGGATGCTATAATTTACAATGATGTGGATAAACATGGAAACTAAGGGGATGCTGAGCGCAGAAGAATTGATGCTTTTGAACTGTGGCGTTGGAGAAGACTCTTGAGAGTCCCTTGGACTGCAAGGAGATGCAACCAGTCAATCCTAAAGGAGATCAGTCCTGGGTGTTCATTGGAAGGACTGATGTTGAAGCAGAAGCTCCAATACTTTGGCCACCTGATGCGAAGAGCTGACTCATTGGAAGAGACTCTGATGCTGGGAAAGATTGAGGGCAGGAGGAGAAGGGGATGACAGAGGATGAAATGGTTGGATGGCATCACCGACTCAATGGACATGAGTTTGGGTAAACTCTGGGAGTTGGTGATGGACAGGGAGGCCTAGCGTGCTGTGGTTCATGGGGTCACAAAGAGTCAGACACGACTGAGCGACTGAACTGAACTGAACTGAAGGGGATGTTCCAAACTATAAGACCAACAGCACTGAATCAGGAACCAAAACTGTTGGCTAAAATGGAGTAAACCTACTGACATAAAAATATGTAAGAAGATGCATTACCTCTCATACACTACCTGCATCCTGACTGCAAAGAATCTGGTTTAGAGTCAATGAAAATGCTTTTTCTCCCATTGCTCCCGGCTATATCTCTTTAGACATCCATTCCACGAGCTCAACTCCCTATAAACAGCAGATGGAGAAAGAATAGCTTAACCACGATGAAACAATGAGGAAAATGACATTTTTAAGATGCTGAATCATCCTAACTATGAACATATTTCTTTTCAGTGACTGTCAATAAAATTATATACTTTTCCACATAAAGTTCTTGATTGTCTTTGGTAAGATGTAATCTTAGGTACTACTGGGATTTTTTTGTTTGGTCAGTTTTACTTATTTTGCACTATAAATGCAAAACATTAAATTACATGTTTTTCTAATTATGTTAAGGGTTCAAAAAATGTGATTTAATTTTATATACTGTTTTAAAGCAGCAAGTTAGCTAAACTCTCATATTAATTCTCAAATATACGTCTATAAATTATTTGGGGTTTTGGTGTGAACAACTGTATCATCTGCTACTAGTGACACTATGTTTGTTCCTTTCCATTTTTTTATAGTCTTACTGCACTAGCTTACATCTCTAAAATAGCACTGAACAGCTTAGTGGTAGTACACATCCATGTTTTTCCCCAAAACAGATTTATTGTTGATACACTGAAATAAATAAAGCTTGCATGCACAGGCCCCCATGAGTTCTAGGAATTACTAAGATTTGCACCATATTCAATGGCGACCCACTCCAGTACTCTTGCCTGTAGAGTCCCATGAGCAGAGGAGCCTGGTGGGCTGCAGTCCATGGGGTCACAAAGAGTCAGACACAACTGAGCGACTTCACTTTCACTTTTCACTTTCATGCATTGGAGAAGGAAATGCAACCCACTCCAGTGTTCTTGCCTGGAGAATCCCAGGGACGGGGGAGCCTGGTGGGCTGCCGTCTATGGGGTCACACAGAGTTGCACATGCCTGATGTGACTTAGCAGCAGCACCACCACCATATTCTAGGTAGAAAGGGCAAGGCTAGAGAAAGTGGGAGGCACTTCTGATAAATTTCTTTAAAAGGTCTCAAAATGACAAAACTAAACACACTCTTTCCATATGATCCAGCAACCATGCTCTTTAGTATTTACCCAAAGGATGTGAAAACTTGGGTTCCATTAAAAAAAAAAATTCTGCATGATTGGATATTTATAGCAGCTTTATTCATAATTGTCAACAGTTGAAAGCAAGCATCAAGTATGTTTGTTGCTTATTTATTTGTTCTCTGTAGATTGCTTTGTTAAGAACTTTGTAAACAAGTTTTCTTCTCTTCCTTGTTTGCAAAGATTTGGGGGATTTGGTGAGGGGATGTTGCTTGTTTTTAATTAGGAAAAAATGATGAATTCTATTGAATATCATCTCTGCATCTATTAATATGTTCATATTTTCCTTTTAATCTGTTAAAGTGCCATTACATTAATCAAATTTCCAATATTAAACAAATCGCGTATTCATAGAATAAAAATAACTTGGTCAAAATGTATTTTCTTTCTACTACATTGCTGGATTTCATTTGTTACTATTTTATCTAGCTTTATTGCTTCAATGATCATCACTGAAATTGACTTTTTCCCTCTTAGAATGTCTTTGCCTTGTTTTGGTACCAATTATCCAAACTTCATAAAATGATTTGGAGGATATTCCCCTCTAATTGTTGGTGAAGTTTGTATAGGGTTGAAACTAGCTATACCCTAAATATTTGAATGACTGTATTGGTCAAATCTTATCCTGATGTGTTCTTCAGGGAAAATTTTTAACTACTGATTCAATTTATCTAAGATCTACAGGGCTCTTTATGTTTTCTACTTCTTTTGAGTCATTTTTTTAATTGTGTTTTTCTAGAAAATTATGTTCCAGTTTTCCAAATTTGACCTTAAAGTATATGTATGTATGTATGTATGTATATATATATATATATATATATACACACACACATATATACTTATCTTTATTAATAATTTTAAATTATCAAATCTTCACTTTTATTTGGCATCAATTAGCTTATTCAATGGGTATCCCTGTAAATGGGTGTCAGACAGTGAAGAATCCATCTGCCTGCAATGCGGGAGACCAGGGTTCAATCCCTGGGTCAGGAAGATTCTATGGAGAAGGGAATGGCAACCCACTTCAGTATTCTTGCCTGGAGAATTCCGGGAACAGAGGAGCCTGGTGGGCTACAGTCCATGGGATCTTTAAGAGTTGGACACGACTGAGCAACACATACACATACACACACATACAACTTATTCAAAGTGATCATTTTTTCATTGATTTTTCTCAGATTTTATCAATGAGCAATAAAATATCTGCGATTAGTAGTCTTTCTCTTCTTTTCAACTGACTATCCTACTTATTTCTGTTTCATGTTTTATTTCATTTCCTAGACTTTTCAGGATAATATAAAATAACAGTTACATTGTAGGTATCCTTGTCTTATTTATAATTTGAAAGTCCTCCAGTATTTTTCAATAAGTATGATAATGATTCCTACATTAAGATAGATTATATTAAATAAGTATCTGCCTGCTTCTAATTTATAAAAATTTTTATAAAGAATAGTTGTATATTATCAAAATATCTAGTATTTAATTGCATTCTCCTATGATTTTTCTTGTTCAATCAACTATTGTGATATATTTGGTTCTTACAATTCCCAACATCAAAACTATCACTAAAACTATCCTGAAATAGTATCTACTGGGCATATATATGAGACAATATATATATATTATTTATATAAAATAATGTGTTTTATGTAAAGGGATGAATTTAATGTGTTCATGGGTATTTTAGGATATTGGCATCTATATTCACAAGCAAAACATTTTATTGACTTTGTTTTTTTACACTACTTTTGTCCAGTTGGCTATCAAATGCATTTTAAAAATTTCACCAGTTTTTATGTACTATAACAGTTTCCGTAATGTGGAACTTCTGTTTCTTTAAAACATTGAAACAGCTTGCTTGTAAAACTGTCTGGGCTTAGAGCCTTTTTGAGAGTTAATTATTTGAAAGCATTTTTCATCTTTGTCATGACTACTGTTTAAGTTAAGCCCTCCATCTCTCTTGAGTGAATTTTAATTGTTTTTGCATGTCAATATGATAATTTTGTTGAGGCTTTTAAATGTATCCCCCCAAAATTTTTCTACATAGGGGTTTCTTCTATTTTAAATCTCTATATGTACTAAATTAAGAGGAAATTCTGGTTCATGGATTTTATTTCCTTGGAATTATAGGTATACTAGCTTCTGTTTTATGCCTCAAGGGAAAATATAGAAATGGTACCCCCCTCAAGAGATAATTGGTGAGGTTGGAGAAAAGCTTATACCTATAGGGCTAAATTTATCCAGAGTCACATCATGAAGAAGGTCATGTAGGTATATCTCTGACTCTATGTTTTCACCTTGCTTACCCGTCTGCCTTCCTGTGCCTGGACATAGCAAGTCTGGTTTCTACAAGGCAAGTTCCTGGGGTCGATATGGTAAGCATACCTCACAGACCTTGGCAATAGGCCTGCCAATCACTACTTTCCTTGTGAGTTATAACCAGTCATTTCAGACTGGACAGGGTGGGAATTCCATTCTGGCTTGAACTCAAGCTTCAATCCCCAATTCATCTCTATCAGGAGCCCATTACTCAGAGAGTAATTTGGCCTATGTTAATATAGATGATTAGCTTGATGCAGAACATCAGCCTTTACCCTATGAAACCAGGACTGAAGGGAATGAAGGAATGAAGGGAATGATTTTCTGAACATAAACCCTAATTTTTAGATACATCTCTTCTTATTCTCAACTTTATGTGTTTGTGGTTTTGTTTTATTTTGTTTCTTAAATAGGCTTTCCAGCAATTTGCACGTCATTATTGTTATTTCACAGTCTAAACTAAGAGATTCAGTCTGGGTCAAAAGTGACTGTAAAGACCTCAACTTCATGACTTTATACACCTTCATTCTAATGTTACTCTAGTCACATGGCACAGTTTCTTTACATAAACTTACTTCTCTCTGCCACTTTCTCCTCTAACAAATAATTTCCTCCCCTTCAAGTACGTTTCATAGCTTCTGCTTATTCAAGTCACCCATTTGATTATGATCTTTAATGGATCTTTCCCTAGCTCAATACTTTTCACCTCATCCTCTGATGCTCAGTATTCCCAGTTCAGATTCAGGAGGTAGGGAATCTTTGCAGCTCAGCTCATGCCTTCCTGCCAAGAAATGTTAAAGGTCCCAAGGAAGCTAAGGAATGACAGGGGGCCCGTGCTCAGTCACTTGAGTTATGTCCAGCTTTTTGCCAACCCTATGCACTGTAGCCCGCCAAGCTCCTCTGTCCATGGGATTCTCCAGGCAAGAATACCGGAGTGGGTTGCCATGCCCTCCTCCAGGGGATCTTCCAAACCCAGAGACCAAACCCACATCTCTTAAGTCTCCTGCATTGAAAGGTGGGTTCTTCACCACTATTTCCACTTGGGAAGCCCAACAGGGGGCCTAGGGCCTCTTAGGTGTCTGTCCCTAAGCCTACCATCTTGATTTGGCCTCTCAATAACAGCTCAGAAACAACATGTTGAAACAGATTTCTTGCCTCACACCCTTATTCAAGCCTGTCTCCCATCTTTGTTCTCTCCCCTGTTTCCATAGTATGACCACTGTCTCCAAGTTCTTCAGCCCTACATCCTCTCTCCTTGGTTCCTCCCTTTCTCTCATCACCTCACTCACATGCTCCCATCCATCAAGTCCCATCATTGTTTCTCTAAAGTAGATCCCAAATCCATCCATTCTCTTCATTTCCATTAATGCTATCTTCATCCAGACACCATTATTTCTTATCTGTATTATTACAACAGCCTCCTAACAGTTTCCTAACCAGTCACCTCACTCCCTATTCCTTCCATTCTTCTCACTATACTCCACAGAGCAGCAGTAATGACCTTCTAAAAACAGAAATTCGATCAAAGAGCTCCCTCACTTAAACTCCTTCAATAGCTCCCTACTTTTTCTAGGATAAAATACAGTCTTCTCCTATGCCTGACACAGCTCTCCATGATCTGGTCCTGGCTAAGCTCTCTATGTCATCTCACGTATGCTTCTCCCACTTAAGAGTTCTCCAGCCAAACCACCTTCTTTCAGAGACCCAGGACCCTTCAAGCTCCTCTCTGCCTTAGGATCTCTGCACACATGCTTCTTTTTCTTGACCTTCCGTCTGGTCCTCCACTTGCTTTACAGGTTAGATCTTCTCCGAGTATCTTTACTTGGCCACTCTATCCAAAGGAAATTTCTCCCATTGTAATTCTTTAACCTATCTCCCAAAATTATTGGAAAAGAAACTACAAAGAGCAGAAGAAAAGAAAAAGCCAAAAAGAGAAGCAAAAACAACAATTAAAACCTTCAAAAAGAAAAATGAAGGAAAAGCAAGAAACTGGAAGGAAATAAGCATAAAATTATTAACCTTCCTGGAGAAAAAAAAGCTCATAAAATGTTTACATAAATGCAAAGGTTGTATGTGCCACAAGTGAACATTCTAACCACTTTTCCCCCTAAGTCTTACATAATGGTTTCTAACTTTTCTGCCTTCAAAATCCTATAAGTCGATTTTCCTTGAATTCTGGTGACTACAAAATTCACTGATTTGAAACCTTATCAAAATGAAGCCCCAAAATGAGTTAGAAGCATTTGAAAAAGTCATTATGAGCCACTAGGAGAGCCTAATGCTTCTTTTGTCCTTGTAAGTTTGCACAGCGAGCACCCAAGACAAGTTTTAAAATAAAACGACCCTCTCTTAGGACCACGAGTACATGAGGCATCATTTCCCCACAATAGCCTGGCCCTCTCCCCTCCTTTTCTCCTCTGCAATGCCTCTTTGTAAATCCCAGGTGTTTGTGGGCATAAAGCCCATCAGAAGGGAGTTTATTGTGAAGAGTTCTTTCTTTGCCACTTGTTCTAAACCTGTTAAGAGAGTGCTACATGCCTTAGACCAAATCTCCATAAAAATCAAGAAACAAGAAGTTTTCTGTAGTCCTGCCCGACAGCCACACTATGACATTGGTTCGACAGCTCTGTGACCCTGTATTGTCCCAACTTTATTCACTAGTCTCTTTTTCTCTTTCTCCCTCCGTCCCTTTTTTAAGCCTTTATTGGCATTTTTTTATCTACTGTAAAATGAAAAGGAGGTTGGTTTTTTGTTGTTGTTTTCTTTCAGCACCCTATGTGGCAGCTAGAAAAAGCTATCTGTAGTTACTGTAGTAATGGTTTCAAGAAACACCTGCAAATCAAAAAAAGACACCAGAACAGGGTCTTCAGATTTTTTTTCTTCTTCTTCCCTCAGAGTTCCTTCTTGGCCATTATAGAGTAGGCTCGGGAATGAATTTATGTGACAGCTATGAAGTTAGTATTAAAATTGTGAATAGTGCCTAGCAGTTTTCATGCACTTACTATAAGATCGCCTCAATTTGCCACACAGCGGTGAATAGGGTGAGGAGGGCGGGGTGTCAAATCAATGGGAGGAGGAGGGACTGTGAATGGGGAAGGTTTCCCTGGAGGGAGCAGCACGGTGGTTACAAGAGAAGAGTGATTTATTTTTGAAATTTCAGATAGAAAAGCCAAGAGAATCTGCCTAAACGTCCTGAAGCAAGAGGGTGAAGGATGTGAGATAAACGATAGGTTTGTACACATTTAGAAAGTGTCAAGGCCAACTCTAGAATCAGGGACCGGGCGCGGGGTGGGGGTAGGGGGTGCGATGCTAAATCCATTCCTCTGGTCTTCCAAAATTGAATATTAAATACCAGCAGGGAGCAGATGTGGGTAAGGGCTGCAGAATGGGGGTAAGGGCCACGGAAGGAGGGGGTTAAGCGTTTAGTTCAATGGAAATTAACCACTTGGGGAGAATTAGAAGAGAGCCGGAGCGGGCCGGGCGGGGGAGCGGGTCTATTCTGGCGCAGGGATTTGGGGAGGGCATTCAGAAAAATGAGGTGAGCCGGCCTGCAAAGAGCAGGGTGGGGCGTGCCCTCCGCCGGCCCCATGGCCCCGCCCCCGCAGCCCCCGCAGCACACCCCCCCCCCCCACCCTCCGTATTAGCATGCGGGCCGCAGCGGGCCGGCCGGGCGGGGGAGGGCGGCAGTGGGATCGCCGCGCGGGGCTCATTGTGGGCCGCGCTCGCCTCCGCGGGGGACCATCTGCTCGCTGTCAATGCATCACCTGCTCGTCTGGGCCGTCGCCGGGGCAACGGGGGGCGGGGGATTAAGGAGCGTGTGCTTCTCGTCCCGCCGCGGCCGCGGCGGCTGCGGCGGGGGCGAGAGCTGGGCGCTTCTTCGCTGCCCGCAGCCCTGAGACAGGTCCGCCGGGCGGAGGGGGCCGGCGATCACCGTGGCGGGCGCGGGCGCTCGCCGCTGCCCCTCGGGCTTTGCAAAGGCACCCGAGCCGCCTCCACTCGCGGAGGCGGCGGGAATCTCGAGGTGGGGCAGAGGGCAGACTTACCCAGAGGGCGAGAACTGCGACCCTCCCGTCTACCTGGAGCTGCGAGGGCCAGGTCCGGGGGCGGGAAATGGGGGGCGGTGGGTGCCGCCCTCCGCCTCTTCAGGGAGCTGGCCCGCTCAGCCAGTCCCTGCGGGCGCAACGCAGTTCAGAGCGCCCTGCAATCTCTGGGCAGCCGCAATGGGGTCAGCATCACGGGTAGAACCTCCTGGGCTCCAGCCTACCAGCCAAGTCCCAGATAACTTCCCAACCTCTCCTCTGACATTCTGGTCTGCAGATCATCGCCAAGACTGGGGGAGCCTTGGAGATCAGAATATGAGTGACACCTGCTCTTTGGACTTACCTGAATGGGCTGCTTTTCCATGGAGGGGACAGTTCTGAAGATAAAAACCCCCAAGAAACCCTGAAATTCCTCCTCCACCCACTGCTATTCTTTGCACTCAACATAATTTTTGAAGACAGGAGAAGCGTAGTAGTGAGTGATGCAGCCGACAGCAGGGGGCAGAGCTAGGCTGCAGATGAGAACAGGGCCACTGGGATTATATTTGATCCAAGTCATGCTCTCTGGTTTAGAAACTTCCAGGAAAATCTGTGCTATGTCCTTGCCCATCTCCACACCATCCCGCAACTGGTCAAGGACACCAGCTGCACCAACAGAGGTCAATCATAAACAAGGAACAGTTAACTGCCCCACCTAAACCTAATACAGCCCACAAAGAGCCAAGGAGTTGTTCAGCTTTAATCACAACTCATATCTGTTTTTCTTTTTTCTTTCTGTGCTGGCCAACTGCTTTTATTCCTTTGCAGAATAACAGAAGCAGTAGAAAGTTGAGATTCACTGAGTCCCAAGCTGGATGCCCCCATTCCCTCCCAGACCACCATCTAAAACACTTTCAGCCAGGTAAAATCCCAGCATGTTTCTAAAGCTTTCTGAGTCAAGAATACTCCCAAATCTTTCTAGAATAGATCTCATTCCAGAAGCTGGCAACCCTTGAGGAACCAACAGTCTTTGTTTGACTAACTTAGTAACTCAAACCCACTTCCTGCAGTTCTGCTTTCTGCAGAAACAGAATTTGTCCTCTTTTCAAGTCAACCCTTGGTGTTGAAGAAATTGTTACATTGTCTACTAACCTCAAATTTTCCCCAGTCTTTTGTTACAGTCATTTTTCTTTTCTTTAACAAAATCCATATTTAAAGTTATGCTAAATCATGTTTGTGATATTGACCCTCTATAACTTCTCCAACTAAAATCTCATGTTCATCAAATAAATTTCTCCCACACTTTTATGATTTCTAGATATGAACACCATGAATTAGGCTAATTTTGTGATTAAAATTTCAAAATCTACTGTTACATTTATTTGTTGTTCCTATCATTTAATGTAAGAGAAAAAAGTCAACCATAAAAATATCTAAGTGCTTTTCATGAGATGAAGGAAAAAGAAAAACAAGCGTGTAATGTATAAACTTGCTTAAAAGATTTTTAAAAAATCTACCCATCCAAAATTGCTTTTTTAATTTTCCAGAATTAAAGGTAAGAGTTCTTAGAAGGCATGCTCTTTGATTCAAAAGTTACTTCTGAATAGACGGAATCATGGCATCATTCCCACTGTAGAAAAGATAACTGAAACCAAAAGATAAGTACCCCAAGATTGTTACAGACTGTTCAGGGGATGTTCAGGGCACCTTCAACCCCACCAACCACCCAGCAGAGCAGCTTTCCCCACCAAGAGCACCTCAAAATGCTCTTCATCTTCTCTATTCCCACTTCAACAGCTGCTGGCTTCACAACAGAGATGAGACCCCTTCACCAGTTCAAAAATAATCATTGAACACCTGCCATGTGTAAGGCAAACTAGACAAAGACCCCTCGCTCATGGTACTCACTGTTCAACAGGGGTACCTAGAGTTTTTAAAATATTTATTTAGTTTTGGCTGCATCAGGTCTCAGTTGCAGCAGGTGGGACCTTTCACTGTGTTGCTCGGGCATTTTTCTAGCTGCAGCTCTCGGGCTCTGGAGTACAGGCTCAGGAGTTGTGGCATACCAGGTCAGTTGCCCCACAACATGTGGAGGCTTCCTGGAGCCGGGATCAAACCTGTGTCGCCTGCATTGGCGGGAGGATTCATAACCACTGGACCACCAGGGAAGTCCTAAATTGATTCTTTTTTAAACTCTTTATTCTTTTACCCAACAAACATTTCTTGAGCACCTAATCGACAATTTAGATAGGGGAAAATATACCCACAAGTAGGATATCTGTCTCAAAAAGAAACACACACAAAAACCAGAGCATAATGTAATTAATTAGAAAATATTATCAGTAGAGCAAAGTGTCATGGAAGTATAGAGGCAGCATCAGATGATTTTTGTCTAGATAGTGCTGTACAGATGTCATCAACTGGACCGTGACGAGTCAGTAGGCATCCCCAGCACCCAGATCAGAACCTGGAACATAGCAGATGCTCTAAAATAGTTGTTAAATGAACAATGTATTCTCCTAGTAAGGAAGAAACTCCAGAGGAAGAAATCACAGAATGAGCAAAGGCTTCAAGACATATTGTTTAAGGAATGAATGAAGAGTTCACTGTGAGCCAAACAAGAGAGAAGACAGAGGAAGATGGACCGGTGGTGTGGAGGCATGTGGAGAAGAGACGTGAATATCGTGCCAAGAATGTGGACTTTGTCTTGAAGACCAATAGTTTTTCAAGAGCAGAACACTTGTTTTAAGCTGAATCTTGCAAGAAACTCAAATACAATGAAATTGACCAAAATACAGCTGCCTTAGCTGAAACAGGAATAGGATCTGACATCCTGCTTCCTGTCCACAACCCTGCCCACCAGGCACTGCTGGGAAACCCTACTCTTTCCCCTTGAAATACTTCTAAAAAAACAGTGCCCTGGGGAGTGGGCTACCACTGAACAGCATTAAGCATGAGAGTGGGAGTCTGGATGAAAAGGCGTCTAGGAAAGCATTTAGGTTGCTACTGAAATTGTCAAAACACAAAATAATGAGGACATATTAGATAGGTGCCACTGGTAGTGAAATGGATGATAAAGAGATTTGGAAGATGAAATCCTTAATATGTATGGTCTTTCTGCTTCAGGGAAAATAATTTCACCTCTGATACATTCTGAATTTGGATATTTTTCAATAGTAATATGTAACAAACTGTGCATCATAACTATTACTATGGCCAACACATTCCCACACTTGCAAAAGTTTTGGAAAAAATATAAATTCCTTAGTACTAGCTGCTTCAGATGTGGCCCATATGTCAGAATATAGATTTTTGAGTCTTAAGCAAATGGAAGATTTATAAATATAACCAAAAGGAGGGTAGAGATGAGTAATGCTCCTTTAACTTATTAATCAGGAGAACCAATTATTGAGCAAAAATCAAAGTTATGGTTCACTGTGACACTTTCCTGCACCCCCACAAATGTAATCATTCAAGTGGTTTTCTTAAAAGTCACATGAAATTCATCCTGATTACTTATATTTAGCTACAACTGCACATTAAAAATTCCTCATAGGTAGAAAGCTTGCAATTTAAAGAATCCACAGCACTCTTGAACTGGGCAGAACAAAGATATATACTCACACAAATAAGCTAAAGGAAAAGATGCAGCAAAGGGGAGCTGAGAAGCTGAGGAAATTCACATGATGAAGATAGCTGGCATTTAGCCAAAACTGAAAACTATAAATATTAATCAGATGAGAATCAGTGTCACTTTACTGCAAGAATGTTCTGTAATTAAAAGGGTGGGTATTGTGTTGTGCATGTTAGCACAATTGCCACCCATAATATTGGATGCCAGCAGCTCCTGAGTGCTAGAGAGAACACAGATCTCTAAGGATGTCACCTAGCAGAGGATTTACTATATAAGCATCAGACATTTACGTCAAATTCCAATAACACTCTAAAATAAAGGGAGAAGAAATACCAGAGTTTCAAAATTATGCTTCTGTCTTGAAAAGGCAAGAAAAGAAATATTCATTGGATACCTGTTAAATACCAGGCATTTTCTAGATGCTTTCCATACAGTATGTCACTTAACCCTGTTAATTCAAGCTTGCAGACAAGGTGTCATCATAACCACATTTCAAAGATACAACAGTTCCTAAGTTGGCCTTGCAATCCAGGATACGGCTGCAGGTGAGTGTGTCTGAAGTGGAGCTAAGGCGAGGTATCCCTGACACTGACAAAGTTAACGATCATGAGATTAGAATGCTGGACCATCCACATGAGCAGAGTCTCCCAGGAAACTGATGACCTTAGAGTCGATGAGAAGGGTGGGAGGGAGGCACCAAACTCTCATTTGGGAAAATGAACAGTAATTCTGCTAAGTTTCAGTGGTCAAGCAAAGGATGTTTGGGCAACATACCAGGTATGTCAAAGGAGAGGGGATTGTTAATGGTTGCAAGAGCCAGTAGGGGGACACAAGAATATTGTTCCCTTCTTTCTTCTGTGTGTGATCAAAGATAAGTGAGGATGAACAGCTTCTACCCCAGGGGGGTGCAAAGGAAGTCATCTTGTCAAAGGAAAACAAGTTTTAGTTAGGTCAGAAGTGGAGGGACCTTTGAATGAAGAGGCCAGGAATGCAGAGGAGTTCCGATTAGGTCACTGTGTCATCTCTTCCTTGCCTATAGTCTAAACCCACATCCTTCAGGGTTATCTCAGGCTCCAGGATATGATCTTGTCCCGCTGTGCCCTCACCAGTGTTTAACAACCAGCATTCTGGGAGGATAAAGCCCTGATTTGTTGCCAATTTCCATGATGTAAATACTCCAAACATGCATGATTGATTTCCAACTTCCAACGTGATGTTAGTGAGAGCAGAGCTGGGGAAAGATATGCACGAGCAGTTTTGAGGGGTCAGTGCAAGCTGACTCACGAACACACTGCCCTTCCTATTTCTTGTTTTCCTGTCTCTTCTTCCCACCCTGTATTCTTGTTCAAAGACGAGGCTGCTAACTTGTGCAAACTCCACATTGCACAACCATGGTAGGGCCATGTTCATCACAGTCCTCTCTGGTATGTCTGTGTAATATGACAGTTACCCTTCAGATGGAGGGAAATATAGAGAAAGATGCCTTCCTTAATTTGCACAAAGGCATCATTTGGTTTTTGTGCTGCTCAAAGACCACGTACCGCAAAGCCATAAGCCAAATCCAGCCCACAGACATGCTGGGTTTAAAAATGCTTGCTTCTTTTTTTTTTTTAAACTACCTTGCTAACATTTAAAAATAAAGAAACAAGTCCCCAAATTTCTAAGTTCTCGTGAAAAAATCAGAGCAGGCTGTATTATTAACATATGGAAAGTGCTGACACCTAAAACAAGGTTGTCATTCAAAAGATACCAGTATCCTTCAGTCATCCTGAATACTTACCATTTTTATCTCAGTAATCCATTGGAGTCTATCTCATCTGGACTCTCTCTGCCCTGCAGCTCCTCTTTTACCTTCACTCAGTTTCTGGAATAGTCTTTCCACCTCGGCACCTTGCACCTGCCATTCTTTCTGAAACTCTCCACTCTCCACCCTCTTCACTTGGCCAGTTCCTACTCATCCTTCCATTCCAATTGAGACATCATTTCTACCATCAGCTCTCACCAAGACTTCCTAACAGCTTCCAACCTGCTTGTACCCAGGCCGTGGGCCTGGTGTGACCCACGGAGCCCACTTGGAGTGACCTTTTTAAAATGTAAATCACAGCACAGTGCAATGATAATGAAACACAGACTCCGTAAAGTGACCTTCAAATAACTGAGGTTTGGGCCTCTCTCCTTTCTCTGTCGCACTGTTTCTCTTTCTCCTTCACAAGCACACCGCGCTTGTGCTCTGGCTGCCCCCTCTGCCTGGAATTCTCTTTCCCAAGTCTTCATAGAGCCCACATCTTCATATCCTTCAGGTCTCAGAGCCGCCTGCATGTTCTCAGAGAGGCTTCTCAGTCATCTACATAAATGAGCAGCCCTCCTCCCTCCCAGCCTCCCTGCAATGACTCTTCATCACATCCCTTTGTTGCATTTTTCAGATTTCCTCCAGCACCTCCAGATCACAACTCCTGGTGGTGGATCTGTCGATCTGCACTTCTATTAAGCTGCTGTGAATGGTTCTGATTCAACTTGGGATGCCCAGGCTCTAGTACTGGGTTGGCCAAAAAGTTATGGAAAAAACTTGAACTAACTTTTTGGCCAGCCCAATATAATGGGTGAGAAGAAAAGTAAATGTTAAAGGATTGCTGAGGTTCATTGTTAGTGATTTGTTCCTTCTGAGTTTTTGTAGTTCAGTATCGTGGTGATGGTATGATACCACAAACCCAGCATGCTTTTATTATCATCAGTTCCCTGTCTGTTTATTAGTGATTTCTAATGCTTCCATCATCAAAATTCTACAGAACTTGCTAGAAACAAAACCGCAAATTCCTCCAGTCCCCATGAAGGACAGTTATGATCATACTAGTGAATGGATGGAGTGTAGGGTGGACACCTAGAGGTGAACTCAGCAAGCATCCTATTAAGGATGAAACAAGCACAGACACGTGTCAAGAAGAAAGCCACAGAATCTACTGGTGCTCAAGAATTGATGGCAAAGTGTCTAATGTCAGGAAGAATTGTAAGATTGAAATCTTAATTAATGGTGATGAAAATACAAAGCCTAAAGGAAAAGAAAGAAATGGAAGGTGCCCATGTGATCAGCAAATGTGAATAAATCTTGTGAGTAGAGGGACTGTTTTGCTGCCAGGGTGAACATGAGAGTCACAGAAAAATTATTCCCAGCAGCTTTGCAAGCTTTTGAGTTTCTCTTAACAAAATTGATGCCATTTGGTATGTCATTTCCATGACAATCTTCCATATTAACACTTATATAGGAAAAAAATGTCCCAAGTCAAATCTGAAAGCCCACAACCAAAAACCAGAAAAGCAATTCAGTCAATATAAGACTGACAGTATTGCAGTTGTCCACCCCCCTGCTAAGAAGAAATATCACTCTTCTCTAAAATTTCCCTCATTTTCTAATTTGATAGAATCTTTCCTAGGACCTAATATATACATATATATATATATATTTATATATATATATATTTATATGCAACATTTTATATATATATATATATTTATATTTATATGCAACATTTTAGTTAATCATCACAAGAACCCTTTGAGGTAGCTACAATATTGTCCCCATTTTACAGATGAAGTCAACTGAGGCTTAAGGATGTTAAGTTATTTACTCAAGTCCATACAGCCAAAAGGTGATTAGGATGCTATTTACATTCAGCCCATCTAATGCCAGAAATAGATAATTTGTAAAGCACTCAATTCAGCAATCGCATGCTTAGAGTGATCTTTTCACACTAGGGTTTCCTCATGCCCCTTCCCATCTGCACCATTTGGTAGGTATTAATCCTACACTACCTTCTGCTCCAAATTATACAATGTTTATTGCTGAAGAATTGGGAAGGATACAAGAATTAGTCTATAAAGTATCTCCCTCCTTCTGAAGTTAATCACCACCCAACTAAGAAGCTCAAGGAAGAACCATTTTCCCGGAACATTTCCAAATCTGCCATTTTCAAAGGAAAAAAAATAAATAAATCTCAGCCCCTGAGCCAAGACTGAATACCTGTAGACAGACTGGAACATGCAATTTAAACAATAACCAAAAAAGCATCCTTGATTAAAATACAGATGAGACTGTCAAAGGAAAGAAAATGGTAAATCACAGTGTGTTTCCAAGCCTGAACCAATTTAGCATCACTTCTGAGCAGAGCACGTGCTGGATATTATACCTGGGGACCCTGACTCTAAGCAACTCACATTTTTATTCTGAATTCCTGTTTTGAGCAGTACAACCCAGCAAGCTTTCAGAGGTCACACCCACAGGTGGTATATAATAAATCCTAACAGACACTTTCTCTTTTCTTCCCTAAACACATAATAACAACTTCCACATCCTGTTTCATCTTAGACCTTTAGACTTTCTGAACCCAGGGAGTTCTGACATGGAGATATAATTTTCTTTAAATCCCTCTGAAGCAATCTTTTCATCTATGATAAAATGACAGTATCACACTCCCTCCCTCCTTTGTGCTGTAGACTCAAAAGAAGCTGGGTCATGAGTATTCAAGAACAGAAAACTTTGATGTGAAATCAGTAATAGTATATTTGCCTCTTTTCTAATGGCTGCAATTTGGGTTTTGGCCCATCTTTAATCCTGGTTGCACTTCTGCACACTGCACTTCTCCTCTGTATCCTGTCCTTGCACATCAGGGCCGGCCCGCTCTTCTCCCAACACTTCCCAAGCAGCTAGGAAGTGACAGACATCACCTGGCCCCCTTGGAGAGTTGTTAAGGTACCCTTCCATGAGGCTGGGTGACAGGATTTTCCAACCTGACTCTCCAGAGGCTCCCAGGTGAGAGTTCCAGTTTTTATAGCTCCCAAAGAAGAAATGGCAGAGAGGCTAGATACACCTTTGAGAAGAAAATTTCATTCATCAAAGATGTGAGTCTCATTATGACCTTCAGTTGGAGCCCAGTGATGTTTAGAAAGTTGAAGAAGTAAAAGAGAACCAAAACAAATATTTTATATGTTTAAAATATATTTAGTAGAATTATATTTTATATAATTTATAATATATCAATAATGGTATACGTGCATGCTAAGTCACTTCAGTCATGTCTGACTCTTTGTGACCCTATGGACCATAGCCCACCAGGCTCCTCTGTTCATGGGATTCTTCAGGCAAGAATACTAGAGTGAGTTGCCATGACCTCCTCCAGGGGATTTTCCCCACTCAGGGATCTTATGTCACCTGCATTGGCAAGCAGGTTCTTTACCACTAGCACCACCTGGGAAGCCCTAATAGTATACATTTATATAACTATATTATAAAATGTGTATAATAAAATTACATAATACATGTATGTGTATATAGCATATGTGTATATACATGCATATATATATATATATATATATATATTTTTTTTTTTTTTTAAGTCGCTCAGTCACATCTGACTCTTTGTGACCCTATGGACTATACAATCCATGGAATTCTCCAGGCCAGAATACAGGAGTGGGTAGTCTTTCCCTTCGCCGGGGATCTTCCCAGCCCAGGGATCAAACCCAGGTCTCCTGCATTGCAGGCGGATTCTTTACCAGCTGAGCCACCAGGGAAGCCCAAGAATACTAGAGTGGGTAGCCTACCCCTTCTCCAGCGGATCTTCCCAACCCAAGAATGGAACCAGCCTCCTGCACTGCCGGCAGACTCTTCACCGGCTGAGCCACCAGGGAAGCAGGCACGCATTACAGATATGCATGTTTATGCACAAACATGTACATACATCTCAAACACATGCATATGTGAGTTGTAACAAAGATTATCACTATAAAAACACCCTTTAATCCTCACTTGGGAGTGTAAGGCACTTCAAGCTGGTTCACTCCATCACTCAACTCTCCTTTCTCTTATTTCCCCTAACTTTGCTCTCACACTTTCTAGAGACATACATATATTCACTCACTCAAAAGAGCCACTGATGTGTTTGCACATCTTCAAAAAGTTTGTGCAGCTAAAAGCAGGGCAAGCAGACATGTGTCCCTTGGTCTCTAAATTGGCCAATAATGTAACATCCCTGATGAAGTCAGTAATGGATTCATGCCTTTCTAACTGCTATTCCTTAAATATTTAAATTTTTATATTTCTTTACATTACAGTAAGTCTTTAAATATACAAATATACTTTTAAAATTTACATACTTAAAGCCCTAGCTTCACTGTTAGGAAATGGAAGCTACCTATAAGCTCTTGCTTCAAATGTGCTTTAATCTACTCTGCAAACCAGAAGTCCACCCTGACCAATCTCCTTAGAGCAGTTGGGGTGGTAAGTGCTCAGATTTGTGCCTGCTCCTTGGGAGTCTTGGTCCCTTCCCAAGAAGATGAGCCATATTTTCTTTCCCATCACGATGGTTCTCGACTGGAAGTACATATTTTCCCGCTCGCATTACATTTTCAGTAATATTTTGGTTCCTTTCATGGAATTTATAGCAAACAGTCCAAGTGGCCTGCCCTCCAGTGAGACTTTGAGAAACTTTTGGGATTGTCATGGCTGGGGATGGGAAGGAAGCTGGCCTTGACTGTGTACAGACACCTAAAACACCTACTGCTGTCTGCCCAGCATCCATTCCAGATTCTTCAGGCAAGAGTTTGCTAACAGTCCTTTAAGAAAATACTCACCCCCCACTTTCAATTCATCTGTCCAATGGGGCATGTGTCCCAAAAATGGCACAGTAACCGATTCAAAGGTCAGGATGTTTGCACGAACCCTCAGGAAAGCGGAACTCTTTCTAGGAGGTTTGGCAAACTGGTAGAAGGGAAACCTGTAGCTCCATTTGGCCATTTCCTGCCACCATGTGAAAAGAAAGATGAAGCCATAGGGAGGGAGCAGAGATTCCAGAAAGAAAAGAATTTCTGAGGCCATGAGTTCATAACTGATCCAGCCATGCCTAAGGCCAGTTATGACCTAGAATATCAATTACACAAACAAATACCTTCCCTTCTTTGCTTAAACCCATCTGAGTTAGGTGTTTTTGGCCCCTTGCAACTAAAAAAGTCCTGAATAAATGCAGGCTCTATAATCAGGCTTTCCCTTCATAACAACAACAACAACAAAAAAAATTTATTACCCTCAGATTAGGAGGTGAGGTCTTTCTCTGAGGATGGATAATAGTCCATCTCTGGATCTGGATCTCTAATTTGGCAAGAAAATTAAAACAGAACCAAAACCCACCTGAACTAAATGCATTGACAGAAAGAGCATTCAGTGCTTTAACAAGCATTTATTGAGCACTAAACGCTTGCAGGATAGGTCACTGTGCCCGACACTGGGACAGCCTCTGAAAGGGAGGTGGCGCAGCTCTCCTGATGCTCACAGTCCATGGAGGAAGCCAGAATATGAGTGAGTACTATGCCACGTGGTGACAGGTGTTTTGGAGAAAAATAAATCTGGATGGGGGATTGCGGGGGAGGGGGATAGAGAATGGTAGGGAATGGGGGATGGGTTGATAGGAGAGGCCTCTCATCTGAGCAGAAACCTGGAGACACTGTGGGAGGGACACACACAGCTCTCTGAGTTCAGGGGGGTGGGGGGGTATTCAGGTCAGAGGGTGGAACACCAGGGAAAACTCACAGGTGGGCATGCGCTGCACTGTACCCATGATCAGCCGGGAGACTGATGTGGTTGACACAGGTAAGGAGGGATCCAGAGAAAGTAAAGTCTGAGTTAGGAGAGAGGCCAGATCCTGGAGGACCCTTGAGGCACTGGAAAGACTATACTTTGCCTCTGACTCAGGCGGGAACCACTAGAGGGTTTTGAGAAGAGGACAGATATGACCTGACATCATAGAAAGAATAAAAATAGTTTCACTTTTGAAAATGAGTAAGGGGGCGGGGCAGGGCAGGGTAAGACAGAGCCTGAGAGATAAGTCTCTAAGTAATTCCACTAAAGCTTTTAGACAGAAATAGTATAACAACCTCCACATCCAAGTAGTGTGTTGGTATGATGCTGTAAAATGAAGAACTGAAGACTACAGAAAATGATTCGCAATTATACCAGCCAGGGAAAGAGTACAAAACCAGAGTGCAGAAATAATTACTTTAGTCTCTCCCAGTTCCAGACCAGTGGCTCTCAATCAGGGGAACGTTTGACAATATCTGAAGACCTTTGGGGTTGTCATGATTTGCAGCAGGCAAGGACGGGAGAGAGTGCTCCTGGAAGCTTGCGGTTAGAGGCCAGCGAGGCTGGTGAACATCTATAAGGCCCAGCACAGGCCCCCACCAACAAAGAACTACCCAGCCCCAGATGTCAATAGAGCTGAGGATGAAAAACCCGAGTCTGGAGGATGGAAAGATTCACTGTTCTTAGTTTTTGTGTTAGTGACTCTTAAACTGGCAATAAAAATGAAATCAGAGAAGCACAAAATGGATTTGATTATTTTCCTCCTTGGCTAAATCACTTGCAAGACAAAGACTATAGTTGCTATTTTACATTTAAGAACAACTTATTTGAAAAAAAAAAAGAACAGTGCCCTATGTTCTCAAATAGACCATTGGGGGTAAAAGTGACATAAGAGTATTCCTAAATTTGCAATGGAAGAAAACTTAATTTTTTTTAATATGAAAATGTCATTCCAGAGAAACAAAAGTACCTGGCACAGATTTTGCTTTGGGGAGGAAAATGCCTTTGAAAACCCAACTAGTTGCATAATTAAGTGATAATGAATGCAGAGCTGTACTTTGTATTCCATTCCAGCACATTGGAGTTGAATCTGAGCTTGAAAAGCTAAATCCCTCAGTGTTCTGGCCCCTCATCAGTGAAGTGCAAATCAAGGCCTTCAACTGCTACAGAAGGGGTGGCTCCAAAAAAAAGTGTGAACTACAAATATGATGTTTTCAAACTGCCTGCTTTCTAATGATATGCTAACTGTATGTAATAAAAAGAGATGTTTCATTGGAACAAGAAAGCCAACTATCATATGTGATGTTTTACATACAATGGAGCAATAATCTACTTAAAATAAATGAAAGGCTCTTAAATTCCATTTTATATGGTGAGTAGAAACGCTTTCTGGATTTTTAACTCACTGATGGTTGTACCTAGAGAAAGACTAAATAATATTTTATATTTGTGCTCTAGCCAGCATTATGTATCAGAAAGATGTGTGAGAGCACATATGCATGTTGGAACGAGCTTTTTCCTAGGTTATAGAAATACAAATTGTACAGTTAGTCCTTGGAAACTTATTTTAAACTAAGCCAAGAAATATTAACCTTAATAGAAATTCTGCAAACATAAGAAATTCATGACTTGAACTACTTAATATTTTCTCATCATAATTAAAGAACATAAAATAGCAACCTGTGGCTAGGCAATCATTCAAAGGAGCCCATATCACTTGATTTTTTTTTTTTTAAAGAGCTAACCATTTAAACTTATTTATTTTTGGCTGGCTTCGAGGCACACGAGATCTTCCCCAAACAGAGATAGAACCCGTGCTCCCTTCAGTGGAAGCAGAGTCTTAACCACCGGACTGCCAGGGAGGTCCTGATACTGAGGTTTAAAAATGAACAAGCATCAAGTTAGGACTTCCCTGGAGGTCCAGTGGTTAAGAATCTGCCTGCCAATACAGGGGACATCGGTTCAGTCCCTGGTTGGGGAATATCCCACATACCTCGGAGCAATTAAGCCCGTGCACCACTGATGTTGAGCCATGCCCTAGAGCCTGTGAGCTGCAGCTAGTGAGCCAGCTGCTGCAACTGCTGAACTCCTCGCACCTGGAGCCCGCGCTCCACAAGAGAAAGCCGGCACTGCTGCGCAGCCAAAAATAAAGAAATAAATATATTTTTAAAAAAGGATAAAGGTGGAAGAGATGGGAATTTGTTTTTGCTTCTATTCAAATTAGTGTTTTCTCAAAGAAGGAATAAAACAAAAGTTCCACATACAAAGAATTTAGGAGGTAAGCCTGATAGGGAGCAAAACACATAATCTAATGTGTGTTCAAGTTCGAGTACCGTTTTCATAAATAGGTAGAGTTAAACATCTGACAAAAAACTAGGGCTCTACAATAAAGGAGTAAACAGATGACAGAAGCTGTGAGAAAACACGCATCCATTTAACACAACTAGTATCTACTAGATTTAACAGAGCACAGATTCTTGCCTGGCTTTGACCCCAGCTTCCCTGGTGGCTCAGATGTAAAGAAAGCATTTGTCTGCAATGCTGGAGACCCGGGTTCGATCCCTGGGTCAGGAAGATCCTCTGGAGGAGGAAATGGCAACCCACTCCAGTACTCTTGCCTGGAAAATCCCATGGACAGAGGAGCCTGGTAGGCTACAGTCCATGGGGTCACAAAGAGTCAGACGCGACTTTACATTTACTTTTGACCCCAGCACATACCATGGTGCAACAGCCCCTGGAAGGAGCCAACCAGTTACAGATCTGCTAAAGGGACTGCCCAGAAAGACCAGGACAGTGGTCATACCAGGCTGTCCAATCAGCCTGTTCCCTATACAGTGGTGACACAATATTGAAAGGAAGAAGTTTGGGCAAACCAGATCAGTGACACAGTAAGACAGACCCTAATATTCATCCATCCAACTCTTTCTGCTAAAGAACTCTGGGTGAGACAAGCAAGTAGTTGCTTCTGCTGGCTCCAGTCAAGCCAGTATAACTAATCATGGAGCTCATATCCATATTGCCCTGCCTTTACTGCAAGCTGACACTCCTGTACCAACAAAACTGTGGACTGGGAAGCTTGCAATCTGCAGCAAGAGATTTGGATAGAAGTAGTCAGGGTCACGGGCTTCCCTGGTGGCTCAGATGGTAAAGAATCCACCTCCAATGTGGAGACCTGGATTTGGTCACTGGGTTGGGAAGATCCCCTGGAGGAGGGCATGGCAACCCACTCCAGTATTTTGCCTGGAGAATCCCCATGGACAGAGGTGCCTGGCAGGCACCATGGGGTCGCAGAGCGTCAGACAGGGCTGAGCGATCTAAGCACAGCACAGCACAGTCAAGGTCATAGCACTTGGAGTGGGATGTGAATGAGGCCTTTGGGATGTCTTTGCTGATGCCAAACAGGAAATGGCATCAGCCTGCTTGAAGTTCAAGAGTGATGTGATTCACTTGATTCACCCACAAATTAGACCATCTTAGGTGAGTGGTTAGAGAGTTCAGTGAGCTAAAATTTCTTTTCTGGTATTTTCTGATTTGAAGATACCCCTAAGATAGGTCAGTGTCACAAGAGAGGTTGGACTCTGGGAACTGTATTACTTGAATTATCAAATTTTTAATGGGAATGTCTTTTCTCCCAAAGTGGATCTCTGTTACCCCTAAAATTTAGCTTTTAAAGACAGTCTTCAGCAAGATCCTGCTCAGAGAAAAGAACTAAGAGCCACAGAGGACATCATTGAGATTTGAAAGAAAATCCATTAAATCATCATTTTAAATAGTTTCTTCTGGAAGAAGATGTAAAATGCTGGTATGTCTGTGGATTATACCTCCATATTTTTTCCTTTTTTATCACCATAAATCAGAAAAAAAAACATTGAGCAATATTGCAAAGGCAATAGAAATACTTGAATGCCTCTGAAGGCCCATCAGAAATGAAAACACTTCTGTATAGATAGGAAGGTTAAAGAAATTTTGACTTTTGAGAGAGATACACAGATGTTTCCTTGAACTCTAAGCCATAAATTGGCTCACAGGCTTGCTTCAGTGTGACATATTTGTCAGCGTCCCTGATGACAAATAACAGAATCTACATTGGCTGGTTTAAGCAGAGAGGGGTTTATTAAAAGTTATGTAAAGTAGACACCCCATGGGATTCTCTAGAGACATATTACTGCCAACTCTGCTCAGCTTCCTCTCTTGGGAACCAGCACCAGAAACTCCCACTGTCACCCCAGATGAAGAGTGTATCATTGCTCCACCACACCCAAAAGACTGACTCATCCCCATGTGTGGCCAGTTCCTCTCACTCCTGTCTTCTAAATCAGTTCTCATTTGGGTGGTCCCATCTGACAGAACCTGTCCACACACAGGCATCCCAGGTGTCAGAGAGTCCAGGGACCGGGACTTGCAAGGTGAGAAACCATCAAAATGTAGAGAGAATATTCAAAGTCATTCTTTTAAAAACTGACAGCCACAAATGACAAAAGTACAATATGAATCCCAATCTACCTTTTTCACTCATATTTGTTCTCCCCAAACCCCACATTCTGGGCAGCTGATCTCATTATTATTTCCCATACATCCTACTTCCCAGTTCTGCAATATGAGGCTAATTTAAGATCACACAAGGAAGAAGCAAAAAAATCTGGATTTGAACTCAAGTCTATTCTCACATCCCAGGTTTGCCTCTCAGTCATGTGCCAAGAGTAAATTTAAAGTCTACTCTTCACATTGTTCCCTCTGTATTAGCTACTTAGTACCAGATACGAAGCAGACAGCTATTTAATTCACTTCAACTGTTATGTTTTTAATGCTTGCAATTGAGTCTTAGATCAGCCACCTAGAAATTATGTAATGTTTGGGGAAATGCCTTAACCCTCTGAATCTGTCTCCTCCTCCACAAAGTGGAAATGATGAGAGTGCCTCACACAGTTGATGCAATGACTTCTTTGGAAACAGGGCACAAGCTTGGACGAGAATAGACACAATGAAAATCAGGTCCACCCATCAAGGAGACAAGAACATGCCTTATACTTTAATGGAGTAAGCAGGTGCCTATCGATATGATTATGAGGGTCTCAGGAAGCCCTTCCAGCCCTCCTCCAGGCCCCCTACACACACACACACACACACACACACACACATGCAAACTGGTCACTGATGACTACAGCCGGGGAGCTGTCAGGGTCCAACCATAAGAAATGGGGTTGACAAGACCATGGATTTGAATACCCTACTTTGAGACAGCAGTGAGGGTTACGAGGTCCCATTTGGAGAGTGGTGGCACAGGAGGAGAGGGCCAGGAGGCAGAGGGCGCTGCACAGGCTTCTGGGGGCGGGAGCTGGCACCACTGAGGGCCACCTGGCAGTGGAGGGGTGAGGCGGCCACTGAAAACCCAGACATCCTTCAAAGGCACAAATGACAAGCTCTGCTTGACTAACGTGGGGAGTGAATGGGGAGTATAAACGACCCACAAGACCCAGGGTAGGGATCACAGAAGATGGGAAAACCATGATGTCCAGGTTACCTGACGACGGAAACAAACTACCCCCAACTCCTGGGCAAGGCAGCTTGGAAACAAGCCTCACTGTCAAGAGGCTGATGGAAGGAGCTGGTATCTAGCAGGTTCTTGTGGCTGGGTAAGCACACCCCTCGCACTCCCAGAGAGGAAAATAACCCCAGCTCTGAAATATGTTAGTCTGAGGACTACCTTTGTATAGCAAGATTATTTCCTTCATCTAACTTGGCTCAGTATCAGTGTTGCCATTGTTGTTCAGTCGCTCAGTCACGTCCAGCTCTTTTGTGGCCCCATGGACTGCAGCATGCCAGGCCTCCCTGTCCTTTACTATCTCCCAGACTTACTCAAACGTACATCCATGGAGTCACTGAGGCTATCTAACCATCTCATTCTCTGCCACCCCATTCTCCTTTTGCTTTCAATCCTTCCCAGCATCGGGGTCTTTTCCAGTGAGTCGGCTCTTTGCATCAAGTCACCAAAGTACTGGAGCTTCAGCTTCAGCATCAGTCCTTTCAGTGAATATACAGGGTTGATTTCCTTTAGGATTGACTGGTTTGAGCACCTTGCTGCCCAAGCGACTCTCAAGAGTCTTCTCTAGCACCACAGTTTGAAGGCATCAATTCTTTGGTGCTCAGCCTTCTTTATGGTCCAGCTCTCATGTCTGTCCATGACTATGGAAAAACCATAGCTTTGAATATATTGATCTTTGTCAGCAAAGTGATGTCTCAGCTTTTTAATATGTTGTCTAGATTTGTCAGAATGTGTATAGGACTTGCCTAAGGCCACAGAGATAAAAACTGCTGAATCTAAGATAAAAATCCAGGTCTATAAGACCTTATTGTTACCATGACTCATTCATCCACTCAAGGCACAGGCATGTCTGGGGACATGGCATGTGCTATAAACTTTGGGTAAACATAGTTGTTATTCAACTCCTGTGTGCATGTGTGTTAAGTCGCTTCAGTAATGTCCAACTCTGTTCAACCCTCTGGACCATAACCTGCCAGGCTCCTCTGTCTGTGGGATTCTCCAGGCCAAGAATATTGGAGTGGCTTGCCATGCCCTCCTCCAGGGGATCTTCCTGACCTGGGGTTCAAACCTGAGTCTCTTAAACAGCTCCTGCATTGGCAGGTGGGTTCTTTACCACAAGCGCCACCTGGGAAGCCTATTCATCCCCTGCTCCTCCAAAAATGTTCCTTCTGCCAATTTAATTCAATTATTCTTTTTACTCAGCGTAAGCAGATTGAAAGGATAACAGAATCTGATCTTCCCTTTCGGCTTATTTTCACAAACCCTAAGACCCACTCTGCCTCTCCTTTTTCAAGGATTTCTTGTTCTTTTATTATCTGTTTGTTCTCTGGCCTTTAGCTCACCTACAAAGGAAGATCAAACAGGAAATCAGCCAGTGATTTGAGTCTCTCCCACCACCCCCACTCCTTCCTTCTGTCTGGGAGGAGAGCTTGGGTCTACAGGGAGGAACCAAAAAGTGGGCCGAGAACAGGGCCCCTCGGGTCCAGCCATGCTTCCTTGGGGCACAGAGTGGGGGCAAGAGAGACATGCCCAGTCACATTTCCCAATGTGCCCAAATGAGGGAGACATGCTTCACTCACCACTCCCCCAGGCACGCTGCCCCATTCACACCAAGCGACAGCTAACCCTGGACGCTTGCTCCCCTTAAAATGCTACCCGTGAACAAACCTAGCAAACCCAGATGGTCATCAACCTTGCCACTTATCAGAATGACTGTTAGCCCAGTGACACAGTGAGACCAGACCAAATCAACTTTGATTTATTTGAACCATATAACTCGCTAAGTACATTTATTTGTCACAGTGGCTATGATCACTCCCTGACAGGGTGTCTCATGATGAATGGCTGCTCAGGGGCATAACGAACAGAACTGTTCCCAGATCCATCAATAGACAGGACGTGGGTGAGCTAAGTGCCGAGAGACCCACAAGACACCTCCAGGAAATGTTCTCAGGGACACTTATGTTGTCACCGTGACTGGAGAAGCTCAGCATTGCAGTACCTGCATCTGGTTTTGATCAGCATTGACTCTTCCGGTGTTCCAAGAAAGGCTAATGACAAAACACACCTAGCCCAGCTGCCAAATTTACTACTGGACCTATTAGATGGGGTTATTGTCACCCTGCTTATTTAACTTATATGCAGAGAACATCATGAGAAACGCTGGGCTGGAGGAAGCACAAGCTGGAATCAAGATTGCCAGGAGAAATGTCAATAACCTCAGATATGCAGATGACACCACCCTTATGGCAGAAAATGAAGAGGAACTAAAAAGCTTCTTGATGAAAGTGAAAGAGGAGAGTGAAAAAGTTGGCTTAAAGCTCAACATTCAGAAAACTAAGATCATGGCATCCAGTCCCATGACTTCATGGCAAATGGATGGGGAAACAGTGGCAACAGTGGCTGACTTTCTTTTTCTGGGCTCCAAAATCACTGCAGATGGTGATTGCAGCCATGAAATTAAAAGATGCTTACTCCTTGGAAGGAAAGTTATGACCAACCTAGATAGCATATTAAAAAGCAGAGACATTAATTTGCCAACAAAGGTCCATCTAGTCAAGGTTATGGTTTTTCCAGTGGTCGCATATGGATGTCAGAGTTGGACTATAACGAAAGCTGAGCACCGAAGAATTTATGCTTTTGAACTGTGGTGTTGGAGAAGACTCTTGAGAGTCCCTTGGACTGTGAGGAGATCCAACCAGTCCATCCTAAAGGAGATCAGTCCTCGGTGTTCATTGGAAGGACTGATGTTGAAGCTGAAATTCCAATAGTTTGGCCACCTGATGTGAACAGCTGACTCATTGGAAAAGACCCTGATGCTGGGAAAGATTGAGGGCAGGAGAAGGGGACGACAGAGGATAAGATGGTTGGATGGTATCACCAACTCAATGGACATGGGTTTGGGTGGACTCCGGGAGTTGGTGATGGACAGGGAGGCCTGGCATGCTGCAGTTCATGGGGTTGCAAAAAGGCGGACACGACTGAGCAGCTAAACTGAACTGAACTTGAGTCTTAAAGGATCTGTGTGGGAAATGCTCTGACTCAGCAATTCAGCTCCTCTAGGAATTTACCTTAGGGCTTCCCTAGTGGCTCAGACAGTAAAGAATCCGCAGGAATTTATCTTAATGCGTGGAAACATTTCACTACAAAATGTGACCATGATGATGATGATGATGATCATTACGATGGAGAAAACAGGAGATCAATCTTGGCACTGGTCTATGCATTTCTTGTATATTAACTCAGTCTATCTTCATAACAACCCCACCAGATAAGTGCTGTTATTGTTACCACTTTACAAATGAGGAAACTGAAACATCAGTTAATTAATTTCTCAATATTAAACAGCCAGTAAGAAGCAGAACTGGACAAGTGGCCCTGGCAGTCTAACTTCAGAGACTGCTCTCTTAACTAGCTATGCTATTTGCAAGAAGCCTAGTGTGTTTTATTTTTCAATCATGCAGCACTTTCCAATTTACATCTTTTAGTCCTCAACAAAGAACAATAAAGAATCCATAATAGTATTCTTAGCTAACGCTTCAATACTCTGGCCATCTGATGCAAAGAACCAACTCATTGGAAAAGACCCTCATGCTGGGAAAGACTGAAGGCAAAAGGAGAAAGGGGTGGCAGAGGTTGAGATGGTCAGACAGCATCATTGACTCAATAGACACGAATTTGAGCAAACTCTGGGAGATATGAAGGACAGGAAAGCCTGGTGTGCTGCAGTCCATGGGGTTGCAAAGAATCAGGCACAACTTAGTGACTGAACAACAAAAGAATAACAATAAAATAGAATTACCAAGATACCTTTGAAAAGAAGTAATATAACCCTCAGGCAAAATAAGACACAGTTTACTTTTTTTAGGTATATTTAAGCTACTCTGGCTTCCTGGCTCGGAACAGTCACCTTCTTGCTATATTCTCACACAGTGGAGGGTGAGGTCATCTCTGTCATGTCCCTTCTTCTAAGGGCACTAATTCCATTCTTAAGGGCTCCACCCTCATGACATTATTACCTCCTAAAGGCCCCATCTCCGATTACTATTGCACAGGGGTTAGGTCTTCAATTATATGAAAGTTAGGGGGACACAACATTTAGTCCACAGCAGCAAGACTCACTGAAGTTAACAGATGTGTTCAAAATCACACAACCAATGACTAGCAGAGACAAAATTCAAATGTTGTGAACCCAAAACTAAATGTTCTTTGAACCATTTATGTTTCTAAAGGATTATGAGAACTTGCACCTCAAAAAAAAGCACCACTGCAAACTAAATTTAATATTTCATCCTATGGTTTTACGAAAATCAATTAGTGCCTATCCTCCAAGTACGTGAGAGCTTCCATGAAGGATGGGACTTAAAAAATAGAGATGATTGATGTCCTTAACTTTTATTTCATCTCAGACATCCCCAATAAACAGTAGCTCAAGGTCCCAACCTTTGCATCCTCTTATGTCCCTCTTCTCTTTACCACTACTGGTGGCCACAAATATTATGTTTTAGTGAATCCTTTATGATTTCTTTTGATAAACAAAGGTTTTGTTTCTGAGGTGGTTTTCCTCAGAATGTGATATCTGTATTGCTAGAGTCTTCACCTATTTGTGGAAATGCTGTGATGGCTTTCCTGGTTAATGAACTATCTCAACTGTGCCTGAGCAAACCCTCCGTTCTCAGGAAAGTCATTGCCAGGTGAACACCCCATTCTGAACAATACCACCTCATAAACGAGCTGCACTGAGTTAGCACAAAACCCCACAGGTCTGGGCTGGCAGCAGAAGATAGTCAGGGATGGGGGGTTTGAGGACGTGAGCTCTACAGACTGTTCTCTGGAGTGTACTGGAGGGTAGGAGTCCCACTCTTCAGAACCCTGGCAGCTGGAATAAATGCATTTCCACTGATTAGTTCAACCTGCAATTTGCAGAAATCTGATTCCTTTTACTACGTTTGGCTATTTCAGTGTTGTGGCAATACCAGCCCTCCACCTGGGCATGGCACTCCCGTTGGTTTTAAACTTCTGCTTCCCCCCACTTTGCCCTGAAAAGCTATTTCCAAAAATTTCCTTCACAAAAGGATCACCTTTTGTCCTCATTCTTCCTTAGCTAGCATTACAGCTCTGACACCGGTCAAAATTCTCCCCAGAGACCCAGAGAATGGGTCTTAGAAACACATTTATACAATCACCCTCTCTTGGTTTTGCTTCAGTTAATTAGCTCCAGGCACAAGTTATTAAAAAGAGTATTAGCAGAGTGTTCAGGGTAGTATGAGCACAGAGATAATGTGGAAACCAAAAAGAAATAATGCGCATGAAATTACACAACAGAAACGGACTCACAGACCTAGAGAACCGAACTTACAGTCGAGGGGCGAGGGCGGTGGAAGGAAGGGACAGTCAGGGAGTTTGGGGTGGGCGTGTACACACCACTACACTTAAAACGGATAACCAGCAGCATCCTACCTACGGCGTAGCCCAGGGACTTGGACCGGAAGGGGAGCTTAGAGGAGGATGGATGCATGTATATGTATGCCTGAGTCCCTTTGCTATTCACCTGAAACTATCATAATATTGTTAACTCTCTGTATTCCAATACAAGATTAAAAAGTTTTTAAAAATACAAACATACAGCGAAAAGAAAAAGTGTATTAACGACCTGACTCTAGGCTTGCAAAGTACAAAGGAGGTTGCCTCTGACACAGCTAGTGGAGGAGACACCGAACATTATAAAGCCCGGGGTGGGAACCTTTCCATGGCCTCCTTTTCAGGGCTTCGGAGGGTAAACCGTGCCAGGCAGTCCGGGTCACCAGGAGCGGTGTGCGGAGTTTTCCTGGAGGCCCCTCTCTTCTGGAATCCAAGCTGTCAGCAGCACATGGGCCGGCTGACTTATGGAGAGCGGGGCCGGGGCTTTGGTATTCTGCGGAGGCGGCGGCGCGTGCTGGGGGCCCCGGGCGGGCGCGCTGGCGACGCCGGGCTCTGCCAGGCTTTGCACTCCCTGCAGCCTGGCCCGGCCTCCCAGCAGGGGCGACCCGGGCTCCGAAAAAGGTTAACTAGCACAAACAGCCATCATTTGTGCCGAGTGGGAAAGCCCCATGTGTTGCCCCGGCTTCTCTTTATGCGGCGTGCGGGGTGGCTTTTCTCTGTCGTTCAGTCGGTTGGCACGAGGTGGGTGCCCAGCAGGCTTCCGCTTGGGGACGGGAAGGGTCGGGCTCCAAGGCGAGTGCGCGGGAGGCAGAGAAAGGCGGCCATCGGCGGCCCTCCCGGCTCCAAACCAGGGGAGGCGAGCGCTGGGGGGAGAAGGGGGGTCGGCAGGGAAGTCGGGGTTGGGGTTGGGGTTGGGGCGGGGGGGGGGGGGGGGTCCGGCGCGAATAGCGCTCCAGTGTGCGCTGAATAAAGGCGGTCACCTCGACCTAATCGGTTCAAACGCTCTGTTTTCAGACCCCATCTGCTTATCTCCAGCGAAGTTTGGGGGACAGCGCCGTCCTATTGTGGGCCCATCATTTTGTAAATCTATTCCCGTCAGGCCTCTCATTACCGCAGATGTCAGCGGAGGAATCCGAGCTGTCGGGGGACCGCCGACCATGAAAAGGAGGGGCCCAGCGGCCGGCGAGGCAAACAAAACAGCCGCCCCCCACCCCACCCCCCGCAAACGTAAACAGGCCTGAGTGTCACAATATTTTCCCACATCGCCCGACCATTCCAGGGGACTTATTTCGAAAAGAAAAAGAAAGGGGGAGAGAAAACTGTATCAATAAAGAGGCGCAATCCGCCAAGTTCATTTCCTCCAAGAGGAAGGATGTGTATAACCTCTTCTTAAAACCATCCCTCTCTCGGCAACACAAGTTGATCAGAGGTTTATTCCCCATCAGAGAGTTTCTCGTTAGCATGAAAAACGGCGCAGTGGCTAACGTTTAGTCTGGGCAGCAATCAATGTAAAGAAGTTGAATTCTTTTAGTTTTCCTTTTTTTAAAAAATAAACCCTGCCTCACCCCACCTCATGTGGTGATCAACATGAGCCCTAACACTTTGCACATTGTAGGAGTGAGCGAGTGAGCGATAGTTGCTCTCTTTGCGACCCCATGGACTGTAGCCCTCCAGGCTCCTCTGTTCGTGGAATTCTCCAGGCAAGGATACTGGAGTGGGTTGCCATTTCCTTCTCTGTACATTGTAGGAAGGAAAGCACAACTCCTTGCCAGCCCTACCCTCTTATCAGGAGGTTAGGATAACCCGGGAGGGACCTCTGTAGCAGCAGGACATACACAGTCAAGGGCTGCTCATCTTGGGAGGAGTTGGTCTAAACAGGGTTTTCTGTTGTCAAAGGAAAGCCGAGTTGGGTTTTGGAACCAAAAATATGGAAGGATGTGGATTTCAGTGGGCTTCCCAGGTGGCACTAGTGGCAAAGAACCCGCCTTCCAATGCAGGAGACGTAAAAGATGTGGGTTCCATCTCTGGGTCGGGAAGATCCCCTGGAGGAGGGCATGGCAACTCTGGAGAACCCCATGGACACAGGAGCCTGGTGGGCTACAGCACACAGGGTCACAGAGAGTCCAACACACCGAAGTGACTGGGCACGCACACACCTATGATTTCAGTGGTTTGAGTGGCAAGTTCTTATCACTCTATTTTAAGTAAAAGAGTATTATCTGGGGAACTACTAAAAATTAGTATTCATCAAAATGTTTTAATTCCTGGACCCTGAGAGGCTCCTCTGAATTCCCACCCAGTATCAAAGTCCACGGCTTCCCTGGTAGCTCAGTTGGTAAAGAATCCGCCTGCAATGCAGGAGACCCTGGTTCAATTCCTGAATTGGGAAGATCCCTGGAGAAGGGATAAGCTACCCACTCCAGTATTCTTGGGCTTCCCTGGTGGCTCAGCTGGTAAAGAATCTGCCTGCAACATGGGAGACCTGGGTTCGATCCCCTGGTTGGGAAGATCCCCTGGAGAAGGGAAAGGCTACCCGCTCCAGTATTCTGGCCTGGAGAAGTCCATGGACTGCAAAGTCCATGGGGTAGCAGAGTCGGAAAGGACTGAGTGACTTTCACTTCACATCAAAGCCCATCAGTGATTCTGTTTGAAGGCTAAAGCCCTCGCAAGACCTGCAAAGGAAAGCCGAGTCAGTCACACCAGTTCTTTGTTGAAAAGAAGACAACTTCATAAAAGTGTGTGGTGATTCTTTAGAAGTTTTATTTTACCCAAAACTTTAAAATCTGCATTAGGAAGAATTGAGGGATTATAGTTTTGACATAACTTGGGTTCTGATGTTTGGTGGGTTAAGACCAAAGGATGAAGACAGACTCCAGTCTCATGGCCTATCTCTGAAATGCTACCCAAGTGTTCCATAAACATACCTATAAACAAGAATTCTTGATGAGCTTAGCATGTTCTAGGCTTCACAGAAACTCATTTAAACTGTCATGACAACCCTCCAAGGCTGCCAGGCAAATATTCACACTCCCATTTTACAGCTGAGGAAACTGAGGCCCTCATAGAGCTTTGGTTTAAACCTCTGTCTTTCCTCCACACCCTGTGTATGAAAAGTCCATCTGCATCACGGAATACCAAACAGCCACAAAAAAAAGAAACAACTAGGTAAGAGATGATTATTTATCAAAACTAATAAGGACCTACTGTGCAGCTCAGTACCGTGTAATGGCCTGGATGGAAAAAGCATCTAAAGGAGAGTGGATCTGTGTGTGGGTGGAACAGATTCACTTTTCTGCACGCCTGAGACTAACACAGCGTTGTAAATCATCTATACTCCAGTGAATTCTTCTTTTAAAAGGCAATAAAATATTTACAGCATACAAAGTGGAAAAAAACCTGATACCAAAAGTGTGTCTAGTATGAGGCCAACTTGTTTTATAAAATGGACTTAACACTTAAATTATAAATGGGAAGCACTGGTGACTCAGTAGCAAAGAATCTGCCTGCAGTGCAGGAGACGCAGGTTCCATCTCTGGGTCAGGAAGATTCCTTGGAGAAGGAAATGGCAACCAACTCCAGTATTCTTGCCTGGAAAATCCCATGGATGGAGAAGCCTAGCAGGCTATAGTCCATGGGGTTGCAAAAGAGCCAGACACAACTTAGCGACTAAACAAAAACTCTCTGGTGACCTAGGTGGATGGGATTACGCGTGGAAGAAGAGGGGGCGCCCAAGAGGGAGTATATATACATATATATACGTGTGTGTATATATATATATGTACACACGTATATATATATCCATGTGACTGAGTCACTTTGTTATGTAGTGGAAGCTAACACAACATTGTGGAGTGGCTATACCCCAATAAAAAATAATAGAAAAAAGTAATTAAAAATAATAAAAATCACAGTTATTATAGGATCTCTCTGGGAAAAAAAAGATAGAGAGAGATGTACCAAAATATTCATTGTGGTTGTCACTGAATTTTTTTTTCTATTGCTACTTTGAATTTAAAACAGTTTATACCATAAGCTTCTAAAACAGCCATTTTGTCATCAGGGGGAGAAAGTATATATTTGTTCTCAATGAGAGAAAATTTCATAAGAAAGGAAAGTAGCTGTATCTAATTTTGTTTAATTCTCCACAAACTCCCGACACAATGACACAGAAACTCCTTGGCTTCCAGATCTCCGATCTCCATGGCAAAATCAAACGTTGTCATCTGCCGTCAGACGGCTATGCTTATTAAATGATCATTAGTACGTGTGGCCTACTGCCTATGTGACCGAGCACGGGAGAATAAGGGTGACTGCTGTCCCCGTCCCCGTGGTCCCTGGGCTTGCCAGCCTCCTCTGACAACAGGGTGAGGCACAGCATTGAGCCTTCAGAGAGGTCACATCAAACCACGCTTGCCCCACAGGCAAGGTGAAGCGTGGATCACAGGGACAACGGGGAATTGTGTGTCTGCTGGCGGGACTGGAACCGATGCCAGTCACACAAAGACCCAGCCTTCAGTTCAGCCCTTGACAGGATGCGATTCCTTTCAGGCTGACTCGGCCAACAGAGCGGGCTCCTGAATATTTTCTGGCTGCGTTTCCTAACACTAATGATGTAAATGAATATTTAGCCTCGGATATTAACTTGGAGTAACAATGCTGGTTATGTCCTCTAACGCAGTAATCACTGGGCTTGTTGAATACTGTGGTGATTTGTCATGGCTGAAAGCGGCAAATTCGTTTTGGGGAGCTTGAGTTTTCTCAAATTGTCCCTTCAGATTTCCAGCCAGGAGTTCACTCTGACAGTGTAAAGGTTTAATATCTGGCAGAGCCCAGCTAATCTAGCTCAATGATTTCAGTGGCCACTGTCTTCACTGTTCTTTTCCACTGTGCGTTTTGGTCCTCACAGGTCTTAGGTGAGAAATATCCTCTCCCTGGTCCCCATTTTCTATGAAAACGTCCTCTGGATGACCTCAGGGTCCAGGTGAAACTGTGATGCCAGGCATGTCTGGAGAACCAAAGCATGTCCTGTACTCAGAATATTAATGTTTCTGAAGCTACTTTTTGAAAACCACATTTTCTGAGATGTTTACAGCACACAGTTGAGATGAAAATATGTGAAAGTATTAAATAACATTTTTATAGGGCAAAAAGTTTCACAGATCAGCAATCTGATCTTGTTCAAGTGCATAAAACTTGTCAAGCTACAAATCTTCAAGTCATAGGATCAGAAAATGATCCAGTGAAAAGCATAGTATATGTTAACATTCTACCACCCTCCTCCATAAATGATAACTCTCCAACCTTGGCACTCTGTGGGCAAAGATGCTCTGTGTGGAGTCATGCCTAGGTCTGAACACTAGCCTAGCACTTGCAAACGTGGTCAGGGTGAGTCTTAATTTCTCTAAGCCTCAGTTTCCTTGTCAGCTAAATGGGGCTAATATAGGACCTACTTCATAGTGTCACTGTGCCAATGAAATATATTAAATGCTTAGCTCCATGCCTGGTCGCATATTTGGGCATATAGTGAGTACTCAATAAATTTACTTCTTTAATGCAATCAACAAAATATATTAAGGATCTGTTATCTCCAAAATACCCCCATGGAGCTTACATTCCAGTGGATGTTACTGTTTTATCAAAATACCTTGAGGATTGTTTAAAGATTCTTCTTGTACCAGAAATACCTGCCAGTTACCAGCCTAGAGGGTTTTCCTTATGGCAAGGCTAGTAAAGAATCTGCCTGCAATGTGGGAGACCTGGGTTCACTCCCTGGGTTGGGAAGATCCCCTGGAGATGGGAAAGGCTACCAATTCCAGTATTCTGGCCTGGAGAATTCCATGGACTGTATAGTCCATGAGGTTGCACAGAGTCAGGCATGACTGAGCGACTTTCATTCACTCACCAGCCTAGAAATAGCATTAGATTTCAAATAAATATCACAGCAATTTTCCTGAGGCTTTGTACACTCAACTTACATGCTCTGGAAGAGGGAAAAGGAGAAGAATGTTGGGCACCTCATCATCAGATCCTCCTGTTCCTGAAATCGCATTCCCAAATAGTTGACGAAGCACGATCCAGAGAAGCGATGACCCTTTCAGAGAATCCCAGCACTGCTTCCCAGAAACTGCTCTAGCCTTAGATAAGAATAGCTAGACATGGAGCACCACTCCCAACCCTTTGTTACACATAGAACTGAGGGCATTCATTCATTCCACAAATATTTACTTCATTTACCATGCACTAGTCACTGTCCTGGGCTCCCCAGATGGCTCATTGGTAAAGAACCTACCTGCCAATGCAGGAGACACAAGAGACTCTGGTTCGATCCCTAGGTCAGGAAGACCCCCTGAAGGGGGAAATGGCAACCCGCCCCAGGATTCATGCCTGAAATATTCCATGGACAGAGGAGCTTGGTGGACTCTAGTCCATGGGATTGCCAAGAGTTGGACACAATAGCAACTACGCACACACACTCAATCACTATCCTAGGGATAAAGCAATGAAAAGAGATTGTACCCTGCCCTCAAGCGACTTACAGTACAGTTAGAGAAAATATCAAATGAACAAGCACTTACAATAAACTGTAATAAGTGGTATGAGACAAATTCTCCACGGTCTCTCAAATTTCTACCATCTTGTGAGCAGAAACATTTACTGCATTTTTGGTGAGATGAATTTTTCATGGATATTTGCAGAGCAAACAGTCTTGGAAAATATAAATAGTATTTCCCTTCAGAGAAAGAGCAAGTTTTTTTTTTACCGTCCAGTAAAATAAAGATAAAGGCTCTCCCTGGGACGGATTTTGGGCAGGTTTTCTTGCAACCCATTAGAAAAGTTTCAGGTTCTCTAAATCCAGGATTCCACTGTAATACAACCCACTGAGTGTACAAGCGCCACCCAAGCCTCGTTAGCTCACCCTGTAGAACCCGAACTCAGGGAACCAGGACAGGAAAAGGATGCTACTCTGGCAACTGCTACTTCTGTGAGTAATAAGCCTTCCCGTGTCTTTGACTCAGGAGCCTGTGTCCTCCGCCAAAAGCTGGGAGACTGGGGGAGGCTAACATTTATTGACATTTTCAAGTCGCCTTCCCAAAAGAAGGGATTGTGGAGCCAAGTCCTAAAGGCTGGATAGAGTTCACTTATCGAAGGGGAAGGAAAGTTGCTTCAGGTGGAAAGAATGGTGTGCATATTCGGTTTTCCTGAAAGCTAGAAATGACTTTCCTGACTTTTGCTCACCCCACACTCAGCTCTTTGAGAGTCTCTCAGCTTTGAGAGTCTCCAACTCCTTATAATATACCCCTCACTGTTTGAGATACCTAGAGTGGTTTCTGGTTTCCGGGTCCAAACCTTACTGATACAAAGAGCTTGGAGAAGCAAGAAAGGACAGGCTCGTTCGTGGGAAGACGACAGGGAGGCAGGGGAGATAAGGATAGCATTCAGAGTTTTGAGTGAAGGAGTGGGCCTTAAAGAGATCGGAACTATCTTAATTATCTCAGAAGAGAAAGAATCAAGGATGAGTATGAATAAACCCAAGAGAAAAGAAGGGTGGGACATCCAAAAAGTCATTTTTCTCTCAGGAGCAATAGTATTAATTGCTACCATGTATTGCTCCCCTAATCTATGTCAAATAATGATCTAAGGACTTTAAATCCATTAGCTCATTTAGTGTTCACCATGATGCAATAAACATAATTATTATACTTCCATATTACACAGAAGGGAACTAAGGTACAGAGAGACCGACTGCAGAGCCAGAATTTTAACTTGGGCAGTCCATCTCCAGATATACATATATAGACACAGATATAGATACAGACGTAGATACTCAGCTGCACTGAATTTGATTTTTTAATATTTACTTATTTATTTGACTGTACTGGGTCTTAGCTGCAGCATGTGGGAACTTCCATCTTAATTGTGGCATGTGAGATCTAGTTTCCTGACCAAGGATCAAACCTGGGCCCCTTGCATCAGGAACGCAGAGTCTTAGCCACTGGACCATCAGGGAAATTCCCTAAATTTTATTTAAATGATCTTCCCTTTTTGTTTATTACTTTAATAAGGAAAAATCACCTATCTACCCAGAATCCAATACATGAACTTGAATACTAACAAGTTACATTTCCCTATGTGCATCCTCAATTCTGTTCCCATACCTCTCCCAATCTGAAATGGTTTTACTGAATCTTGTCTTCACAAAAGCCTTACTTTTTAAAATACAGTCTTAAGACATATGTGTGTATTCATAAAATTGTAGGATTAATTTTTCTTAGTTTTAATTAAAAGTTGACATGCTAAACACAATCTGAAATAGTATTTCACTTTATATTTTATTGAGCATGAGATCATATACATTATTTTCACTTTTCAACTCTTTCATAGTTTTGTCCCCTTATCCATTACTGAGAAAGATGTACTAAAATCTGCCTAGAGATTTGTCAGTTTTTCCTTGTAGCTAGTTTTGGTTTCATGTATTTTGAGGGTGTGGTTGCTAGGCAAATTATCTTTAGAATTTTCGTATTCCTCTCATAAATTGAACCTTTTCTCATTGCATAGCAACCTTCATTATTTCTCATGTTGTTCTTTACTGTAAAGTCTAAACTCATTAATATTGCTACACCAGCTTTATTGTGACTAATATTAGCCAGCTATATCATTATCTATACTTTTCAAATTTTCATATGTAATGTTTTAAATTTCTCACTTTTTAAATGGCATATGGCTACATATTTTTTTAAAACCCAGTCTGACAATCTTTGTCTTTTAATTGGAATGTTTACAATTTAACTTTTTGCAATAACAAATACATCTGGAATTACTTCTACCTACTTATTTCTTATTATATATTATATATAATAAAAAATTATATATATTATACACATAAGAAAAAAGTGAAAGTTCCTCAGTCATATCTGACTCTTTGCAACCCCATGGACTGTAGCCTGCCAGGCTCCTCTGTCCATGGGATTTACCAAGCAAGAATACTGGAGTGGGTTGCCATTTCCTTCTCCAGGGGATCTTCCTGACCCAGGGAATGACCCCTGGTCTCCTACACTGCAGGCAGATTCTGAATTAGGGAAGCCCATTATGTACATATACATATACATATACGTATACGTATACATATACATATGTATTTGAGTGTGTGTGTGTGTTTGTGGCTGCACTGGGTCTTAGTTGCATCTCTCGGGATCTTAGATCTTTGTTGCAGCATTCGGCATCTTTAGTTGCAGCACGTGAAATCTTTAGCTGTGATATGCAAATTCTTAGTTGTGGCATGTGGAATCTAGTTCCCTGACCAGGGATCAAACCCAGAACCCCTGCAATGGGGGCAGAGAGTCTTAGCCACTGGACCACCGGGGAAGTCCCTCTACCAATTTATTTTGTACTTTATACTTGTCTCACGTGTTTTTCTGTTTTGTAATCTTCTTTCAGGGGCTTACCAGGTGGCTCAGCAATAAAGAATCCACCTGCAAAGCAGGAGCCACAGGAGATGCAGGTTTGACCACTGGGTCAGGAAAAATCCCCTGGAAAAGGGAATGGCAACCCACTCCAGTATTCTTGCCTGGAAAATTCCAAAGATAGGAGCCTGGGGGGCTACAGTCCATGGGGTTGGGAAGAGTCAGACACGACTGAAGTGACTTAGCATGCACACACCTTCTTTTGGATTGATTTTTCCCCATTCCACTGTCTCTTCTAATGATTTAGAATTTATAATCACTAATTCTGTTGTTCTAGATTTCCACATAAATCATAAAGTCTAAAATTAATTCTATCTTTATCATCTTCCCATGAAATACAAAGCCTTAAAACACTTCAATCCAGTCACTTCCAATTTGCACACTATTGTTATTCTGTGTGTTTAATTGTCTTGGCTTATCACCATCAATATTTTATAAAATTGATCTTTGTTGTACACTTATATATAGATTTACAACTTTTTAACTAGTCATTCCTCCTTGCATCTAAGAACCTTCTATATGGTGACACCTTTGTTATTCTTCAAGTGCATCCTTTCAGAATTCTCCATAGTTACAAAGAATCTGTTAATATCAAACATTCTCAGTTTTTATTCTTTCTGAAAATGTCTTTATTTCACTTTCACTGTTAGACATTTTGCAAGGTTATACTAGGTTGACAGGTATTTTCTCTGTACATTCACAAAATTCTAGTTTTTTTCTAGCTTTCATAGTTGCTGTTTAGAAGTCAGTTCTATTCAATTGCCACTCTTTTGTAGATAGTCTATTTTTCTCATAGACAATAGCTTTGAAATTATTATCTTTCTTTGGAGACTTTAAAGTTTGAGTGTAAAGTTTCCAAGTGTGTATTTCTTATTATTTGTCCTGATTGGGACAGATTTGTTTCTTAAATATGAAGATTGATGCTTTTCATTGGTTCTGAAAAATCCTTAGCTATTATCTCTTCAAATACCCTCTCTCCTTCATGTACCTCTTCTCTTCTTCTGAGACCCCAAATATTAGACCATCTCACTCTATTCTTGTGTCTCCTCTTTTAACTATCTTTCATCTTTTTATTTCTTTGTGCTTTGTACTGGATACTTCCTTCAGGTCTAGCTTCCAGTTCATTAATCCTTTTTCTCACTCTGTCTAATGTACTATTAAAATCCGTCCATTGATTATTTTTCTTCTAGTACCAAGTTTGAAGGCCGACCATTTTCCTTGCTCTTCTCTACTTGGGGAGCTGGCAGCTTTTAGTTTACCCTTCATACTCAGCCTGTATGAACTTATGGAGTTCCAGCTATACTGAGGACCTCCCTTATGCTTCCCATTACTTTTTCCCATCTGTAAGAGACCATTATAATCAAAACCCAGCTTTGCTGGGGTTTCTTCAAATGTCCTCAGAATGCAAGTATCTTTGGTACTTTGTTTACCTCTTGAGATTCACTTCCTTCTAAGAGCTTATTGATGCATTTTAGGATTTTTTTAATTTTATTCAGCATTTGAGGATTTCACTGGGAGGATAAGTAGAGTATCTTTTCTACTATTCTTCCAGAAATAGAAGATTGGTTTGTTTTCAAATGGGAATCAGAACAGACACCAAATATAACACACATTTCATTTGTATTATGAACAATTCAAACAGATGTTGGATACACATACTATATGAAGAACAAGTTGTAAGCAAGTCTATACAGTATAACACAATTTTTGTAAAGATAAAGATTTTAAAAATATTTAAAATTCTATGTATTTGTATATGTATGTGAGCATAGAGAAAGATTTAAAAAGCTACATACAAACTGTTTTGATTACTTCAGAATGGCTAACACTTGGTGTGAGAAAATAAGGGCAAACTATTATAAAAAGAGGGAAAATATACAAGTTGTTAAAAATACATATTCTTCCAAATATGTCTAAATCTATAGACAAGGACTGAAAGGTAACATGGACAAAAGGGTCGATGGCTAAGTGCTATCTTGCCCAATTATAAAGGGGTTGACCAGATGGTCTTGCACATATCCTCTAAATTGCCTCTTAGGTAAGGGGTAGTCTTGAATTGCAATGGACCCACAGCAATCAGGGACTTCCCTGGTAGCTCAGTTGGTAAAGAATCCACCTGCAATGCAGGAGACCCCAGTTCGATTCCTGGGTCAGGAAGATCCACTGGAGAAGGGATAGGCTACCCACTCCAGTATTCTGGCCTGGAGAATTCCACGGACTGTATAGTCCATGGGGTCACAAAGATTTAGACATGACTGAGCAACGTTCACTTTCACAGCAATTAAACCAGTCAGTCCTAAGAGGAATCAACCCTGAATATTCATTGGAAGGACTGATGCTGAAGCAGAAGCTACAATACCTTGGCCACCTGATGCGAAAGGGGCCAACTCACTGAAAAACACCCTGATGCTGGGAAAGATTGAGGGTAGGAGAAGAGGGTAACAGAGGATGAGATGGTTGGATGGCATCACTGACTCAATGGACATGAGTTTGAGCAAACTTCGGGAGATAGTGAAGGACAGGGAAGCCTGGCGCGCTGCAGTCCATGGGGTCGCAAAGGGTTAGACATTACTTAGCAACTCAACAACAACAACACAGTAATCATTTCTCGTTCCCAGTTTCATTTCTGAAACACTTCTTCTGCCTTATCTATACTTGCATTTCAAACCATCACCTCAACCTGCTTGTGACCTCAGAATTATTTGTCTGTTTACAATTTTTCCTTTATTCTTAAACCCAAAGCTCAATATTGTTGAATTTCATTAAGACTTCTCCATCTGGATAGGGTGACTCTATAAAAATAAGAACAACCAGTATTTCTTGAGCACTTACTGTCTATCAGGCACTAAATAGGTGCTTGCTCTGTATTACTTTGTCTTTAAAACAACCCTGGGAGGAGAGGAGAAAAGGCTGAGAGAAAGCATCTGAGGGAAATCTGATTAGAAAGTCAGATCAGAAAGTCATTCTGCTGGAACTTCCCTGGTGATCCAGTGGTTAAGAATCTGCCTGCCAATGCAGGGAACACATGTTGGATCCCTGGTCCAGGAAGATCCCACATGCCGCCTGGCAGCTAAGCCCATGTGCCACAATTACTGAGCCTGTGGTCTAGAACCCATGCTCCATCTACAACAAGAGAACTCACCATGAGAAGTCCATGCTCCATCCACAACAAGAGAACTCACCATGAGAAGCCCATGCTCCATCCACAACAAGAGAACTCACCATGAGAAGCCCATGCTCCATCCACAACAAGAGAACTCACCATGAGAAGCCCATGCTCCACAACTAGAGAGTAGCCCCCACTCACCACAGCTAGAGGAAGCCACACATAGCAATGAAGACCCAGCACAGCCAAAAATAAAAGGAAGGAAGGAAGAAAGAAAGTCATTCTGAGGAGAAGATGATGAAGCCAAGCCCTAAAGAATGGGTAGGGGTTAAACTGGTGACTCAATCCAAGAAATTGGATCTAGGAAATTCAGCATATAATGACTCAATATTAACCTTCTAATTGACTGGCAAAGGAAACTATCTAGATTTTTTAAGACCCAATTACAATTTTGCCCCTAAAGAGGAACCAATGTTTGGAGAACCAATGTTTGGAGTCCCAATGAGCTTGACGCTTTAACAGAAAGGTCCTGTCATGACTCCTTAAGGGAATGATAAGATGAATTCTATTTGTTAATTATCACTATTTTCCTCATTACTTTTAGGATTTTTTGTGATTTTGTTGTTTAGATGATGAGTTGAATGAAATAAACACTTAGGAGAAACAGTATTTCTTAGGGATCTTAAGGGATGTGAGAGAAGAGGAGAAAAAAAAGAACCAATGGTAAGGTGGTACAAATGTGAGGTGTTTTGAAGGCTGTCATTATAAGATAAAAGAATGTTGAAGTCTGAAGCTACTATGCTTAATAATTTATCATCTTTCTGTGCTGTCCAATATGAGGTCAAAAGATACATACAGCTATTTAAACTAAATAAAATGAAAAATTAAACTCCTCAACCTCACTAGCCATGTTTCAAGTGCTCAGTAGCCATTTGTGGCTAGCAGGTAATGCATTGGAGAGCTCAGATATAGAATATTTCCATTGTTGTACAAGTTCTGTTTGAACTGAGAGCAACATCTCGGAAGGGAATAGCCCTCCCTAGTGTCCTACTGCACATTTACAGATACAATTTTTAGTGAAGTTTGCAATGGTCTAAAGTTAAATGTCTTACATGGAAATTCTATCAACTTCAGTCAACAGTTATTTATTCTACCAACCCCAGTCTTCTAGATACAAGACACTGAACCATCCATGGGAGGAGGAGGAGGGAGATGGATAAAAAAACAAATTAGACATGACCACTGCCTTCAAGAAGTTTATTCCCTAGAAAGGAAGAAAGATATGTGACCTGCTTCAGAGGCTAGAAGAACCCAGGAAACTTTTCCTTAGGCACAATTTCTTCCAAGACTGGAACTGTCCAAAGTACCCCAATCCAAATTCTCCAATTTTAGTTTCAAGGAATGTTTTTGGAACTCTGGGGACAATGGAATGAGATTTGCACAATGTGACAACAGAGGTCTCTAACAGAGAATCCTAGACAGGGGTCCTTTTAAAGCTGTCTCCCTCGCCCATTTTCAAGATAAAAGGGAGCATGTTCAGACAGCATCACATGGCCCAGTGCAGTTCACTGTTGTGTGATACTAAATGTTCAGATTCCTCCAAAGAGAGAATGTAAATCAGTTCAGTTCAGTCGCTCAGCCATGTCTGACTCTTTGCGACCCCATGGAGTGCAGCAGGCCAGGCCTCCCTGTCCATCACCAACTCCTGGAACCTACTCAAACCCATGTCCATTGAGTTGGTGATGCCATCCAACCATGTCATCCTCTGTCATCCCCTTCTCCTCCCGCCTTCAATCTTTCCCAGCATCGGAGTCTTTTCCAATGAGTTGGTTCTTCGAAATCGGCTTGTCTTATTTCCTCATTTGTAAAATGAACAAGTTGAGACTACAAGACCATCCCCTGAAGCTTCCAAAAGATCATGCTCAAATAACTTATATTTACTTTTATCTGAAAATATGAGGAAGCCAGTTTCACTCACCTGGACTGACCAAGCCGCCCACCTGCGGGCTGTGTCAGAGTCTGTGGTCACATAAGGTATGTGAGGAATTGTTAGGGGGCAGCAAGACCTCCACAGCACGGAGGCTCTGCCGCTCTGGGCCTTGAGCTTACGGTGACGCATGACAGCTGGGGACCCAGTGAGTAGGTGGATATGTTATACTGATTAAATCGTCAGTTTTTCCAAGATGACGGTTAAAAAATTTCTACAAAAGAATCAATGCAGACTGAAGATAATGCAAATAGCACAGCTATAGATCAGGTTAGACTGCATGAAATTGCCAACGTTTGCTCAGTTTTTATATAAGAAAAATAACAATTTAATGTGGTTCAAGCTAAAGCGTGCAAACAACAAGGAAATGACACTATTCCTGGGGCCAGCCAATCAGCCACGTGACCAGGCAAGACAATGACCATCTCGTGAGACTTTACAGGAAGTGAGTTCAAAGAAGATGAAATTATCACAATCATTAGAAATATGGACTATATACCCACTAACCTTAACAACTTCTCTGTAAATATATATTCTGCCTTAAGATATTAGCTAACAATAGAATGAAGATATTAAAGTGGCTTCTTGACTTCATCTTTGCATCATTTTTAAGTCCTCTTCAGCGGTTTATTTTCTAATGTACATAATATGTTAGTACTGCAGTGCTGACTGGACTATACAATCAAAACCTGTGTAGCTGACTCCTTGATGGCCAACCTCGGGGCCTCAGCAGGAACTCTGAAGAGGATGGTTTATGTTCTGCTGCCATCTCGTGGTGAGCAAACTGGGAACACACTATTGGGAAGCGTGGGGAGGACTGGTTTGAACCAGTGAACTCCAAACTTCTAGCGATCCTAGTGCCCAAAGGAAAGAATCTGAGTTCTCCTGCGGGTCACTGTCACAACACCTGGAAAATTTCACAACTCAAACCAGTCTCTTTTTGGGGCCGACAGCCTTAGCAGGTAACCTTACCGCTTTAGATCCCTCTTTCCTTACCTGTAAAGTGTTGACAATTTTCTAACTCTAGATGAACCGCACAGACACCTCCAGTTCTAAAATGGCTATGATATTAATAGTGTCATTTTTTATTTTACAAGCTTCCAAATTCTTTATTCTTTTCTTATTCCTTATTCCATAAAAAGCTATAAAATCTCAGAGTTCATGCCCCCTTCTCTGTTTCTATCACACTGTGCACACATCTGTATCTTACAGCACTTATTGGGGGTTTGGAGGGTTTTGGTGGTGGTGGTTGGGTTTGTTTCAATTTTACGTCTTATTTTGGTGTAACTTTTAGATTCATAGGAAGTGGGGGGAGTGTATAAGGAGTTCCTGTGCATCCTTCTCAACCTACATCAATAGTAACATCTTACACAACTATAATACACAACTATTGTACACAAGCAAAACCAGGAAACTGACTTCAGTGCAATTCAGAGGTTATTCAGATTTCACCAGTTTCATGTGCACTGAAGTTTGTGTCTGTGTGTGAGCTGTTCTTGTGTGTGTGTGTGTGCGCTCAGTCGTGTCCAACTCTTTGCGACCCCATGGACTGTAGCCTGCCAGGCTCCTCTGTCCACAGGATTTCTCAGGCAAGAATACTGGAGTGGGTTGCCATTTCCTCCTCCAAGGGATCTTCCCAACCCAGGGACTGAACCCACGTCTCCAGCATTGTACGCGGATTCTTTACCACTGAGCCGCCAGGGACGTTCAGAGCCTCAGGTAGCAGCTGTTGAAGTTTGCAGACCTATACAGTCCTGTGGGGTCGTGATTACAATCCCTGCTGGCCTCTGGACCAGGAGATCTGGGGAGCTCCCTTGGAGAACAACTGCAAAAACCAAAGCTCCTGATGAGGATATCAGCTGCCTTCTGAGGAGTCACTTTAAGCTGTAGCAAGGTAAAGTGGGGTACACAAAGACGGCACTTCCCTATTTACATCCTCTAGGAGCACCTCCTTAGCCCTAGTTCAGTTCAGTTCAGTCGTTCAGTCGTGTCCGACTCTTTGCGACCCCATGAACCGCAGCACGCCAGGCCTCCCTGTCCATCACCAACTCCCGGAGTTTACTCAAACTCATGTCCACTGAGTCGGTGATGCCATCCAGCCATCTCATCCTCTGTCGTCCCCCTCTCCTCCTGCCCTCAATCCTTCCCAGCATCAGGGTCTTTTCAGTGAGTCAGCTCTTCACATCAGGTGGTCAAAATATTGAAGTTTCAGCTTCAACATCAGTCCTTCCAATGAACACCCAGGACTGATCTCCTTTAGGATGGACTGGTTGGATCTCCTTGCAGTCCAAGGGATTCTCAAGAGTCTTCTCCAACACCAAAGTTCAAAAGCATCAATTCTTCGGTGCTCAGCTTTCCTCACAGTCCAACTCTCACATCCATACATGACCACTGGAAACACCATAGCCTTGACTAGACAGACCTTTGTTGACAAAAGTAATGTGTCTGCTTTTTAATATGCTATCTAGGTTGGTCATAACTTTCCTTCCAAGGAGTAAGTGTCTTTTAATTTCATGGCTGCAATCACCATCTGCAGTGATTTTGGAGCCCCCAAAATAAAGTCAGCCACTGTTTCCACTGTTTCTCCATCTATTTTCCATGAAGTGATGGGACCAGATACCATGATCTTAGTTTTCTGAATGTTGAGCTTTAAGCCAACTTTTTCACTCTCCTCTTTCACTTTCATCGAGGCTCTTTAGTTCTTCTTCACTTTCTGCCATAAGGGTGGTGTCATCTGCATATCTGAGGTTATTGATATTTCTCCCAGCAATCTTGATTCCAGCTTGTGCTTCATCCAGCCCAGCATTTCTCATGATGTACTCTGCATAGAAGTGTGTGGAAAACATGAAGCCTGTCCCTCAAGGTGACCTTCCATGCTAAGTAAACAGGCCTTTTTCATAAAAAGACTGTGAAGCTCTCTTGCTTCACAAAGGCATCAGGAAATAGCTGCATGCACCCAGGGGTTTCAGCAATGCAGCAGGAGAGTGCGTTGTATGTACATGCATTGGTTTTAACACCAGCCCCAGCCAGGGAGTGGGGGAGTGCTACAACCCACAGAACTTTCGGCTTTAACAAGGCAGCAGGATAATTCTGTGACTGCTCACTCCTGTAGGAGCTTTCCCACCTGAGCGAGCACATTAGATGGGACTCACAGTGGTGTCCACCAGTGCCTCTATCTCCGGGGACCAGTTCTACCATCCCCTGCCCATCCAGCCAATGCTTCTAGCTTCAGAAATGATTCTCCTTTGCAAACAATCTCTGCACTTTTCAAACTTCTGCTATCTTATGGCGTCTCAGGGTGACTGAGACTGCAGGCAAGCCTTGTAAGGGCACTTTGGGGTGTTTGGATATCAGCCCCATTGGTTTCCTATGCCAGATGCTTTGGGGGCTCGTCCTTCTGGTATAGATTCCAGGGGACATGGGTGCCTGATGTGGGGTGCCAACTCTTCAGTCATCCAGGAGAAGCACCCGTCTGGTGAGATCCCTCCCTACTGTGTGAATCACACCAGGGGTGACGTTTTGGCAAGAGCATCTTTCTGCCTCTCCTACCCCTGTCAGTGTGGTCCTTTTAGCCTTCATTGTGAAGCAGATATTCACTAGTTCTCAGGTTCTTTTCAGAGGGAACTGATTGACAGGTAGCTGTATATTTGTTGTGCTCATAGGAGTAGGTTAAGTTCAGACTCTTCCTATGCCGCCATCTGTGTTTAACTGCCCTCCCTCTAACTTTTGGTCTTTATCTATAAATGGGGTATTTAAACCTTCCCTTTATTCTTCGCTGTCATGAACATTACAAGCCAAAACTTGTGAATGTAACCATGAAATGACCTTGTTTGGACCAAGAGTCTTTGCAGATATTAAAGGTCTCCGGACGAAATCATCCTTGACTATCCAGATGTGCCCTCATCCAATGCCAAGTGTTATTCTAAGAGGAACATGGAGGAGAGACAAAGGGGTAAGAGGAGACAGCCAGGTGAAGATGGGGCAGAGGTGGGAGCTATGCAGCCACAAGCAGAGGAACACCTGGAAACACGGAAGCAATCTGCCCTCTAGCCTTCTCAGGGAACATGGCCTCCAGAGCTACAAGGAGATAAATCTGTTCAGTGTTAAGTCACCCAGCTGGTGATCATCTCTTATGACAGTCCTGAGAAACAAATACAGCAGCCAAGAGCAAAATAAACAATATTCAGTTCCAAGAAAACATTTGAGTTCATCCGGAGTCATACAAGAAGGAACAGAAAATGATAAGAAAGATTGAGCATAGTGAAAGACACAAAGTTTAGAAATCAAAGAAAACACATCAAAATTTTTTAACTCAAAAAAATTCCTTTAAGTTTTTTAACTAAAAACAAAACAAAACAAAAAGTGTCTATGCTCACACATTCACTTGTTTATAAAGTATTTCAGTTGTTGTTCAGTCACTCAGTCGTGTCCGACTCTTTTTGACCCCATGGACTGCAGCACGCCAGGCTTCCCTGTCCTTCACCATCTCCCAGAGTTTGCTCAAACTCATGTCCATTGAGTTGGTGATGCCATCCACCATCTCATCTTCTGTTGCCTCCTTCTCCTCCTGCCTTCAATCTTTCCCGGTATCAGGGTCTTTTCCAGTGATTTGGCTCTTCACATCAGGTGGCCAAAGTATTGGAGCTTCAGCTTCGGTATCAATGCTACCAATGAATATTCAAGGTTGGTTTCCTTTAGGATAGACTGGTTTGATCTCTTTGCAGTCCAAGGGACTCTCAAGAGTCTTCTCCAGCACCACAGTTTGAAAGCATCAGCCTTTCGTTCAGCCTTCTTTATTTTCACTGTGTGTTAAAAGTTGTAGGCCCCACCACATGGGCCTTCCATTACAATTTGGCCCAACTGCCAACATCTGCACCATTTTGCCTAAGGGTTTCCTCTGATCACCAGAGCCTGCTCTGCCTGGGACACATGGCAAAGTGGAGTGCTGAAGGTCCCAGGAAAAACCCTCAAGCAGTGAATAATGAGTTGAGGTATACATACCCCCATGCCCCACATCTCTGCTGGGACTCTCTGACCCCTGAGTCACCAGCAGGACTAAGCCCCAAATGCCCAGAGGACTACCCTGCTCCCCTTCCTGTCTTCTTTCCCTATGCCCCTACCAGTGTCTCCTGGGATCCCCCTCCCAAATGAACCACTTCCCCTTGGATCCTTGTCTGTGGGTCTGTTCTTGAGGAGCCCCAACTAAGAAAGATTGCACACACACTGAGCTGGAAGCAGCTCAGAACCAAAAGCATAACGTGAAGCCTTTGTCTTCTTCAAGAATTTATTTGAACTGCCTACCTGTTGCATTTTAATGTTAGAAAAGTCTCTAAATGTTAAACTGGTCTTGCTTGACATCAACATCTACCAAGCTGTAGAACTCCTCTTTTTCTCAACCTTATATCCACCTTCCATCAAGAGGTGAGTTCTAAACTCCAAATACATCTCATGTCAGTCCACTACTCTCTGTTCCCACTGGACATCTAAATGCCCCTGGAACAGAAGTCATCACCTTCGAGGAAAAGAGGCTGGAGGAGATGAAAGGAGACAGGCTTGGTAAGGCGAGGTTCTGAGGCCACGAGTTGAGTGACATGGGACACATGCAAAGCAGACTTCATGTTTAACCCTGTGCATGTAATTACTGGTGCAAGGATGTATACTTAGCTTTCATTAGATTCTTAGAGCAATGTGTGGCCCCAAAATGGTGAAGAACAGCCAGCATCTGTGTGCATGGTCAGCTACCAACAGTACAAGGAAGGGTTATGTGCAGGTTCTGGTGTGTGACTGGCTTGGAATCTGGTTCCGCTGTTCCTAGTTCTTTCCTGAAGTCTATGGCTCAGTTTTCTCATCTTTGAAATGAGGGGGAAAGAATACAGACCTCATGGAGTCACTGTGAGGACTCAACAAGATAATGCCTATAAAGCAGAGAGCATATGGTGCTTCTCAATAAATGTTAGTCACTGTCACTGTCCCACAAGTCATCCAACAGGGAAATCCATGCGGTCAGTAAGAGGTCCCCAACCTTTTTGGCACCAGGGACTGGTTTTGTGGAAGATCATTTTTCCACAAACTGGATTGTTTCGGGATGATTGAAGAGCATTACATTTATTGCACACCTTATTCCAACACATTGTGATAAATAATGAAATAATTATACAACTCACCATAATGGAGAATCGGTGGGAGCCCTGAGCTTGTTTTCCTGCAACTAGATGGTCCCATCTGGTGGGTGATGGGAGACAGTGACCCTCAGAGTGTGTTTCACTCCTGTGAGAATTTAATGCTGCCACTGAGCTGAGGGGAGGCAGAGCTCAGGTGGTCATGCGAGCAAGGGAGAACAGCTATAAACACAGATCACGCTTCGCTGGCTTGCCCACTGCTCACCTCCTGCTGTGTGGCCCAGTTCCTAACAGGGGTGGAGGCCCCTGATGTGAGTTATCCTTCTCCCTCACCCACAGCATTCAATTAACAACGATGACGATTTTCAACCTGAAGCTCTTCAACTCAATCGGCTCATTTTCACTCAAATTTCATTTCTCTAATCAAGGCGCTAGCTTGTCTTCCAGAAGATCCCCATGCTTAATCATCCTTGAATCCTCCCTCCACTGGAGGGATCAGTAGGCACTAAAATCCTAACATGACTTAAAACTCTAAGACCTTGCCTCAACAGGGCTCTTCACACCATGCTCCAAGGGGCCTCTGGAGTGCCTGGGAGGAGATGAGGCCCCTGCTGTTCTTGTTTGAGCCAAAGCCAGCCAAGTGTGTAGATTCTGTGCACTGGGCTTCCTCCTAGTGTGAAGAAGGGGCTGCACTTCTTCGAACAAAACCCACAAACACACACACACAAAAACTAGACAAGTAACCACACCCACTCTCTTTTGAAAATTGAACACAAATGGTAAAGAATCTGCCAGCCAACACAGGAGACACAAGTTTGATCCCTGGGTCAGAAAGATCCCCTGGAGGAAGAAATGGCATTCCACTCAGGTATTCTTGCCAGAAAATTCCATGGGCAGAGGAGCCTGGCAGACTATGGTGCATGAAGTTGCAAAGAGCCGACACAACTGAGCACACACATATGAGGTCCCAGGTGCTACTGTAACACAGCCTCTGGCTGCATCTTTCCTTCTTCTTTTCCTTCTTCTTTGCTTCCATGTCACTCATCTCTGCCTATATCACTGAGCTACATGGTCCAGGAGAGAATTGTTAAATTTTTCTGGTCCACCCTCACACTTTTTTAAAGTACTGAGCCTCAGTACTTGTTTTCTTATTACTACTGAAACAAACGACCACAAATTTAGTGCCTTAAAAATAACACAAATGCCTTTTTTCTCCAGTAAGAGGCCTGACATGACCTCTAAAAATAGTTCACTATTCACTTGACTCAGAAAACCCCACAAAATCATGTAAATGAAGAGGTTCAAATCTTTGTGTACACGTTAAGAACACCTGTGAAACTGCCCAGGCCATTGAGGATATGCACATCCGAAATGCCACCAAGTATCTGAAGGATGTCACTTTCGAGAAGCAATGCATGTCTTTCTGTCATTACAATGCTGAAGCTGGCAGGTATGCACAAGCCAAATAGTGGGGCTGGACACAGGGCCCATGGCCCCAAGAGTGCTGAGTTTTTACTGCACCTGCTCAAAAATACAGAGAGTAACGCTGAACTTAAGGGCTTAGATGTAGATTCTCTGGCCATTGAGCACATCCTGGTGAACAAGGCCTCAAACATGCGACATGGGACTTACAGAGATCACGGTCAGATCAACCTGTTCATGAGCTCTCTCTGCCCCACTGAGATGATCCCTACTAGAAAAGAACTGATTGTGCCTAAACCAGAAGAGGAGGTTGCACAGAAGAAAAAGATATCCCAGAAAAAAAAATTAAAAAAGGATAACCCAAAAGAAACTAAAGAAACAAAAGCTTATGACCAGGGAGTAAATGCTACAAAAAATAAATGCAAATAAAAGTTTAAAAAAAAAAAAAAAAACTCACCACAATTGTATTATCATACAGTTCGGTAGCCAGAAGTCCAAATGGATCAGTGGGGCTGCATTCCTACTGGAGACTCTAAAGCAAGTAATTTTGATATGTTCTAATGCACAACATCCTCAAGTCAGGCTCTGCAGAAACAATTTATTATGCTTTTGTAAAAGCCCCATTTCATAGAGCCAGAAGTACTTAATTTCCATCCTCACCTTTTCAACTTACCCAGGTGTCTCTTGGCCATTAATACCCAACTGCTGGTGCCAGAGTGTCTGTTTTAAGCAGGGCTGCTGTCTTTTCTCCCCTTTTTCACCCTAGCTGTCAGATTCACCAAAACCTCAGAAGTGTTGCTAATGGCACTTGGTTTTCTGGCAGTTGGAATCTGGAAATGGCCCCTATTTGTCAAGCATTTCCTGTGTCAAACCTGGCAATTGTCAGCTCGTCCCATGCCTTATCAACTTCAGTCTTCACAATAACACTTTGCCAGAGGAACAGTCATTATCCTCATTGGACTCGTGAAAGGGGACATTCAGAGAAGCCACGTGACTTCCCAGCTCACATGGTGAGAACACAGAGTTCACTGATCTAGAGATCACCCCCCACCACCCAGCTGACTGTCTCCACCAGCGTGACAGTCTCTCCCTATGGGGCTCCAACATGACTTCACGATTTCAGAAAGTTCTTGTCCAGGAAGATGAAGATCTGAATAACTCTGCTCCAGGAACTTTCTGTGGCCAAACTACAGACTACTCAGCTAGCCCACCTTGGGGTAAAAGGGACCTTTCTCAGTACTCTCAGCCAGGGTCATCAAACCACTGCTTACTCTCCAAGGCTCACTTCTAAACCCCACTCTCCATGTGCAGCAATTCCACACTGTTGTATCTCTAAGTGTACCTTTAGAGATACCCTAAGGTATCTGACCCCTTTGCCAACAGTCCCTTGCTTTGAAAGATCCACGTTACCCAGAACCCTAAAACACTGCCAATCTCCTGGCTGTGACCTACCACTTCCCCTTCTATGATGTTCCTAAGATTGGCAATGCAGCCCTCCCCAACTGCAGCAAGCAACGCATTTGGATCCGCTTGATCAGTGGGTTACTCTGACTGACTCTAAGAGTCAGCCGTCAGTCCCTGGTTTCTCATATAGCTTCTGGGTGTTCCCAGTGTGCATCCACATTCTCTTCAGGTCCCTCAAGCAAGTAAACCTTCACAGGCATCTTTGCCCAACAAAGCAGTGATCACTGACAGCGCATCTCTGGGAACCCTGCTTCATGGTCAACCTGGTTCTCCTCCAGCCTCCAGAATGTGTATATATATATATCCTGGACTCATCCCAGATATTCTCTGGTCCCCTCGTCAGTTTCCATTGTATGCTACCGCCAATTAGAGTCCATGCAAGAAAAGATCTAGAATTGCCCTGAAGGTCGCAGTTGCACTAAGAATACATCTAGCATTTAAAGGCGAGGACAGAAATGAAATTCCCTGGGTCCACATATCAGTATGTTTTCACAGCATAACTAATAACCACCTTATGGTCATAAGTGTGTGTGTTCACTTGCTCAGTCGTGTCCGACTCCTTGCAACCCCATGGACTGTAGTCTCCCAGGCTCCTCTGTCCATGGGATTTCCCAGGCAAGAATACTGGAGTGGGTTGCCATTTCCATCTCCAGGGGATCTTCCCAACCCACAGATCGAACTCGAGTCTCTTGCATCTCTGGCATTGGCAGGCAGATTCTAAATTACCACTGTGCCATTTGGGAAGCCCCCACTGTCATATGACAGTAGGCATTTACTTTTCACCCGTTGAGCTCAGCTGGGGTTTGGCCTGGAAGCTCTGCTATCTTGTTTCAGTTCAGTCACACATCCAGGGGTGGCCTGACTGTTACATGATCTAGATTGGTTTCTGCTAAGGTTACAGGGGTGAATGAGCTCTGTGCCCCTGACTCTCACCCTCCAGCAAGCTAGCCCTCAAATGTTCTTGTGGCGATGCCAGAGGATCAGGAGATCACATCCTAATGCTCTAGGCAGTTTCAGGCCTCTGCTTACATCGCATCTGCTAACACCCCACTGGCCAAAGCCTGTGCTCAGGTCAGTTAGCAGGTTCACTACAGAGCTCCATGGCAACAGGCGTGGATGTAAGGAGAGGCAAAGAGTGGGGACCAGATGAAGGGTTCTCCTTCAGACCACTGCCTCACAACACACACTGCGTACAGCTCCCCATAAAATAAGTCTGTCTCCTACACAGTGATCTGACATTTGCATCTGGGCTTCCCAGATGGTGCTACTGGTAAAGAACCTGCCTGTCAATGCAGGAGACATAAGAGACATGGGTTCAATCCCTGGGTTGGGAAGATCCCTGGGAGAAGGGCATGGCAACCTACTCCAGTACTCTTGCCTGGAGAATCTCATGGACTGAGGAGCCTAGCAGGCTACAATCACAGGGTCACAAATAGTCAAGACGTGACTGAAGCAACTTAGCATGCACGCATACACACAAAGTGATCACCATGGTAAGTCTGGTAACCATCTGTTCACATGCAAAGTCATTATAATAGTACTGACCATATTCCTCATGCTGTATGTTAGACCCCTGGGGTTTATTTATTTTACAACTGGAGGTTTGTGCCTCTTAATCCTCTTCACCTATTTTACCCAACTGCCTACCCACCTCCCCCCTGGCAACCACCCACTGATTCTCTGTATCTATGAGTCTATTTTTGTTTTGTTTTTTTAGATCCCATGTATAAGGAAGATCATATGGTATTTGTCTTTCTCTGTCTGACATATTTCACTTAGCATGATGCGAAAGGATGAAACTTTCCCAAACCATATACAAAAATAAACTCAAAATGGATTAAAAACACACATGTACAACCTAAAACCATAAAACTCTTAAAAGAAAATAGGCAGGGTGTTCTTTGATATCAGTTTAAGTAATATTTTTAATCTGTCTCCTCAGGCAAAGCAAACAAAAGCAAAAATAAACATATGGGGCTACATCAAACAAAAACCTTTTGCACAGTGAAGGAAAGCAGCCACAAATTGAAAAGGCCACCTACTGAATGGGAGATGATATTTGCAAACAGCATATCCTATAGGGAGTTAATATCCAAAATATAAAAAGAATTCATGTAACTCAACATAAAAAAAACAACCCAACTGAACAATGGGCAGGGGACCTGAATAGACATTTTTCCAAAGAAGACATACTGATGGCCAACAAACACATGAAAAGATGCTCAACATCACTAATCATTGTTGCTGTTCAGTCGCTAAATTATGTCCAATTCTTTGTGACCCCATGGACTGTAGCCCACTAGTTTCCTCTGTTCATGGGCATTTTTCAGACAGGAATATTGGAGTGAGTTGCCATTTCCTTCTCCAGGAAATCTTCCCAGATCAGAGATCGAACCTACATCTCCTGCATCCTCCTGGTAAGGATGTGGAGAAAGGGCAACCTTTGTGCACTGGTGGTGGGAACATAAATTGAAGCAGCCACTGAAGAAAAGAGAATGGAGGTTCCTCCAAAAGCTAAGCTAGAAGCACCATATGATCCAGCAATCCTACTCTTTTGGGTATTTACCAGAAAGAAAAGAATACTAATTTTAAAAGATATTTGTACCCTAATGTTTATTGCAGCACTGTTTACAATAGCCAAAATATGGAAGCAACCTAAGTATTCACCCACACATGACTGGATAAAGAAGTCGTGGTACACACATACAATGGAATATTATTCGGCTATCAAAAAGAATGAAATCTTGACATTTGCAACAATATGTATGAACAAAGAAGATATGCTTAATGAAATGTCAGAGAAACACAAATACCACATGATCTCACTTACATATAGAAATTTAAATTTAACTAGGTGTCCTGTATTTTTTTAATTTAATTTTTATTTTATACTATAATCAATTTACAGTGTTGTACTAGCTCTGTTCAGTAGCTCAGTCGTCCCCAACTCTTTGCGACCCCATGGACTATAGTACTCCCCGAGCTTGTCCAAACTCATGTCCATCGAGTTGGTGATGCCATGCAACCATCTCATCCTCTGTCATCCCCTTCTCCTCCTGTCTTCAATCTTTCCCAGCATCAAGGTCTTTCCCAATGAATCAGTTCTTCACATCACAATATTGAAGCTTCAGCTTCAGCATCAGTCCTTCCAGTGAATACTCAGGACTGACTTCCTTTAGGATTGACTTGTTTAGGCAGCCTATATTTTTATTTGCTAAATCTGACTACTGTATCCAGAGAAAAAATGAAAATACTCTTAATAAGAGGAGAATGCACACTGGGCTAGCCACACACACACACACACACACACACACACACACACAAAACAGATCCATTTCCAAGAAAAACTGATTTTAGTTCTGCCTCACATTGTTACTTCAGTCCTGAGACTTATGGCCGTTGCCAATCCACAGATCTTGCTAGGGATAGGAATACACTTTCTTTCCCTCTCTCATTATGGTTGCTCTGTAACAATACCTAAAACAACAAAGAATTTTTCCCAGATTATCATCTCCATGCAGCCATACCGTTTTCGAACTAGAAGGGAACTTCAAGTCATTCCTGTCAACCCCATCGTTTAACAGATAAATGTATCGGGACCCAAACAGGTGAAGAGACTAATCAAAGGTTAAAAAGTTCTTTGGAACAGAACTGAATCTAAAGTTCAGATTTTCTCAACCCTGGTCATTGTAATTCCCACTATTTCCGTGGTCACCTTTGCCACTGCCTCCAGCAAGGTCTTCTGGGGCCAACACTGTGGCACTTTAAACTGAGTTGAGAGAGAAATTCTTCTCGTACAACATGACACTAACTGTGTGCTCTTCCAGAAAGTGGCCAGGCATTCCCAAAGCAATGTGCCCCTTAGAGGCCAGCGAGCACCTCCAAGCACACGCATGACCCAGTGCAGCCCTAACTTGCAAAACCCAGGAGAATGTGAGCGCTCAAATTCTCACTCAGCGTCCATCGCTTGCTTCGGCAGGCCTCCTGGGGCTGGCCTGCCCGGCTCCTGTTCAAATACAGCTTCCTTTTGTTGACAGCAATTGCGCCAGCTGAGCGACTCTTTTGAGCCACACAACAAAAAGACACCCAAAGAGGCAGCTTTCAAGATCTAATCTACGGCTAAGACCACCCCTCCCCGGGCTAGTGGGGTGGCTGTCAGCTGTCGGCACAGGCCCGCATTCCAGGGTGGAGCGGCAGCCTGTGCCCTCTGCCCAGAGCCACCCCGCTCGGCCTGATAAAGGCCTAGCCCCGTCCCCCAGGCGACATTCCACCACGGAGCAGCTGCTCTTAGGTTTTCACGCGTCCCATTGTCCTGCTGATTTAATGAGGCCTCTTGGGCGATGGGTTTGTAAATGACAGTCATCAGAATGCCAAGGCCACGGAGACACAAGCCATCTTGTGTTTGCCATCTCAGAAGCTCCCACCGCAAAAGGAAAATGTTTTTCATTTACAAACAAAATGCAATCATAAAAAAATCCACCAGTCTGGAATTTATTACTTTATTCATTCTCCTCTGGTCCAGCCAGTCATTATAGCCAAGTGGTAAAGAGCATAAGCTTTGGAGACACAGACAAGTCCCACTCCACACCTGCTAGACGGCACACGTTGTTCCACTACTTGGAACCCTAATTTTCTTGGCTATGCTCACGTGTGTGCTCAGTCGTGTCCAACTCTTTTGCGACTTTATGGACTGTAGCCCGCCAGGCTCCTGCATCCATGAGATTTCCCAGGCAAGAATACTGGAGTGGGCTGCCGTTTCCTTCTCCAGAGAATCTTCCCAACCCAGGGATCAAACCTAGATCTCCTGCATCTCCTGCATTCAGGCAGATTCTTTACCACTGAGCCATTGAGAATCTCACCTCCTCAACTGGCTGCTGGGCGACTGAGTCAGGTCACACACGGACAACCCTGCGATTGCCAGGGACTGCCATCTGGGATTTTGTAAGATCTCAACCAATATTTAAATAAATCACATAAACATATGTATATAATTGGGGGCTTCCCCGGTGGTGCTAGTGGTAAAGAATCCGCCTGCTGATGCGGGAGATATAAGAGACATGAGTTCAATCACTGGGTCAGGAAGATCCCCTGGAGGAGGGCATGGCAACCCACTCCAGTATTCTTGCCTGGAGAATCCCATGGACAGAGGAGCCTGGCAGACTACAGTCCATGGGGTCTCAAACAGTTGGACATGACTGAAGCAACTTAGCAAGCAGGACATATATACATAATTTATCTTACTAAAATACATGTGATACTATAAAATAATAGCCAAAAATAAGTGTGTGTGTGTGAATATATCATTATTAAGTAAACCTCTTTACCAGATCTTAATCCCTTTCTCTTAGGGCTTCCCAGGTGGTGCAGTGGTAAAGAATCTGCCTGCCAATGCAGAAGACACAGGTTCGATCCCTGGGTCAGAAAGATCCCCTGGAGAAGGAAATAGCAACCCACGCCAATATTCGTGCCTGGAAAATTCCGTAGACAGAGGAGCCTGGCAGGCTACAGTCCACGGGGTTGCAAAGTGTCAGGCATGACTGAGCATGCATGCAGGGGTCAATAAAACTAGGACCAGGAGGCCAATCCTGGCCACTGTCTGTTCTCGTAAAGTTTTACTGAAGCACAGCCGTACTCATTAGTTTATATATCGTCTATGGCTGCTTTTTCACAACAATGACAGAGATGGACTAGTTGCCAAAGAGATCTTATGACCAACAAAGCCTGAAATACTCTCTAGCCCCTAACAGAGAAAATTTGCTGACCCATGGGCTAGAAATAATCAGGCCTAGAACAGCCTGCAGCACATAGTAGGCCATAAGTAAATACTTGTTGAAAAAAAATGAATGAACGGAACAAATGAAAAGCAGGAAGTGGCTGATTTACTGCTGGTCCTGACCTACTGAGGGCTTCATGAAGTCACGACCACTTCATACTGATGTGTCAGCTCTCTAATTGTCCTGGGGAATTACTGGAGCCATTGTTGGGCATGAATAGGGCATAAATATCACTTGTAAGTCAGACACAATGGTACTGGGTCCCTGCCAGTAGGCTCCAAGTGCTCCGTCCTCTATTCAAGCAAAACGAGAGAGGGAGCTGGGAATAGCGGAAAATACACTGAACTTTAGATAATATAGATAAGAGACAGCAAAAGAGGCAGACTCTAAAATGTGCGTTTTGTCTCTAGTTGTAGCAAAGGAAAAGGATGTAGCCTAATCCTAATCCTGCAAAACTCTACAGAGAGCAGTAGACCTCCACATCAGAGGTCGACAAACACTGCAATTCTGAAAACAAAAACAGGATAAACACTTGTGTTTAGATTTGGCTAAGGCTTGGGTTGGACTAAATTATTTGGATACAGTTGTCTGCGTACCTAATCAAACTTACAAGCTTTTGCACAGCAAACTATAAACAAAACAAAAAGACTACCTACAGACTGGGAGAAAATATTTGCAGGTGATTTGCCTGTTCAGTTCAGTTCAGTTGCTCAGTCGTGTCTGACTCTTCGCAGCCCCATGGACTGCAGCACACCAGGCTTCCCTGTCCATCTCTAACTCCCAGAGCTTGCTCAAACTCATGTCCATTGAGTCGGTGATGCCATCCAACCATCTCATCCTCTGTCATCCCCTTCTCCTCCTAACTTCAATCTTTCCCAGCACCAGTGTCAGTTTCAGCTTCAGCATCAGTCCTTCCAGTGAATATTCAGGACTGATTTCCTTCAGGATGGACTGGTTGGATCTCCTTTCAGTCCAAGGGACTCTCAAGAGTCTTCTCCAACACCACAGTTCAAAAGCATCAATTCTTCAGCACTCAACTTTCTTTATGGTCCAACTCTCACATCTGTACATGCCTAGTAGAAAAACCATAGTTTTTGATTAGATGGCCCTTTGTTGGTAAAGTAATGTCTCTGTTTTTTAATATCCTATCTAGGTTGGTCATGGTTTTTCTTCCAAGGAGCAAGTGTCTTTTAATTTCATGTCAGTCACCATCTGCAGTGATTTTGGAGCCCAAGAAAATAAAGTCTGTCATTGTTTCCATTATTTCCCCATCTATTTGCCATGAAGTGATGGAACTGGATGCCATGATCTTTGTTTTTTGAATGCTGAGTTTTATGCCAGCTTTTTCACTCTCCTCTTTCACTTTCATCAAGAGGCTCTTTAGTTCCTCTTCGCTTTCTGCCATAAGGGTGGTGTCATCTGCATATCTCAGGTTACTGATATTTCTCCCAGCAATCTTGACTCCGGCTTGCTCACCCTATCTTTTTAAAAGTATTTATTATTGATTTATTTTTGGCTGCACTGGGTCTTTGTTGCTCCTCCAGGGCTTTCTCTAGTTGTGGCTATTCCCTGGTTGCAGTGTGTGGGCTGCTCACTGCAGCAGCTTCTCTTGCTGGGCACATGCAAGCTCAGTAGTTGTGACACATGGACTTAGTTTCTCTGTGGCATGTGGAATCTTCCAGGACCAGGCATCGAACACATGCCCCCTGCATTGGCAGGTAGAGTCTTAACCACTGGACCACCAGGGAAGTCCCTTCTCCTACTATCTCAACTGGCATGGATTGTGGGGAAAAATTCTTTTACTGCTGAAAACAGGTCCACCAGCTCACCCTGTATGCAAAGGACTTTTTGAAGCCTCCAGGTGTCATATATTAGCAACTAGTGATAGGCACAAGCCAAAACTATCAAAGACGCAAAGCTATATTTTCCTTCTATTGTGACTGAAAACCCTCCTTTGGAAGGTGGCAGGAAGGGACCCAGGTACAAAATCTAAGATGACACCTTCATCCTATTAAAGTGTAAGGGACATGAGTTGCTCAGTGAACCAGAGGCAACTGTTTACTCAAATCACCTGTCAAGGCCCCATGAACCTTATCTGACATGAAATCTAGCATCTCTCTATGGAGATTTCACGCTACTCGGTCTCCCCCAATCCACAAACCCCAGGGAACTGTACAGTTAGAAGGCAAGGTTCACAAGACTCCCGCATCCAGACGGAGAAAATCGGAATCTCGGGGCCTGTCGCTGCTCCTTCTCACCACACGGGGTCGCTGTTACAGACAGGTGCTGCAGGTCCTCACGGCCTTGGCACGCCGGTCCCGGTCCCTGGGCCGGTTGTCCTGAACTGACTCCGGAGGGAAGGCCACGCTGACTCCCGTGTCAAATGCAACAGGGGGACCTGTGGAGCCCCCAAGGTGACTACTTTTAGGGATCAGCTCTTTCAGTTCACAGGCCACGCTGCCTTCCAGAACATCAGCCAACCCCAGGCTCCCGGAATCAGGATTCCTTCTGGCACCCTCCTCAAGGACAGTCTTCTCCCAGCTTCCCCTCTACAACTGTACCGTTTCTTTCAAATGCGTCACATTACGCCTCCATTCTGAGGAGACCATCCTCTGCGGCCCCCAGACATCGTGTGTTTAGAAGGGAAACTGCCCGCAGTGATTCCAGGGGCACGTCTCTCACGACAGAAAAGAGCACACAACACGTCTAAAAGCAGGCGGCGCATCCCACACTAGGACCAGGTCGGTCTCATGCTGGTTCCTCTTGGGAGGAAGGGACGCAAGAAGCGAAGGAACTTGGATCAGTGCCGTTCACCTCTGCCTGCCACCGCGCCCAGATTCTGTGGCCTCTCACTTCAAGAGAGGGAGAAGGCAACGGCGCCCCACTCCAGTCCTCTCGCCTGGAAAATCCCAGGGACGGCGGAGCCTGGTGGGCTGCAGTCCATGGGGTCGCTAAGAGTCCGACAGGACTGAGCGGCTTCACTTTCACTTTTCACCTCCATGCATTGGAGAAGGAAATGGCAAACCACTCCAGTGTTCTTGCCTGGAGAATCCCAGGGACGGGGGGAGCCTGGTGGGCTGCCGTCTGTGGGGTCACACAGAGTCAGACATGACTGAAGCGACTTAGCAGCAGCACTTCAAGAGATTGCTCACCCTGCGTCTGCTGATACAACTCCTTCCATTATTTTTATTAAATCCACAGGACACAGAAGAAAATACAACATGGTGTCTATTTTTGCTAAACTCCCATTGACTGTCCTTTTGGGACTATTTTGGATCATTTATGAACTATCAAGGTGGCTCATATTCCTTTAGAACAGACCATAAAGGACCACAAAAGGGGCCATGACTCAAGGACACAAGATTTTTTCTTTTCTTGGCCAAGCCCTAAGGCTTCCAGGATCTTAGTTCCCCAAACAGGGATGAACCCACATCTGTTGCAGTGGAAGCCTGGAGTCCTAACCACTGGACCACCAGGGAATTCCTGACATGAGACTTTTTTTTAAGCTTTTGTTTTTCACCTAATGTGCATCCTAAAGTAGGTAGTAATTTTTTACTATGATTTTTTTCAATAACTTCAATGCATACAAAATTTAGGTAACCAATAAAATATACATTCTATTATAACAAATGCTGGCAGGAGATATATTTTCAAAGAATAGGAATAATAAAACAGATCTTTGCTTCTTCAACTATCTGAGGTTTCTTTTCCCCGTTTTCCCTTCTCCACCTTCTTCTGCTCTGTCTTCCTCCCTCACTGTCTCACACTTTTTACCCTCTTAACCTTTCTCTTTTTTTGCTCCCTTGATGATTTGTCATATTTAAATGAAATGTTTTAATCAATTATTTGTTGAATAAAATATCATATTCCTGTTCTTTAAGAAACAGCCTTAGTGAAATTTTTTACATCCAAGACATAAACATACCAAATTATGCAAATGTAAGAGCCAAAACTATTAAAAAGCTTTCTAAAAAACATCATAGAGGAAAAGTTTCATGACACCGATTTGGCAACGATTTGTTGGCCATGACCCAAAAACAGAGCCAATGAAAGGAAAAAATGGACAAATGGGACTTCATCAAAATTAAAAATGGTTTGTGCATAAAGGGGCCCTACCAACAAAGTGAAAAGGCAGCTCATGGAATTGGGGGAAAATATTTATAAATTATATATATGATAAGGGATTAATATCCAGACTATATAAAAAGCTACAACTCAACAACAAGAAACAAACAACCTGATTTAAAAGGACTTGAGTAGACATTTCTCTAAAGAAGATACACAAATATCCCATAAACATATGAAGAGATGTTCAACATCATGCTTCATTAGGGATATGCAAGTCAAAACTGCAGTGGGCTATCACTTCATTAGGATGGTTTCTAAGGAAAAAAATTCAAAATAACAAGTGTTGGCAAGGATGTGGAGAAACTGAAACACTTGCACACTGCTCACGGGAATATAAAATGGTACAGCCACTGTAGGAAGCAATATAGTAGCTCCTTGAAAAATTAAAGAGAACTACCACATGGTCAGCTGCTGGAAGGGGTCATGGAGAGGATATTGACCACTGATTGTCCCCAGAGCTGGATGCTGGCATCAGAAGCTCCTCACCCCTTCCCCTGTCCACTTGCTTTCCCCAACAATCTGCTTGCTTTCCCCAACCTAGAAGCTGCCTCAAGGACACAGCCTTGAGATAGCAACGGGTTGCTGAGACCTTCTGGATGTGCAAGTGAATGAACTTTAAGGCATCTGTATAAACTTTTAAGGCTCCAGGCATGGAGATCTGCTCATCTTCCCACCCCCGGGACAAGCAACGTAAAAGTCCTTTGGTTCTTAAAACTGCCACTTATCAATCCGGCACCATCCGCCTCTTTCTTGGGTCTCTCCTTACTTTCTGTGGGACCAGATTCAGATTTTACCCCAAAAGGTCCTGAGGTTATGAACCAACACCAGCAATTCCACTCTTGGGAACGTGGGAGGGTTTCTGGACCTGGAGGACAGGAAATGGAGACTCTCAGGCATGCACCCTGGGAAGAATGAAACCTACCAACTGAAACCTACCAAGACTGATTTCCTATAAATGCCTGATTACAGAAGACAGAGACTTATCTCCTGACCAATAAACACCTGCCAAAAACCTTTCCCCATCCTTAAGTCAGTGAACTCACTGCTTGGACTCTGGTCGGACACCCTGCTCTTTGCGTTCCTTGCCCATGGATACAAGCCACCCCAACCCCCAATGACTTACCTGTGACTTCTACAGCATGCATTTGGGGAGTTGCAATTCCTCTGCTATTCCTGAGAAAAAACAAAAACAAAAAACTCGATTTCTGCTCTTTTGAGCTTGCCTCCGTAAACTTCTTTATCTGAGTTCACAGATACAGATCCAAAGGAATTGAAAGCAGGGACTCAATGGAGATCTGTACAACCGTATTTGTAGTGGCATTATTCACAGTAGCCAACAGGCAGAATTACCCCAAGCAAGGGCCCATCAAAAGATGAATGGGTAAACAGAACGTGGCTATATACACAATGGAATATTATTCAGCCTTGAAGGAAATTCTGACACATGCTTGGACATAGATGAACCTTGAAGACATTCTGCTAAGTAAAATAAGCCAGACACGAAAGGACAAATACTGTGATTCCACTGTATTCAGCACCTAGAATAGTCAAATTCATAGAGACAGATAACAGAATGGTGGTTGCCTGGGGCTGGGGTGAGGGGGGAAGTGGGGAGTTAGTATTTAATTGGTATAGAATTTTCGTTTGGGATGATGAAAAAGTTCTGGAGATAAATAATCGTTACGTGTATACAACAATGTGAACACTTAATGCCACTGAACTATACACTGGAGAATTGCTAACATGGTAAGTTATATGCTGTGTATTAATATATTAACTGCAATAAGAAAACAAACTTCCTTTTAACAAATTATGAACCCTTGAGTTGTATTTTTCTTAGGTTACTTAGGTCCTCAACTAGAGAAAGAGAGAGAAAGTGAAAATGAAAAAAGAAAAAATTTCTGATGCAGATCTCCAGAAAGATTCAGCAAAGCTAGAATAATTAAAAAAAAAAGTCAAAACCAGAACAGGGTCAACTTGAGGAGCCCAAGAATCCTAATAGTTATATGGCTTGTCCAAGATTGAAAGAAAGTGAAAGTCACTCAGTCATGTCCGACTCTTTGTGACCCCAAGGACTATAGAGTCCATGGAATTCTCCAGGCCAGAATACTGGAGTGGGTAGCCTTTCCCTTCTCCAGGGAATCTTCCCAACCCAGGGATCAAACCCAGGTCTCCCACATTTCGGGCAGATTCTTTATCAGCTAAGCCACAAGGGAAGCCCTTTATACAGCTCATAAATGGAGAGCTAAAACGTAAACCCTAGAGAATGTACAACTGTTTGGTGATTTTCACAGCTTGGAGTAAGAAGTTGGGGAAATATTTATTTCAAATGGTTTGGGGGTCTTGTCTGAGAGTCTGTGATAGCTCCACATCGTGTTTGATCTCCGACAAAGGTATTCACTGCAGCAAAGCGCCACCAGACAAGATGTCCTAGAGACCTGCACAGGCCACCCCAGCCCACTGCAGACTCCTCCTCTCAAGGACCAACCCTGGGCTGGGGCTCCTGTATGGAATGTGGGGGGTGGGAATGTGAAAGAGATGGGTGGAGTTAGGACATAAGTCATTGGTTTATAGGCGTCACATTGTTACTTAGGATAGACAATGTGGAGTTGTTTTTGTGTATGTATACTAGACTCTTCACAGAGCCTAGTTAAAACTTATCTCCCTTCCATCTGGATTACAAACATATAAAAAACAAACATTTAACATTTCAAAGCTTCCTGCAGAAGTCTCAAGGCCAGAAGTAATTGTCACTTCAGTATCTATACATCTCAGCAGTACCAGGTAGTGAATTAATTAGGACGATATAAATAGCAATGGTTTTTCAAAACTGAAGTTAGGAACATCATCCAATTTTCCCTCTCTGTTGGAACATTCCCATGAGCATATAAAAATGCAGTTATTTCTCTCATCTTCCAAAAATCCCTCCTTGACTCATTTCCCCACTTACCAGTTACTACATTATTTTTTGCTCCTCATTTAGTAGAGAAACCAACTGTTTAAAAAGTGAATCTTCTCCATCTCTAATTCCTCTCATCTCATTGTTTCTTAAACCTACTCCATTCAGGCATTCTCCCCTACCTCTCCATCGAAACTGGTCTGGTCTAGTTCACCAAAAACCTCCATCCTGCTAAGTCCAGAAGCATAGCACCAGTCCTTTCCACCTCGCATCGTCACGGACACAGGCGAGCATTCCCTCCTGCCTCACCTGGTTCTCCTGCACCTGCTAATGTCAGTGTCCCCGGGCTAAGTGATTGACTCTTTGCCTGCTCTCACTCCTGTATTGATATACCCTAACCCAAGGCTTTAAATACAACCTACAAGTGCTGGGGATTCTCAAATATCTGTGTAACTCCAGCCTCATTTATTCAACTATCCCTTTCTCCATTTGGATATCAAGTAGCCATCTCAAATGTATCATGTCCAAAACTAAATTTTTCAATGCCTGCTTGCCTCCTAAGTCCCTTCAGTCATGTCCAACTCTTTACAACCCTATGGATGGTAGCCTGCCAGGCTTCTCTGTCCATGGGATTCTCCGGGCAAGAATACTGGAGTGGGTTGCCATTCCCTCCTCCAGGGGATCTTCCCAACACAGGGATCGAACCCACATCTCTTAAATCTCCTGCTGGCAGGCAGGTTCTTTACCACCAGCACCAACTGGGAAGCCTGAATTTCTCAATATCCCCTACAAAATCCTGCTTTACTCATACCCTCCTATTCCAATGGATAGCAACCTTATTCTTTGAGTTACTCATGTCAAAAGCATCGAAGTCATCCTTGACTCTTCTCTTTCTTACTTGCCTCCCATGCAAACTATTAACAAATTCTGTTCATCCTCCTTGGGAAATAGATCCAGAGTCTGACTCCTCCTCACCACTTCCATGCTCCACCATGGTTAAAGCCAACATCATCTCTTGCCTGGTTGTTGCAATACCTGTTGAAAGCCTTCCCACTTGCTTCTCCAAGATCTATTCTCAGCACATCAGCTGGAATGATAGCTTCCTGACAAAGCCACGTCTTTTCTCTACTCAGAACCCTCCAACATTTTCCAGAATCTTCACTGAGACTTTTACCTTCCATCTCCCATCACCACGTCCACCTATGGACCATTTCTCCTGCTGTTCCCTGTATCTGCAATACTACTTTTGACTATCCACTCAGCAAATCCCCTCAGCAACCCTGGGTCTTTCTCACATTTCACATTTCCAGTGAGGATTACCCTGTAAGCCCTACTCAAGATGCCTTTTCCAGCTCTCTAACTCCTTACTCTGCCTGACTGTCTCTATCTTAAAAATTCTGAGCAATTTTTAAGAAAGGGCCCTGCATTTCCATTTTGCACTAGACCCTACAAGTTATGTATCCAGCCTTCCTTAAAGAGCTCTCCTTGCCTCTGTCCTTTTGATTTGTAAAACAAAGAAAATAATAGTACTTTTCTCAAAGGAATTTTGAGAGGACTAGGTTAAGAACCAGGCACATTAATACTTTTAAATTCATTCAACAACAATTTAAGTTAATATTTGTCTACTATGTATCAGGCACTGTTCTAGGCCCTGGGGAAATGCCTAGGGTAGACTGCTTTCAGGGAGCTTTCATTCCAGTGAGGGAAAGAGAACCAGTAACAAATAAGACACTGTCACATGGGATAAGCACTAGGTGGAGAACCAAAGTGGACTGGTGTAACACAGTGTCTAGAAGACCACTCTGCTGAGGTGATCAGGGGCAGCTTCTCTGTGAAGTGACATTCCAATGAGAACTGATGCACAGCGGGGGAAGGGGAGGGTGGGACAAATTGGGAGAACAGCACTGACATATACACACTACCAGATGTAAAAGAGAGAGCTAGTGGGAACCTGTCGTGCGGCCCAGGAGCTCAGCTTGGGGCTCCGTGATGACCTCGAGGGGTGATGACAAGAAAAAGTCAACTGTGCAAAAATCAGAGAGAAGCACAGTCCAGGCAGAGGAACAGCATTTGAAAATGCCAAAGACGGGAACAAACTTGAGGTGTGGATGACACAGAATAAAGGCAGGCAGGGTGCAGCAGAGTGCATTAGAGAGTGCTTCAGGACGAGGCCAGAGAGAAGTGGGGGTGGTTGTTTAGTTGCTCAGTCGTGTCCGACTCCTGCGACCCCATGGACTGCAGCCCGCCAGGCTCCTCTGCCCATAGGATTCTCCAGGCAAGAACACTGGAGTGGGTTTCCATTTCCTTCTCCAGGGGATCTTCCAGACCTAGGAATTGAACCCAGGTCTCCTGCATTGCAGGCAGATTCTTTACCAACTGAGCTACAAGGCAAGCCACAGAGAAGACCAGAGATCAAATCAGCTAGGACCCAAAGCCACAGCAATAAGTTGGGGCTTGGTTGAAAATGTGATGGCAAGTCATTCAAGAGTTTTAAGCAGGGAAAACTTGGTCTTACATGCTTAAAAGGTCATTCTGACTGCTGTTTGAAAAATGAATTCGGGGGCAAAAGGGGAAGGAGGGAGATCAAATAGGGTGTTACAACGGTACTATGATAATGTAGGCAAAAGATGATGGCAGCATGAACCAAGGTGAGAGAGGTGAGGATGAAGAGAAGTGTTCAGATTTATGCTAGGAGTCTACTTATTGAAAAGGAAGGAAAAGTGACAGTCACTCAGTCGTGTCTGACTCTTTGCAACCCCATGGACTGTAGCCTCCCAGGCTCCTCTGTCCATGGAATTCTCCAAGCAAGAATACTGGAGTGGGTTGCCATTTCCTTCTGCAGGGGATCCTCCTGACCCAGGGATCGAATTCAGGTCTTCTGTACTGTAGGCAGATTCTTTACCATCTGAGCCACTAGGGAATGTAGGATCAATAGGAATGGCTGGTTCTACCAGTGGAGAGGAAAAGAAGAGAAACAAAAATAACTGTTGAACAATTAGGAGGATAAATGCTCATGATGATCAAGTAAATATCAAAAATTATTATGTAAATACCAAACAATTATCACCAGCTACTAACCAATAAATGCAGAGTTCCAAAGAATAGCAAGGAGAGAAGAGAAAGCCTTCTTCAGTGATCAATGCAAAGAAATAGAGGAAAACAATAGAATGGGAAAGACTAGAGATCTCTTCAAGAAAATTAAAGATACCATGGGAACATTTCATGCAAAGATGGGCACAATAAAGGACAGAAATGGTAGGGACCTAACAAAAGCAGAAGATATTAAGAAGAGGTGGCAAGAATACACAGAAGAACTATACAAAAAGGATCTTCATGACCCAGATAACCACAATGGTATGATCACTCACCTAGAGCCAGACATCCTGGAATGCGAAGTCAAGAGGGCCTTAGGAAGCATCACTACAAATGAAGCTAGTGGAGGTGATGGAATTCCAGTTGAGCTATTTCAAATCCTAAAAGATGATGCTATGAAAGTGCTGCACTCAATATGCCAGCAAATTTGGAAAACTCAGCAATGGCCACAAGACTGGAAAAGGTCAGTTTTCATTCCAATCCCAAAGAAAGGCAATGCCAAAGAATGCTCAAACTACAGCACAATTGCACTCATCTCACATGCTAGCAAAGTAATGCTCAAAATTCTCCAAGCCAGGCTTCAACAGTACATGAACAGTGAACTCACAGATGTTCAAGCTGGTTCTAGAAAAGGCAGAGAAACCAGAGGTCACACTGCCAACATCCACTGGATCATAGAAAAAGCAGAGAGTTCCAGAAAAACATCTATTTCTGCTTTATTGACCATGCCAAAGCCTTTGACTGTGTGGATCACAATAAACTGTGGAAAACTCTTCAAGAGATGGGAATACCAGACCACCTGACTTGCCTCCTGAGAAATCTATATGCAGGTAAAGAAGCAACAGTTAGAATTGGACATGGAACAAAAGAATGGTTCCAAATAGGAAAAGGAGTATGTCAAGGCTGTATATTGTCACTCTGCTTATTTAACTTATATGCAGAGTATATCATGCAAAATGCTGGACTGGATGAAGCACAAGCTGGAATCAAGATTGCCAGGAGAAATATCAATAACCTCAGATATGCAGATGATACCACGCTTATGGCAGAAAGCGAAGAACTGAAGAGCCTCTTTATGAAAGTGAAAGAGGAGAGTGAAAAAGTTGGCTCAAAGCTTAACATTCAGAAAACTAAGATCATGGCATCCAGTCCCATTACAACATGGCAAATAGATGAGGAAACAATGGAAACAGTGAGAGACTTTATTTTGGGGGGTTCCAAAATCACTGCAGATGGTGACTGCAACCATGAAATTAAAAGATGCTTTTTCCTTGGAAGAAAAGCTATGACCAACTTAAACAACATATTAAAAAGCAGAGACATTACTTTGCCAACAAAGGTCCATCTAGTCAAAGCTATGGTTTTTCCAGTGGTCATGTATGGATGTGAGAGTTGGACTGTGAAGAAAGCTGAGTGCCGAAGAATTGATGCTTTTGAACTGTGGTGTTGGAGAAGACTCTTGAGAGTCCCTTGGTCCCTTGGATCTCTGCAAGGAGATCCAACCAGTCCATCCTAAAGGAGATCAGTCTTGGGTGTTCATTGGACTGATGCTGAAGCTGAAACTTCAATACTTTGCCCACCTGATATGAAGAGCTGACTCATTCGAAAAGATGCTGGAAAGATTGAAGGCGAGAGGAGAAGGGGACGACAGAGAATGAGATGGTGGGATGGCATCACTGACTCAATGGGCATGAGTCTGAGTAAACTCTGGGAGTTGGTGATGGACAGGGAGACCTGGCATGCTGCAGTCCATGGGGTCGTAAAGAGTTGGACATGACTGAGTGACTGAACTGACTGACTGACTAATTGATTAATAATGAATACTAGCGATTGCCCTGGCAGTCCAGGCATTAGCACTTCACCTTCCTAGGCAGGGGGTGAAGGTTTGATCCCTGGTCAGGGAACTAAAATCCTCCATGCCTCAGGGCCAAAAAAATATAACATAAAACAGAAGCAGTGTTGTAGCAAATTCAGTGAAGATTTAAACGGTCCACATCAAAAAATCTTTTAAAAAAAATAATGAATTCTAACTAAGAATTAGGATATTATCTTGAAATAAGATTCCAATCAGAAAGATGCCCTGAGGATGGATAACAACACCCAGTTAAGATTGGTTGATGCAATGAATGAAGTGGGGGGAGTGAGATGGTGACATGGAGGGAGGGGGGAAGCCAGAGAGAAACATTGCCTACTTTACAATTTTGCCTAAAGCAGGACCTGCTGACTGGTCTCCACAGAAAGGAAAAACAAAATCACAAAAAAAGAAAGTCTGCTGCCTGGAAAGATTTGCCCTAACAAAGGAAAAGGAAAGGGCCAAGAGAACAGGGAGACACGTGTTTGGACACATCCCCTGCTTGGGAAAGCTGACTCCTGCAAGGGCCAGGATCTGATGAGTGTGCAGGAAATCCTTTTGCCCTGTCAGTTCCTAACAACAAGTGCATGCATTTATTTACTCTCTCAAAGCACAACGCAGAGGAACCAGGAGGGGTGTTCAGGGCCAGGTGAAGGCATGGACGTTTATCCATCTGTACATTCAGCCCTTCCCTTCTGTGGGGAAGCATAAAGGAGAGGCGATGCCATGACCCCAGTGGATGTGCCACCTGGAGACAGGACACTTCAACTCAAACTGACAGTCGCTTGAGCCCTGGTATCTTATACTCCCGATAATCACCTCCCTGTAAATCCAGCCCCTGAGAAATGACAATGGACTACGAGGGTGCCTCTCTGCGAAGATTAAGTTTTAAACTGTTTTTGCATCATGAATGGTGCTACACAGGTACATGTGGGGTGCATCCCGTGAAGTTTATTTTTGACCTAAAAGTATTTCATATGGTTCAGCCTGATCTTTTCCTCTGCAGGCTGATGAAATCACTTAGGCAAAATACCACCATGACAATAAATCCTAGCTTAATTATATGCCCACCACCCTCTTCTCAAAATCCTGGAATGTTTGTTTCCTTTGAGACAGTCATTTTGAGGGATTTAAGCCAATTCAGACTACTTGGGAGAGAAAGTAATTTAGTTATAGTCCTCTAGGATGCACCCAGAATTCAAGTCAATCACCAAACGTGTTCAGGCTTAAAGAAATTTGGAGGGAGAGAAATCTTAGGGTGAGAAATGTGGAAAGAAATGTTTTACTTTATTATTTATTATTACATTAAATTACTATCAAATTATTATATTACACAAAGAAATTATTTATTACAATATGCTGTAAATGTGGAGAAGCAGATTATATATCACAACATTCAACCCTCTTATTTCATTATCGAAGTTGAAGGGCTTGCTCAAGGTCAAGGTCAGTAGTTCAGGGCATAGCTGGAGCCAGACCCTTGTATGTATTGAACTAACTCTGTTTTCTCAACCTATATTCATCATAGATGGAAAGAGCCTAGGACTTGTGGATGAAAACTACTTTGTAAGAAATAGAAAAAATGTTTAACAAAAGTTACAAGAATTTTATTTCCCAGGAATCAGAATAATAATCCAACAGAAAAAGATGTAGAAAAAACTCACCAAGCAACAGGGAAATTTTAGAGTGACGCATTTAGAGAAGTAGGCTATGGCAGAACTGAGTGGTGTCAAGAGCAGAAAGAATTGATTTGCGGCTCAGAGAACTTGAAGAAAAAAGAAGAGTATGTTTCAATAATGTTTTGGGGGGTGATGGTGGTGTTTTACTTGAATTATCTAACCTGTTTATGTAGCTGAGAAATTTTCACTTCTGAGAGTTCTGTCAGTCATCTGTATTGAGTGCTTACTGTCTATCTAGCACCCTTCCAGATATTTGAGATCTATCAGTTAAGTAAACAGGCAAAAATCTCTGCCCTAAATGAGCATATATTCTAACTGGGGGGAGTGAGGAAAAAAATCTCAGGATAAGCAGGAGTACTGGGGTGGGAGCTTTCAGTAGAATAGTCTGCACGTGTCTCTGGGAGAAGGTGGGTTTGAACAAAAGCTAGAAGGAAATGAATCAAATGGCTCTTAGGAGAAGGCTGCTTCCAGGCCGGACAAGCCCTGAAGGGAGAAGCAGGCTTGGCAAGCGTCTGCCGCACCACCTGCTGTGGAGAGCTGGTGTGGTACACAGTCCTGGAACACGGCCAAGTCTGTTTACAAAAAACGGGAAGCCTCAACCCACCCAATTTGCCATGCCATGTTATGCCATGGACAGCAAGACCAGTTGATCATGCAACGGACCACTGGGAATCGGTACACTTCAGTTCTGGCACAAGTATGTCTGTGGTTGTATGAATCTCAATCCTATTCCTTATATTTGCTCTTCAGGACTTCTGGTGGTCATGACCATGTCTCATGTGACAACAAACAGACAAGACTCAACTCAGTTTAGCATTTGAATGAATGAATTAGATGAACTATGATAATCCATTCATTAGCTGGTTTATCATAACAGGCAAATGCCTCCATTTTCACATCTACCAAATCAAGATATCACCTTTTTCCCAGTCTATCTCACAAGGGAACGGTTAAAGTTATAATGCACAATGCAACATGACTTACCTACTTCTGTGTCCTGAGAACCCAGAATGGTGTCTGGCATTCCACAAATGTCTGTTGTACGAAAGAAAGACTAAGTAAAATTTACAGTGTGGTAGCAACAGAAAAAGCATCCTGTTAGACTCAACATATGTCTATTCAAAAGTATTTGGGAGTATTTGGAACCACAACATATATAAACCAGGCCAAATAAAATATTATTTAGACTTTTACTTGAAGACCTTTTAAAGAGGTTATTCAAAACATGATATGATAAATGGGAAGGAAATCCAAAACAGAGGGTATATATGTATATGTGTAGCTGATTCACTTTGCTGTACAGTAGAATAGACTCCAAGCTAGCATTAAGTCACTTCAGTCATGTCCGACTCTTTGAGACCCTACAGACTGTTGCCCTCCAGGCTCCTCTATCCATGGGATTCTCCAGGCAAGAATACTGGAATGGATTGCCATTTCCTTCTCCAAAGGATCTTCCCAACCCAGAGATCGAACTCTCATCTCTTATTTCCTGCATTAGCTGGCAGGTTCTTTACCACTAGCACCACCTGGGAAGCCCAGAATACACTCCAATAAAAATTAATTTTAAAAATAAATTTTAAAAACAAAATTAAAAAAAGAAACTTCCATTGTTTACATAAAAAATATGAAAATATAGGCTACTTTCAGTTTAGCTTGTTAAGTCCTTTGATCTAGAAAAATGAAAGATATTTTTTACCCAAAGTAGGGAAGGGAGAAGGGCAAAGAAAAAAGAATTCAATATTGCTCTGCTGCTGCTGCTGCTAAGTCACTTCAGTCGTGTCCGACTCTGTGTGACCCCATGGACTGCAGCCCAGCAGGCTCCTCCGTCCATGGGATTTTCCAGGCAAGAGTACTGGAGTGGGGTGCCATTGCCTTCTCCCATATTGCTCTGCAGATGGATACAAGAAAAAATTTTTTAAAACAAACAAACAGAAAGAATGTAGGTTTCTTTTTAGTAATTTCTCTAACTGGAATATAAATAGCTGTTGAATTGTTTCAGTGTTGCTGTAAGATAAAGCTGAGATATTACTTTGCAAACAAAGTTCCCTCTAGTCAAAGCTATGGTTTTTCCAGTAGTCATATATGGATGTGAGAGTTGGGACTATAAAGAAAGCTGAGCGCTGAATTTGATGCTTTTGAACTGTGGTGTCGGAGAAGACTCTTGAGAGTCCCTTGGACTGCCAGAAGATCCAACTAGTCCATCCTAAAGGAAATCAGTTCTGAATATTCATTGGAAGGATTGATGCTGAAGCTGAAACTTCAGTACTTTGGCCACCTGATGCAAAGAACTGACTCATTTGAAAAGACTGGGAAAAGTCTTTTCCCATGCTGGGAAAGATTGAAGGTAGGAAAAGAAGGGGACGACAGAGGATAAGATGGTTGGATGGCATCACTGACTCAGTGGACATGAATTTGAGTAAACTCCAGGAGTTAGTGATGGACAGGGAGGCCTGGCATGCTGCAGTCCATGCGGTCGCAGAGTCGGACAGGACTGAGCGACTGAAATGAACTGAATAAGATGTGAAGGAGAGAAGCAAAGATTTTATGCTCTGGCCAAGATATTTCAGATGCCAAGAATTCTACCCAATGAGTACACAGGAAGAATATCCAGGATAATCATCAGCAAGCTATTCCTATTAAAAAATTGGATTCCACTGAAAATGCCTGCTCGGCATAAAATCCGCAAGCTACAGCACAAGCTAGTTAAAAACTCTCTCTTCTCCTGGGAGACTACATTTAATACTGCTTAAAATTACAAACTGAGATTTTGAAAGTCTGTTTTGTTCGTTATGCTTGTTCCACCTTGGCCAGAATTTAAATTTCATCAACGTTCATGTTAGGCTTGGAGGGGTCTGAGTAGGGATGAGCGGCGTTTCCAGAGTTCTCCCTGATTTTGAAATCGTGGGTAAAACCCACTTCACCTGTAATCTACCTTCACTAATCAAGATCCTTTTCGTTGTTACTACAAAACTCACAAGTCTTCCAAGAAGCTTACGGTCTGGAGAGTAAGATGTCCGCCTGACTCTTTTCCAGCAACTTGAAGTCATGGGCATCCAGTTGTAATTGAGCTGGTTAAGACCAGTTGGGGGCTCCCCTGGTAGTTCAGACCGTAAAGCGTCCGCCTACAATGCGGGAGACCCAGGTTTGATCCCTGGGTAGGGAAGATCCCCTGGAGAAGGAAATGGCAACCCACTCCAGTATTCTTGCCTGGAAAACCCCATGGACTGAGGATCCTAGTAGGCTACAGTCCACGGAGTCGCAAAGAGTCGGACACGACTGAGCGACTTCACTTTCTTTCACTTTCAAGACCAGACCCACCCGCCAACTGGGCATGCGCGGGCCCGCCTAGTGACCTTTTGAACTTGCAGATACCAGTAACCTAGTTACACCTGAGCTGAATGTCAATTATCACACCTTCCAATCACCTCTCCCCAGGCTCCCCAAGCCTTGGACCGCCCTGCTTCGTTATTCATTACCCCATAAATAACCCCGGCCTCTTGCCTTTGGGAATGCAGATTTGGGATATCTCCAGTTTTCTCCTTCCGCTCTCTTTTAAATAATCCCTTCTGTTTGCTGCAAACCTCAGCACCAGCGTTTTGGCTAACAAACGTGATTCAGTAACAATTTCAACGTTCAATCCCTGAACGTTTTCAGGGATGTAGTCTTGTTTTCCCGTTTCTACATTTTTATTTCCCAAAGCCCCATTTTCATTTGGAAAAATTCTAGGAGTTCTTGGAGAAGTTAAAGCTACGTAAAGCAACTTTTTCCATTTTCTAGACAGCCGCTCAAGAGAGACCAACAGGTAGCCACCATTCTGAGCTCTTTTTCTTCCTCAGTCTAGCAAAAACTGCAGAGAGAATGAAAAGTAAATTTTGACCAGAAAACTCACCTTACAGCTCAATTTCTGGCCTTTTCTATTCCCCTGCAAAGCGAAAGATACAGTTGATTTCCCAGTAAATGGTTAGGTTTTTTCTACCTTCGGAAGTATCAGCTGTACCTCTGTTCGCCGCTTCACGAAAGTCCAGAAGCACCTTGTTCAAGATTCAAGACCCAAAGCAGGGCCTGTGGATGATGGCTCAGCATCTAGCTGGGGCTTCACACTGCCTTCACTGGTCTCCCACTCCATCACTCATAGTCTTGTGACCTTGGACAAGTGAGTTAACCCCTGTCTGCCTCAATCTCATCTGCAAAAGGGGGTTGTGCATGTGTGTGTGTTAAGTCGCTTCCATTGTGTCCGACTCTTTGTGACCCCATGAACTGTAGCCCACCAGGCTCCTCTGGCCGTGGGAGTCTCCAGGCAAGAATATTGGAGTGGGTTGCCATGCCCTTGTCCAGGGGGTTTTCCTGGTCGAGGGATCAAACCTGCATCTCCTACATTGACAGGGGGATTCTTTACTGCTAGCACCACCTGGGAAGCCCAAGTGAGTTAAAAATTGAGTGTCTGGCGTGTGTAAAAGCTTGTGTGTGTGTTTGTGATGGTGATGTGAAAATGATGATTCTCCCTTTGTGGAAGGCTGCTCAAGGCACATGTGAAACGTTTTATTAGTTGAAGTGGCGGTGGTTTAGTCACTAGTGTTAGTCTCTAGGTCGTGTTGCGACCCCATGGACTGGAGCCCACCAGGCTCCTCTGTCCATGGAATTCTTCAGGCAAGAATACTGGAGTGGGCTGCCATGCCCTTATCCAGGGGATCATCCCAACTCAGGAATGGAATCCAGGTCTCCCTCGTTGCAGGGAGATTTCTTTTTACCATTTGATCTACCCAGGAAGCCATTAGTCACTAAGTCGTGTCCAACTCTGTGTGACCCCATCGACTATAGTCTGCCAGGCTCCTCTGCCCGTGGGAGTCTTCAGGCAATAAAACTGGAATGGGTTGCCATTTCCTTCTCCTGGGGATCTTCCCCACCCAGGGATCAAACCCAAGACCATTGCATTGCAGGCAGATTCTTTACCTCTGAGCTACCAGAGAAACCTAGGCAAAGTGACTGGGACTAAAATCTCAATAACTGGCATGATGTAGAGAAAGGAGCACTGACAATTCGGAATCCTACTGCCATAGGGGATACTCCACAATGTAACCCAGCAAGTGTCCCCGCCCCCCTGTTGCCTTTTCCAATATGGAAACGTCTCCAGATTCCAATCAGGAAATTAACCCTCTCTCTTACGAGGAAATGATCACCCCTCATGTTGTCATCACTGAGGGCAGATCCCGGGGGGAGGGGGGCTGGTAGGGAGGTGAGTGCCAGCCGAGGGGGACATGAGGAGGAAGCAGGAGAGAACAGAAAAAGAAAAGCATTTCCAGGCCTTAAACAACTGTCAGCATCACAGTAGCAGATATTGGAGGGAACAAACTGCCTGTGAAGTACTGTTGATTAAAAATCCTTGTCTGAAAACAACCGTGAAAGGCTAGAGACAATTTATAACAATCAGCAAGAAGGAACAGGATCCACTATAACGAAAATGACATCCCACCCCGTGAGGCACACAGAGGTCAGCAAACTGGGTCAACTCAGGACAGAGGAAATTGAGAGCCACCTCGCAGCTCTGCTGGGCAAAGGGTAGAGATTTGGGTAGCTGTCATCTATGACATCAGCTGATTTTAATAATACAGTAATATTAAAAATGGTTGAGCACCTTACCTAAGGGTAGGGATTTGTGTAGCAGTCATCTATGACATCAGCAGATTTTAATAATACAGTAATATTAAGAATGGTTGAACACTGCACCATTTTAAGCACTTGTTCATTGCATGTGTATTGCAGAGGCAGTGGTAGAGATTTGAAATAACTTGAAGAACCTTTTTTCACAGCAATCGAATGAGCCTAACAGAAATAAAATTAATAAAACTATTCAATTGCTAAACAAAGCCAGGTATTTAGAAATGTTTCTGATGCAATTAATAAAGTGTGTGAACAGGTCCTAGACTGCAAAATCCCCATGGCCACTGGCAAGCTAATTTCTAAACCCTAATGTTGAACTATTTAAAGATGGCATATTCAACCTGCTAAAGTCTAGGATAGTATCTCCCTTAAAAAAAAAAAAAAAATGTAATAGAATGTAGACCTGGAGGTGGTAAGGTTAGTTTGCAAAGAGAGAAAGCTCTCTTGGTCTAAAACTTTTAGAAAATACTGCTTTCAGCAAAGTGAAACTGTTTGGTTTTGTTACCTTATGTTTTACTGAGAGATTCTCAGAAACTTGAATGAGCTAATGAGCATGGTCAATCCATAAGAAAGGTACAGCAGAGGCAGGGTGTTCAAAATTATCTAATAGAATTCTTCTCCCTAACCCCCTGAAGCATCTTTCACAACCATTTAGGAAATGCAAATATGGGTTCATTCCCGGCCCCACCACACACAGGAATCCGACACATTCCTAGGCACAGACACTAATCCATGTTTTTCAGAGAGAAAAGAATCAGAAAAAATGCTTTCAGCTTCTTCCCCTCAAGTATTAGTTAAGGTAACATAGCTCTGTTAACAGGTTAACCTCAACTTCATTGACTTCACACAATAATAGTCCATTGTTAAGCTGCTGTCAGCCCTGCAAATGGAATCATCTACAAAGTTCTGAAAGATTTGGTTTCTGTGCCCCCCCCTCAGATGTTCTGCTTTGATTGTTCTGGAGCAGTGTAGACACTGCTGAGGGGCGGTGGCGGGGGCGGGGGGGGTGGTAATTTAAGCTCCTCCAAGATTCTAAATGAGGTTGAAATCCACTGAACCAAAGGATTGTGAGGACTTCCTCATCTGGTGTCTTCTCATTCAGACCTCTGGGTTAGCCTCTGAAGGGCTTAACTGTACCAGAAGCTTCCTGGATTACTGATCAATATAATATAATGTTGTTTCAAACATCCAGAGGGAAAGATTTTGTAGTTAGGATTATTTAATTTTAACTGTGCGCCTCCCAGTGACCTCGGCGTCATGAGATATCCCCTAAGCTTGTTTTGGTGCTTGTTTTTCAGTCACTCAGTCGTGTCCAGCTCTCTACAGACCCCTGGACTGCAGCATTCAAGGCTTCCCTGTCCTTTATTATCTCCCAGAGTTTGCTCAGACTCATATCCACTGAGTCAGTGATGCTATCCAACCATCTCATTCACCGCCCCTTTCACCTCCTGCCCTCAATCCCTCCCAGGATTAAGGTCTTTTCCAGTGAGTCAACTCTTCCCAACCGGTAGCCAAAGTATTGGAGCTTCAGCTTCAGTCCTTCCAATGAATATTCAGGGTTGATTTCCTTTAGGGTTGACTAGTTTGATCTCCTTGTCCAAGGGCCTCTCAAGAGTTGATCAGCCCAGACTTTATCCTCTGTGGTGCTAGGGCTGACATTTTTCCATCATGTCAATGAGCCCGGAGCACCGCCTGCTATTTATACACTAAGTCTTGTTTTAGGAAGTAGAGGATAGTGGTTAATAGTACTAGCTCTGGAGTCACCCAGTTTGAAAACTAGATCCTCACCTACTTGCTGTGTGACCTTGGAAAAATTGTTGCCTAACCTCTCTGCCTCAGCTACCTCATCTGTAAAATGGGGAGAACAATTCTATTTCACCAAGAATTGTGAGGATTAAATGGGTTAATCCATGGAGAAGTCTAGCAGAGTGAGTAGTACATAGTAAGTTTTCAACAAATGTTGGCTATAGTTGTTTTTCTTATTTTCAAATACAGATCTCTGCTCTATGCTGCTGGAGTTACAGAAGTTAAGGGCTAGGCCTGCTCTTCAAGAAATTAGTAATTGGTCTCAGGAGACAGAAATACAGTGAATTGTGGATGGAGGTGACTGAGCTTTCGTATCATGACGAGCGAAATGCTGGGAGGGCCTCCAAGATGAGCAGCAAGAGGAGCAGGACTGGAAGCCTTCCTGGAAGAGGTGACATTAGACCTAGGTCTTGAAGCATAAGATGATACCTGTAGACTCAGTTATTTGCTGCTAAAGTGACCTGGAAGAGGCCAAAGGATGAGTCAAAAATTCAACCAATGGCATCTTAAAAGAGACATTTCTTTGTGATAGAGTTTTCCACTACCATCACCCAAGTCAAGGACCAGCCTTCTGCAACCCCTCCGCACCTGGAATTGTGCCCATTTATGGGTACCCCCATATATACTGCCTGATGACAAGCTCGGACCTCTGCATTCAGAGAGAGAGGCTTGCAGTTTTCCATGGTGTGGTTGTGTTCATGTTGGCAGGGCCTGAGGTCAGCAGTAGGCAGGACCAGAGGAGGATGGGCAGAGCAGTGGGAGGCTGGAGCTTTTTCTTGGGAGTTTCACAAGGCACAAAAATTCCGGATCATGTCTCTGCCTCGGCCCCTTCAGGATATCCTGTCATTGAGCCAGGACATGTATACAGTTAAGAGTGGCCGATTTCACCACGTCCCCTAGATTGGCCATTTTTCCTGTCTAAAGGCAGCTCTCGCATATCATCTGTTGCAATCCAGGAAAAGGAGAGGAAAAGATTTAAAAGCAAACAGTGAAATGAGAAAGAATTCACTGGGTGTTCATCAAACTAAATTTAAGTAGCTACACAGTCCTGACAGGTGCCTGACGCGGAGAAGAAGCGAATATTTCCTCACCATGCTACAGAGTGTAATACTTTTCTTTCTTGGATTGGTGGCACAAAATCTCTGCTCCCTATCTGAAACTGCAGAACAGGTAAGATGAAACTTATGTTTTTTAAAAGTTTGTTTCCCTTCATGATTGTGTTTAAAACCTTTTGCTTTCCTGCGTGGTCATGAACAAAGCGTATTCTCTGGGCTTCACAAAATAGAAAGCTTATGGAGAATAGGATGCTAACAAGGATCCATCTGTCTGAAGGGGCACTAACCCAGCTGATTCTATTCTGTGCTAAAATGCAATCGCTGGGATCTCTGATTTTAGCCCTAACTTTCCTCTCTCCATTGTGGATTTTGCTATCTTTTCTGTTTGTTTTAATGAATCCCTCCCATTGCATCATCCTGAATGTTGAAAATAACAATGACTGTAGAGAGCTGAGTAGAGAAGAGCTCTGGGGAATTCCAGGTCAGGTCATAAATGCCTGAGGAACACAAGGTCACCAAAATGCCAGGAATCCATCCGTCTACCTATCATGAGCTGTAGTCAAAGGACCCAGGGTAGTGGAGTCAGTGGCCTGGTGAAGGACACCAGCTCGCCTGCCTGACCAGCAGATTCACATGAGTTGTCATCATAGAGCAGGTTCAGAAACAGCTCTGCAGCAAGTCTAGGCTAGAGGAGGGTATGTGAGGGACCTCGCTGGCAGTCCAGAAGTTAGCACTCTACTGCAGGGGCCATTGGTTTGATCCCTGGTCAGGAAACTTCAGATAACACAAGCTGTGCAGCCAAAAAAAAAATATAGGAGTGTATGTGAGAGATGATCTAAGTGATTTATTTAAAATGCATTTCACAAGTTAGGATTTCTGCTTTATGAATGATAAGACATAAACATGACTCTGCATCTGTGCCGGGCAATTTTTTTACATATATATACAGTTTTCTCATATTCTCTTCCACGATGGTTTATCACAGGATATTGATATATCCTGTGCCATGCAATGAGACATTGTAGTTTATCCATTCTCTGTATACTAGTTTACAGCTGCTGATCCCAAACTCCCAATACACCCCTCCCGTATCCTCCCACCCCCTTAGCAACTACGATTCTGTTCTCTGTGTCTGTGAGTCTGTTTTGTGACAGGCAATTTTTATTTTATTTTATTGAAGTATAACTGATTTACCATGTTGTGTTAATTTCTTCTGTACAGCAAAATGACTCAGCTCTACATATCTATTTTTTCATATGTTTTCATTATGGTTTGTCATGGGATATTGTATAGTTCATTGTGTTATACAGTAGGACCTTGTTGCTTACCATCCCACAGATAATAGTTTGCCCCTGCTAATCCCAAAATCCCCATTGGTCCTCCCTGTGCCAGGCAAACTTTCAATTCCAATTTTACTCCAGTTGACTGTACTCGGATAATGTTTTTCACTAAAATGTTGGAAGATGGCATGTGGGTTAAGTGCTCCAGCTCTGAGGTTAGATGGGGCAAGATTGAACTGGGGCTTTCTTGTTAAATCAGGATTGAACTAACAGCTATTTGAGGACATGTGACTGGGCTTCTGTAGCGGTTCAGATGCTAAAGAATCTGCCTGCAATGCAGGAGACTCGGGTTCAATCCCTGGGTCAGGAAGATCCCCTGGAGAAGGGCATGGCAACCAACTCCAGTTTTCTTGCCTGGAGAATTTCATGGACAGAGGAACCTGGTGGACTACAGTCCATGAGGTTGCAAAGAGATCCGACTGAGTGACTAACACTTTCTCTCCTTTTTCACTCTCTATGCTCCGTGGCTTGCTAACTGTTGAACCCTGAATGTGTTACTTAGTCCCTCTGAGCTTCAGTTTCTCCCTTGACATTGCTCCACAAACAACAGTAGCTGAGTTTACTCTTCAGACGGGACCATGTGAGAGAGATAATGAGCCTTTCCACTTGAAAAGAATCATTTGAAGGTTAAGGGATTTCTTGAAAAGACAGTATTAATTCTGGCTTGCTAAGATAGAAAAGACAAAGTAATGTCACCCCATATACTTATCTAAATGGTAAACCCTAATGTAAAGAAAATCCTGTTTAAAAAATGTAGATGTGCCCTAACCATTAAAGGGAAAGAATTCAAGCAATATCCAAGAGTGGCTTTTATTAGTCCACAAAGAACATTCTGGTGCTATTTTGGTTTATAATGATCACCAAATGAAACCTGCCAGTAAAAACATGTTTGTTTTCTATATGCCACTATAGTGTGTAGGGAAGAGCAATGGCTGGTCAAGGAATCAAAATCACTGACAGTGTGACCTTGGCCCGAGTCACTGAACCTCCCACACCTCAGTTTTCTCCCCACTCAAGTGAGGATAATGATACCTCCTCTACTTCTCTCTACAGTGGTCGAGATCAAATAAGATGATGCCTTTGGAAGTTTGCATGACCATAAATTTCCCTGTAAATGTAAGCTTTCTTCTTATGCAGCCCTCACATATTTCAGTGACTTTATACGTAGCTCTGATGTTCCCACCACCCCTAACCTAGTGCCAGCCCCAAGGGATGACAAAGAAATAGGAGAAAGTGGTCCTCTCCTGCAAGGGTCTTTCTGATGGAGAGACCACAAAACATCCTTCACTGACCAGCTGTAGGGAGAGGAGGCGTTGAGAGAAGAAAGATGAGTGTGGTTTTGTGGACGTGGTGACAGGGTGTTAAAGGAGACAAGGTTTGGGTTGCCAAGGGAAGAGGAAAGAACACTCTGACCAGTAGAGGCAACAGGCCAAACACAGAGGTCAGAACAGAGAAGCAGCAAGACTTCCTGGTGGTCCAGTGGTTAAGGCTGTGTTTGTGTGCAGGTGTGCCTGCTCGGTCATGTCTGACTCTTTGCGACCCCATGGACTGTAGCCTGCCAGGCTCCTCTGTCCATGGAATTTTCCAGGCAAGATCACTGGAGTGGGTTGCCATTTCCTCCTCCAGGGGATCTTCCTGATCTAGGGATTGAACCCAGGCCTCCTGTATCTCCTTTACCACTGAACTGTGCTACCTGGGAAGCCGCCAATGCAGGAGGCATGGGTTTAGACCCTGATCAGAGAACTAATATCATTGAAAGCTGTATGATGTGCCCCCCCCCAAAAAAAAAAGCAGAGAAGCATCACAGGAACTGACATTTATGGCCTGTGACATTCCAGATACTGGGCCAGGTGATTTGCACCTGTTATACCACTCAGAGGTCTCAATAACCTGCAGAGTGGTTATCAATATCCCCCCTATACAGATGATGGCAAAGAATAAGGAATTCATTTGAGAGTGTATATTTAGCAAGATACAGAGCTTGATTCCAATCTTATGTCTTTTGAGTCCCAAGTTCGATCTTTTTTCATTGTACAAAACTGCTGCTTAAGCTTGATGGGAAGATGAAGGAAACTTGAGAAAGAGGGCGAAATCCATGGAAGATCAGCACCAGAATCATGGATGAGGGACCCGAAGACAAGGCCAAAGTGTGTCTGCATCATTCACTTTAGCAGTGAATTCTCTGCCACTTGCTGTTGCCAAATGACTATTTATGGTGTGTCTGTGTGATTTCCCACAAGTCATTCATTCAATCAACAAATCATTACTAAACTCTACTGTGTGCTAAACACTGGTCCACATGTTCAGAGTACAGCAGAGGACAAGATAGAAAAAGGTCGCCACCCTCATGGAGCCTACATCCTAGCTGGATTGTAACGAGATTGTAAACGTCTTTGGGGCAGGAACTGTATGCTTCATTTAACACCTACACCACATTATTCCTATCCGAATCGATGCTGAAGGAATATCCTTGAGACCTGTTGATTGATGAACAATTGACCTTGAAGAACCCGCGTACAGTTTCCCATTTGAAAAGTGTACCCTGCAGTATACTTTCAGTTTCCCATTTGAATATATATAATAGTGACATTGCCCTATTTTGCCAGACTCCAGACTTGAGATCCGTGATGGCAAAGGCATGGTACCAGTAACAGCTTCCCATGGCAGACACTGATCCCTATTGATCTCAACACTCTTTTCAGATATGATGGAAAGACTGGCCAGTCATCACCAGTCAACCTCATTGCCATCCCTGTCATTTCGTTTACATGAATATAATGGAGATTGGCCAATCCAGGCTCTGCTAGTGGGATTTTTTTTTTTCTTTTTTATGTTTTCACAGGGAAAAAGATGTGATAAGAAGTCTCTCCTTACAATTAGAACTGAGTGCCAGTCCTGCTCAGTCAGCCTTGGAATGAAGTGCCCAGATGGTTTCACCAAGATTACCAGCGGTATTGCGGGGATCCGAGACTGCAGGTACTCATCATGAGATGATGTGTACGTGTGCTGGAGTCTCGGAAATTAAGGGATTGTGAATCCAAATAGAAACTTCCCGACTTAAAACTACAAAGCATTCCCATGATTTTTTTCTTGTTCTAAGGTTACATTGAGCCCAGACTTCAGCAACTCACAACTATGACCGTGAGTCTAAAAATTATATTACGATTCACATTTTCATACAAAATTGACTACATTGCGTTGCACAGAAATATTCCCCTCTCATCTTGCCCTTCTTTATTTTGAAAATCTGGGGTTTGTTTCCTCTGGAAAAAGTTCTAGTCAGAGCATGTTAAAAGCCTTGGGTCTTCCTTTGAAACTAATACAACATTGCAAAGCAACTATACTCCAATTAAAATTAATTTTTAAAAATACAATTTAAAAAGGCTTTGGGTCCGATAGTCCTCTTACTAACCAGCTCTGCACCCTGATACTATAGAACCCAGAGAAGGGAGACAGATTTGTTGCATTTTAGGTGAGTGTTGCCTTCTTGAAGACCTCTTTTTGACCTCAAAACTCTCATAATTGAAGTTTAATCCTTGCAAAGGATGATGAGCATTTCTGCCCACCAGCTCATGAATGCAGCCAGGCAGCTCAAATACAAACACAAGTTTTAATTTACTCAGTCTCCTAATTTAAAAATTAGACTACTCAATGAGCTTGCTTTTAATTCAGGGGTGAGGGACTGGGAAAATTTTGTATAAAATGAAACAACTAACTCTGTTATATTACACTAGTTTAAATTCACCTTTGCTTAATGCAGCTGTGCACCATTACATGCTAAGTCACTTCCGTCATGTCCGACTCTTTGTGAGCCCACAGACTGTAGCCCACCAGGCTCCTCTGTCTGTGCAACTCTCCAGGCAAGAATAATGGACTGGGTTGTCATGCCCTTCTTCAGGGATCTTCACAACCCAGCGATCAAACGCAAATCTCTTAAGTCTTTTGCATTGGCAGGCGGGCTCTTTACCACTAATGCCACCTGGGAAGCCCTAATGCAGTTAACTGTACTATATTCTAAAATCCCAAGTCATCATTTTTAATAGAAGTTTCCCAGCATTAACTGGCCTGGTATTAGCAAGGATATGCAGCAGTTGACCATTCAGTTACTAAAGTGGGCACACATTTGCAACCAGATTCTCTGAGAAAGTACATCAGAAAGATCTGGGGCTCAAAGTTAAAATTATAGGGGGACTTAAAATATTCTTTATACTGTACTCTTCATGACCAAAGTGGGCACTTGGTTATGTGTTCCCCGCCCCCCACCCTGCTACTTCTTCCCCTTCCCACAAACACAAAGAATATGATTATTGCACTTATGCTGTCTATTTTAGAACTGGGGACTTTGACATGTCACTCATTCATGCTGAAACAAATCCAAGGCTGGTTTTTTAATATAAAATTTTAGTTGAAATATAGCTGATCTACAGTGTTAATTTCATGTAGACAGCAAAGTGATTCAGTTATATACATGTATTCTTTTTCTTTATAGTTTATGACAAGATACTGAATACAGTTCCCTGTGCTATGCAGTAGGTCCTTGTTGTTTATCTCTTTTACATATAATAGTGCGTATCTGTTAATCCCTCCTAATTTACCCCCCCCAACTTTCCCCTCTGGTGACCATAAGTTTGTTTTCTATGCCATGCCTGGTTCTTGAGGGGACATTTCATTTTCTTTTGGGCTCTCCCTTTCCCCTTCTTTGTGAAGAAATGTCCATGCCAGTATGTTCAGCCTTCCAAAGAAATAATCAACTCTATCTCCAGCTCCAGTGCCCACAAAGCCAGTAGCTCTGTAGTTAATCAGCAACGTTCCAGGGACTGGTTTAGGGATACAAGCTTGAACTCAGCATCGCACTATTCTTAATGGCCCAGTGAAGAGAAATGACAGTCATGGAAGAATGCTCTAGATAGACTGCAGTCATGTCCTGGAATAAGCCATCCATGCAAAGATCTCTGTAAATAGACAAGTGTTTAACCTCCATAGAATATCTGTTCCTCAGCTGGTACAAAAACTGTTCTAAGGAACTCATGATTCTCTCTCAAGGAAACCATGGCAAATATTGCTCCCTACCTTAGAACATCTCTCACAGAAGTTTTCCATCTATAGCATCTGCAAAAAATTTACAAGTCCTAAGTGGTCAGTTTATTTTAAAACCACAGATCCTGTGCATCACATAATGCTTGAACTTTCCCTTCTTTCACTGGCAGCTAGGATGTGGAGAGACAAGTCTGAAGTCTACATCTAGCATATGCCTAGGACCTAACATTATTTCTTTCATCTACTAACTTTATTTCTAACATTTTAGATATTTCACCTTTATTTCATCCTTCCCTGATTTTTTTCATCCATCTCTTACATCAAAGATGAATTATGATTAAGCTTTATTTTATCTAGGAAGCAAAATGTGTTTAATCTACATAATTTAAAATATAGGCAAGTGTAAAGACCTGAATAAAAACCTATGGCAATCTCACTGCCCAGAGTTCACTGAGCTGCTGTAATCATGGGTGAACATCCACTTTTTCCCTTCAAGGTACACCTTTGAGGTCAGAGCCTACTCGCTGTCTCTGCCCGGATGCCGCCATATCTGTAGCAAGGATTATCTCCAGCCTCAGTGCTGTCCAGGCCACTGGGGCCCAGACTGCATGGGTAAGTGGCCCGACACGTTTCCTTGATATTTGCTTCTCAGTGTCTCATTGCACAGGAAATCAAGAGGAAGGAAGCCTGATAAAAGAGAATGTTAGCATCTTTTTCTGGAAAGTTCCTTTTCTGTCCATGTGTGGAAAACCTTTTCAGCCCTGTCAGCTTTTATGTCAATATCTGCTTTTCTCTCTTTAGGGATCTCTCTTTAAGACAATTCCTTTACAAGTCAGAATAGGGGGCAACTGAAATGATACTCATTTTTATAAAAGAGTTTACTAGCCATAGAAATGGAGAAGGAAACGACAACCCACTCCAGTATTCTTGCCTGGAGAATCCCAGGGACCGAGAAGCCTGGTGGGCTGCTGTCCATAGGGTCGCACAGAGTCGGACACGACTGAAGTGACTTAGCATGCTTGCATGCGTTGGAGAAGGACATGGCAACCCACTCCAGTGTTCTTGCCTGGAGAATCCCAGGGATGGAGGAGCCTCGTGGGCTTCCATCTATGGGGTCACACAGAGTCAGACAGACTGAAGCGACCTAGCAGCAGCAGCAGCAGCAGCCATAGAAGGGGAATATGAATGCTGGACTAGTATGATCTCAATGCAGTTTTCTTTAAGAGACATTTGATTACAGTATCTCAAAGACTGTAGTTATTGCTCAGCAACCAAAATAATCATTAACTCTTCTAAAAACTTGTCTTAGGATGCAGTAGCAAACTCTGTAATGACCAGGTTCCACTGTAAGAAAAACCACTGGCCAAACCTGAGTCAGTGGTATAGTTTGGACTCCTGTGGTCAAATGTAACATTTCTCAGCTGAAACTGGACTTTTATCTTTTTTTTTTTCTTGACTTTTATTTTTGAACTTTTATCTTGATTAAAGATGTTGACACTCAAGCAGTAACTAAGTCCCTGATGACAATATGCTAATTACGTGGGATCCCTTTTGGAGAGGGAGGGGTAGTAAAAATCAGGCATTTTTATTCATGAATTTGCCATTTGTTTTCCATCTTCTAAGATGTAATGAAAACATCTTAAGGATCTGCTTAAAGGGAGAGATTAGTTCTCTTTTGCTTTGTGTTTTCTCATTAAAATAACATGAGCAAATTGTACATAGCTTGTAAAATTTAGAAAGGAATAAAGAGGAAAAAGTAGTGACTTGTATTCTATCACACATAGAAAACTATAAATACTTTGACTTATTTCCTTGTTCCTTTTTTCCCCCATATTGCTTGTAAATAGTTGAGCCCATATTATATGCATAACATTGCCTGTTTTTTTAACTAGTGATTAAATGAACAATAATTTCAATTTACTCAATACTGCCAACTTTAGGTACTAGAGAAGTAGTTGGCCTGTATAATCTGATTTAATTCTTAAAACAAATCTTTAAGTTTTGTTAAGTCTTTAAGTCCCATCCTGCCTGTGAGAAATACAATTTAAAGATTATCTCTTGCTTGTCTCTTTGGGGTCAGTAAACAGAACACACTCAAGTTCACGGCTACCTGTCACCACAGTCTGCTCTCTCTCCACTCAGTCCCACTGCCTGCAGCAGAATTTGTCTTAAAAAAACAAAAAAGGAGTTTCCAGTGTGTTTCTAATTTTTCTTTTTTTCTACAAGTATTTTTTATTTGTTCCCATGGATTTATTAATTGTAATTGTTGTACAATATTATATGTTACAGGTATACAATACAATGATTACAATTTTTAAAGTTTACACTCCACTTATAAAATACTGTCTATATTGCCTGTGTTGTACAGGATATCCTTGTAGCTTATTTCCTAGCAGATAGTTTGTACCTCTTAATCTCCTACCTCAATATTTGCCCCTCTCCCTTCCCTCTCTGCCACAGGTAACCACTAGTTCATTCTCTATATCTATTCTCTATATCTCTATATAAGGTTGCTTATACTAACTAGTCGTTATATTTTTAGACCCCATATATAAGCAACATCATACAATATTTGTCTTTCTCTGATTTATTTCACTTAGCATAATACTGTCCAAGTTCATCCATGTTGTTGCAAATGGCAAAATTTCATTCTCTTTTTATGACTGAGTCATATTCCATTATGTATACCACATCTTCTTTATCCATTCATTGGTTGATGGAATCTTGGGTTGCTTTAATATCTTATCTTGGCAATTGTAAATAATGCTGATATGAATATTGGGGTGCATATCTCTTTTCAAATATATACTCGGGAATGGAATTGTTGGATCATTTGGTAGTTCCCTGGTGGCTCAGATAGTAAAGAATCTACCTGCAATGTGGGAGACCCGAGTTCGATATCTGGGTCAGGAAGATCCCCTGGAGAAGGAAATGGCAACCCACTCCAGTATTCTTGCCTGGAGAATCCCATGGACGGAGGAGGCTGGCAGTTTACAGTCCATGGGGTCGCAAAGAGCCGGACACAACAGAGCTACTTCAGTGTGGTAGTTTTAATTTTAGTTTTTTGAGGAACCTCCAAAATGTTTTCCACAGTGGCTATACCAATTTACACCAGCAGTATACAAAGGTTCCCTTTTCTCCACATCCTTCCAGCATTTGTTGGCTGTGTTCTTTTTGATGATGGTCATAGTGGTGGGTGTGAGGTGACATGTCATTGTGATTTTGACATGCATTTTCCTGATAATTAGTGGTGTTGAGCATTCTAATTTTTCTTCTGTTTGGTAGGTCCCTTCAGCCCTCCCAGTCAATGTCTGGATCACGCTCCTTACCCTGGGAAGCTCAAGGTTGGGGTTTAGGGTACATCTGTTAACCATTCTGCTCTGTTTCACCTTAATATGTTGGCACTTTGTGTTCTAAGAGCTGGCCACATCAGAATGAAGCAATTAACCCAGACATCCAGATGTCGTGAACTTTCTTTTAAGCACCAAATAGGGTCATGGTCACATCCAGTTCACAGAATCATCCTGATAAAATTGATTTTTTTATTTGCTTTTCTCTTTCTAATCCACAGAAACTCATGTGATCTTAAGTTAATTAGACACACAGTAGACAAGAAAAGGCTTTGTCTAAGATGCAGTAGTGAAAGTGAGCATATCCAGTCTAGTGAATAACAGACCACAGCCCAGAGAGCAAAAGAACCCAGGGCCAGCTACCAGAAGTTTGAGGTTTGAACCTATTCCCCTCATCACTAAGTTGGGCAAATTATTTGCTGCTTCTCCAACAGTCTCCTTAGCTATCAAATGAGGGTAGAGACTCCTACCTTACAAAACTCTAGGAGGGATTTTAAAACATCAGTATAGGCAAAAGTACTTAGCAGAGTCTGTAACACAAAGAAAGCTTTGTGTAAACATTTTATGAATGAATGAATGAGAGAATCAGAGTCAAACAGACCTCTGATCATGAAAGGCAGATAAAATGACTCCCTTTCTCTGAGCTCGTTTTAAACAGCGGGTCATTCATAAAACAGCCAACAGGATTAAAATCTCTGGTGGGTTTCATGCATCACACTGGCTATACCAAAATTGTGGCAATACTTGCACCTACAATCAAAGGAGTCACAGATTTCCTTGAATATTCAGGCCTTTCCTTGTGATAGGTCTCAAGGCCAGAGAAGCAAAAAGTGGAAACCAAGGCCAGAACATTTTTCTGCTGTTCTCTCGTTGGGGCAGAAGGGCCCTCGCGTTTATCTTCATCTTCCAAACATACCAAACATCTCAAAAGACTTCCTTCCTTTGGCTCAGGAAAGAGATAAATGCTCTACTTGGCTGTGTATTTCACCTCTCCCATTTTGCAGTGATGACAAGTGAGATCTTGATTATTGCTTTACATTGCTGAAAGGATAAGGCCATTTCAGAGCCACTGACATATGTCCATACTTCTTTTTGAGGAAGTACAAGCCCTGGCACAGGCTTCTTTCCAAGGCAAGGGCAGAATCCACTTCCTTCTCAGTGCCGTTGACAAAGACATTCACAGTCGACACCTCTGGGTTACTTTTAAAATTATCTTCATATTGCCTTATTCAAAATTAGACAATTCGATGATCAACTCTGAAAACTCAGAAAACACAGAAAAGCACAAAGAAAAAACTGACTCATCTTCTAAAATTAGGAATAAGGCAGGAATTCTCCCCTGGGGGGAAAAATGTGTCATCCCGATGTCAGGAAGATGTTTCTACTCAGGTTTACCTTGCTTCTCCCTCATTAAAACGTGTACAGCCTTATCAACACTGTGTATGGCAGTCTCTTCTCATAAGCACAAAAACATTTTTAACCTTGAAACTTAATCTCACTTGAACAACGAATATTCTATTTCAGAGGAAATGGATGTTTCAATTTGAACATCCCAGTTCTTTTTTATCCTACTGTGAACTTTAGCAGATTTGTGCAAAATCTCAAGAGCTTCAGAAAAACAATGTGGGTGGAGGGTTACACAGAAACTCAATTGTTTCAATCTGATTATTTCATATAGAAATGGCCTTGATGCTTTGTGAAGTCAATGTCATCAAATTAGGCACATTTTTTTTTTTTTTGCATCGTGTCACTGCATCTTCAGACTTCTTATCCTTTCCTCTTGTATGTTTCCTGCCATTCACTGCCTGGGTTGCAAATAATGGACTACGTGAAAACACTCTGTGAGGCATGTCCTTCTTGGCTTTGAGTGACAAATTCACACTTAGTTCACACGAGGAAGCTAGTTTCATATCAGTTTCCCAGGCAGACAATTCCAGCTAGAATTGTCAATGGAATATTCGCCATTTTTACAAACCAGGATATAGTCTCTGTCTAGCACTGTGCAGCAGACTTTGAAACAAAGACAGTGTCACAAGTGGCCACCTCTGGAGTTCCTTGGGAGATAAAGTTACAGGGAGGTCCCTGGCCTCTTGTTGGCCAGGAAGTTCGTTATCTGCCTTTGAAAGAACAGAACGTCTGATGATTTGCTGACAGCTTGTCTGGGTAAGCCTCCTGCGTGAGCAAAGTCACGATGTGAGACCCTCAGAGCAGTGGTGACCAAAGGGAAATGTGATAATGACCAAAAATAGCTTTATCAGCTGCCTGAGCCCTCCCCCAGGTTTCAGAAACATGCCTTGAGAACAAATTCTAGAAGAGCTTGTTCAAGGGTGGATGCTGAGAATGTCAATTCTCACCAACTTTTTTTCCTAACGAGGGCCTGTGTTGTTGGTTCAGTTGCTCAGTTGTGTCCAACTCTTTGAAACCCCATGGACTGCAGCACGCCGGGCTGCCCTGTCCTTCACCATCTCTGGAGCTTGCTCAAACTCAGGTCCATTGAGTCAGTGATGCCATCCAACCGTCTCATCCTCTGTCGTCCCGTTTTCCTCCTGCCTTCGATCTATCCCAGCATCATTTAGGATTGCCTGGTTTGATCTCCAGTCAATCTCCTTGCAGTCCAAGGGACTCTCAAGAGTCTTCTCCAACACCACAGAAGGGGCCTGGGGTGATAGAAAATGATTTGAGAAGCAAGAAAGAAATGTACACTTTTAAATTTTTGATTTTAAAACCTAACAAGGTGTTTTCACAAATTGCTAAAATGTTCGACATAGGACGACAGATGAGGATTCTCCATACTCTCACACTCCTGCTAGCTTTTTCCCAGAGTTCCTTCCAGGGTTGGCCAACTTAGAGAATTCAGGCATTTCTTGAGCTTTGCTGTATGCTGCTCATGGTCTCCTACATGATAAGCCCAGTCTCTACCCACAAGGAGCTCACAGATTGAGGGGTAGGGATGCAAAAACAGATGGGGGAAAACAGACACATCTGAGAGTCCAGGTGAAAACCCTGGGACTTTGAGGCATTTTGCAGCTTGCCCAAGGAAAGCCAGCTAGTAACTGCAGAACAGAACGGGAAACAAGGGCCGTGTTCTGCAGAGCCCCAGCTACAACCCGTTCCTATCTCCTTACCCAAATACTTGGTTGTCTTGCCAAGTCCACTGCTGGGAAAGCAGCCTGTCCCCCACGAGCCTGCTCCTGGCAAACTTGCTTCCCCTGTTAGCTGGGAGCCTGTCACCTGCCTGGAGCTGATTCCTTGACACTGAGACCCCCCTAGTTCCAACCTGGCACTAAGAGGCAGTGTGGCTTTACAAAGGTTATAAGCGCTGAAGTTAAATTGCCTTTACCACATTCTCCTTCTGGGACCTTGCTAGTTACGTACCCTCCCTGCCCAGTTGCCAGTTTTATCAAATAACACTAGAGGATACCCAGTTAAGTCAATTACAGATAAACAACAAATAGGCATACAGTGTTTGGGACATGCTTATTCTAAAAAACTATTCATTGTTTATCTGCAGTTGAAATTTACCTGGCATCCTATGTTTTATGTGGTAAATGAATCCTTTGGCCTCAGTTTTCTCATCCGTAAAATGGAAATGGTAGTGGTAATATGCGTGGGTGCTAAGGTGCTTCAGTCATGTCTGACTCTTTGCAGCCCTATGGACGGTAGCCCACCGGGCTTCTCTGTCCATGAGATTACCCAGGCAGGATTACTGGAATGGGTTGCCATTCCCTTCTCCAGGGGATCTTCCAGATCCAGGGATTGAACTCTCATGTCTCTTGCATTGGTAGGCTGGTTCTTTACCACTAGTGCCACCTAGGAAGCCCTGGTGGTATTATGCCTACCTCCAAAGGCGGTGCTGAGGACTAAGGGGGCTGGTACATATAAAGTACCTAGGATGTGCCTGGCGGATAGTAGGCATTCAGAATATGCTACTTACCAGTTCTGTTTCTGTGGTTCTCAGATCACTGGCTGGCCTCCTTAGTTCAGGAGGCGTGTCTTGGTTTAGTTTTATATTCTAAGCTACTGATCTTGTATACTCTGGCCTGGTGTTAAGGACTCAAAATCTTGAGTCGGGCCTGATTGCAATGGCAACTCCAACACTTACCAGACCTGTGATCTTGGGCACGTTACTTACCTCTCTGAGCCTCAGTTTGGTTATCTGTAACCTGGAAAGGAAGACAAGGATGAGAGCTTCCTGTACAGTTGTTGTGAGAATGAGGCCACACATGCAAACTGCTGAGCAATGATATGTATTCAACAAGTTCTCTCCATCTGTTGTCGAACTGATAACTACTCCCCACTTAGGACATTTCTGTGCATCTCACTTTTTATATTGCTTGTGATCCCTTGGGTTTATTATTTTTCTTCCCACCAGTGTCTGCCTTTCTGTGGACCCCATGGGTCACCCTGATGCCTCAGGTCAAAGCAAAGTCCTGCCCTTCAGAAGTGTGGGGACAGTAGTGGGTTGGTCTGCTGAAGTTGCTGTAACAGAATACCATGACAACAGACATTTATTTCTCATAGTTCTAGGGGCTGGGAAGTCGAAGTTCACCATGCCAGCAGTTTTTGGTTCCCAGGGAGGGTCTTCTTTCTGGCCTGCAGATGGCTGCCTTCTCTCTGTGGCCTCACATGGCAGAGAGAGAGCTCTGATCCCTCTTTCTGTTATAAGGGCTCTAGACTCATCACGGGGTCCCAACCCTCATGATCTCATTTAAACTTAATGATGTCCCAAAGGCCTGCCCTCCTAGTCAGGGTGTTAGCATATGAATTGGGGAGCACAGATATCCAGTGCATAACAGTAAGCATTCACTTTGCCCTTTATCCTGCTGGGTCACAAGTCACCAGCCAGAATGAGGAACGCGCTGCAGAGAAAGCCTCACATCCCCTGCAGAATATGTGATGCTTAGGCTCAGGAAGACTCCCGGAGACAGCCAATTCCAGCCGGCAGTCGCCCCCACCCTTAGCCCCGCCATAGGCAGACACTCAGTGGGCCCTGAATGAATCAGGCTGCTCATTTCAGAGAAGGAGGCATCAGGGCACCTCTTGAGAAATCAGCCTGAAGCACCAAGGTTGCCTTATCAGCCCCTCCCTGCACGCAGGGCCTTTTCTGTCCTCACTAAGTCTTCACTTTCTGGTGAGGACATGGAGGAAACATTACCAGCTTTGAAGATAATTGAGGGCACTTAGTGAAGGTTTAACTAATTCTTTAAATGAATGACTCATAAAATATTTAAGCCACTTAAAGTAATTATAAGCAATTCATTCAGAGAAGCACAATCACAAGGCTTTAGTCAGACCAGGCCCGTGTGAATCATTATCTCTGAGCCCAGCGGCCTGATGACCTATCTATGAATTCCTCAGTATCTTCATAGATAAAATGGTGAATATAACCACTCCATAGGGTGAAGAGTAATAATTCACGGTTGTGGAGATTAAATACACTGATGCAGTATATGTACAGTGCTTAGCATTCCACCCGAGTCTCGATTGCTAACAACAACTATGATAATAAAACAGGCCAATACAGAAAGGATAAACAAGTCATATTGGTCTTTCTAAGCCCAACATCTGGCCCAGTGGTTTGCTGAATAGTTTTTTGGACCTGAAGAAATACCCCCTGAACATGGATATTTTTACAACTACACTGAAGTATTCAAACGAAAAAAATTGGAGGTTGAAGGTAGGAAATTGTTTACCATGTGTTTGAAAACAGCCCTTTCTGACTCTAGTGTCTTAATTTGTTTTCCTTTCCAGTGAGTATAAATTATGGAAGTAGACACCCTGAGGTCTACGTGGAAGTAAAGTTTAATTATTTATAGGGACATTGACTACTTTTTCCAAATCTGTCATTGAAGAACATGATCTGCTAATAGATTTTTCATTTATGCTTAAGTCATAATTTACATACAGTAGAATTCTCCTTTTTTGGTGTAAAGTTATACACACTTTGATGAACCTAAACAGTTGTGTAACAAGGACCACAATCAAGATAGAGAACAGCTAGGTCATTCCCCAAAATACTCTTCGTGGTCAAGTTCTCCCTCAACTCACAAGCCCTGGCAAATACTGATCTGTTTCCTCTGCCTGTCACTGTGCCTTTGTGTCCTGCAGTATGTACCTGTGTGAGTCTGGTTTCTCTTGCTTAGCATATGCGTTTGAGATTCATCCATGTTGCCAGATCAGCAGTTCATTCTTTTCTAATGTTTCATAGTCCACCATCATCTACCCAGTTCATCTGTTCACCAGCTGAAAGACGTTTGGGTTTCCAGTTTGGTGCAACTACGAATAAAGCTGCTATGAACATTTGTGTACAGGTTTTAATGTGAACATTAGTGTTCATTTCACTTGAAAGTAAATACTTAGAAGTGGGAGTCCTGGATTGTATATTGAATGTATTTTAACTTTATAAGAACTGCCAAACTCTTCCAAAGTGTCTGCATCATTTTTTCATTCCTGCCGACAACGTGTGAAAGTTCAAATTGTTTGGTATCCTTAATAGCACTTGGTATAATCAGATTTTTTTTTTTAATCTCAGCCATTCTGATCAGAGGCATTTTATGGCAACTTGTTTTAATTTCCGTGGTTCGTGTGCTTATTTGCTATTAATGTATCATTCAGGTTGTTTTCTTACTATTGAGTTTTGAGAGTCCTTTAACTATTTGAGATATGTCTTTTATTTGGTATATGATTTATAAGTGTTTTCTCAAAGTCTGTGGCTTGCTTGTCTTTTCACCCTCTGAACAGTACCTTTTGAGGAGCAAGCGTTCTTAGTTTTGGTGATGCCAAATATTTCAATTTTTCTTTCATAAAAATTGCTTTTTGTATCATATCTAGAAATCTTTGCCTAATCTAATATCACAAAGATTTTCTTCTGTATTTCCTCCTAGAAAGTGTGTAGTTTTAGGCATTACTTTTAGGTCTATCATCCATTACAAGTTAACTTTAGCATGTGACTTGTAGTATGAATCACAGTTCATTTCTTTTTATACAAATATCTGATAATTCCAGCATCATTTCTTGAAAAAGCTATGCTCGGTCCATTGAATTGCCTTTGGGCCCTTGTATAAAATAAATTAATCATCAATATGTGGATCTGTTTCTGGACTCTGTTCTGCTCCATTGATGTATGTGTTTATGCCTTCACCTTACCACACTATCATGATTACTGTAGCTTTATAGTAAGTCTTGAAATTAAGTAGTGTAAATCTTCCAATTTGGTCATTTTCAAAATTAGCTTGGTTACTCTAGTTCTTTTACTTTTCCATATAAATTCTAGAATCAGTTTATCAATTTCTACCCAAAAAATCCTGTTAGGATTTTAACTAAAATTTCAATGAATCTATAGGTCAGTTTAGGGACAACCTAAAATATTGACTCTTTTAATCCATAACCACAGTATATCTGGAATTTTTAAATTATTTTTGTCAGTGTTTTATAGATTTTATCTTACAGATTTTGCACAATTCTTGTTGTATTCACACCTGAGTTTTGACTTTGGTGTGAAGTTTACTTATATACTTTTATTTCAATTATCAGCAGTTTCATGTTAGTTTATAGAAATGTAATTGATTTTTGTTTGTGTCCTTGTGTCCTGAGAACTTATAAATTCATATATTAGTTCTAATGAATTTTTGGAGATTGTTTTGAATTTTCTATGTGGAAAATCATGTTGTCTGAGAATCAAGAAAATTTTCATTTCTTTTCCAATCCGTATCCATTTTGAGTCTTTTTTTCTTACTTTACTGCACTTACCATGATGTATTATCAGAGAAGGCAATGGCAACCCACTCCAGTACTCTTGCCTGGAGAATCCCAGGGACGGGGGAGTCTGGTGGGCTGCCGTCTATGGGGTCGCACAGAGTCGGACACGACTGAAGCGACTTAGCAGCAGCAGCAGCATGATGTATTATGTTTTGTATACCATTGGATTCAGTGGGCATAATTTTGTTTAGAATTTTTTAATGTTCAATATTTGTTCTAGATTTTAAAGGATTTACATCTATGTTCATTAGGGATGTCGGTCTGTAGTTTTCTTGTGATGTATTTGTCAGGTTTGGGGATCAGAGTAATAATGCTCTTTGTATAGAATGAACTGGGAAGTGTTCTCTCTTCTTCAACTTTTAGAAGAGTTTGTTTATAATTGATATGATTTCTTCCTTAAGTGTGAGGTAATATTCACCAGTGAATCCATCGGCATGGAGTTTTCCTTGTGGGGAGGATTTTAACTTCAAATTAAATTTCTTAAATAGATACAAGCATATTCACGTTATCTATTTTCACTTGAATGATCTCTGGTGTCTGTGTGTTAGTCACTCAGTCATGTCCAACTCTTTGCGACCCCATGGACTGTAGCCCGCCAGGCTCCTCTGTCCATAGGACTTCCCAGGCAAGAACACTGGAGTGGGCTGCCATTGCCTTCTCCAGGGATTGAACCCAGGTCTCTCAAATTGCAGGCAGATTCTTTACCACCTGAGCCACCAGGGAAGATCTTTGGTAATTTGGAACAATGAATTTATTCACCTCATCTACACTGTCAAGTTTATTGGCATAAAGTTGTTCCTAGTATCTGCTTATTATCCTTTTAATGTCTCTAAGATTTGTGGCAATGTCTCCTCTCTCATTCCTGCTATGTTCTGATGAAAAATAATTTCTAAGTGAAGGCGTTAGACTGAGATCATCCTGAAGTTACAGAGTATACCTTTTGATCTTGTGTCCCCAGTGTTCATTGAAATCTAGAATATAAGCTCCATGTGCGCAGGAGAGCTGGCCTTCCACCAGCTGCCCAGGGCTGCACCTTCCTCTGAAGCAAGTCTTGGTCCACTTAAATGTCCAGACACTCACTCCTCGTTAAGGTCATTCACAGCAGACCCTGGCTGAAGCACTGTGGATCCTGCCTGGCACCCCGCCCATACACAACATAACCATCCCCATGCAAAGACCCACTGACTCATCACGTCCCAGCAGCCTAAGAAGCATAAAACCCCTGGGGGTTGTGATGGGGATGAATTAATTAGTTGATTGTAAAGTGAACAGCAAATGCTTAAGAAAGGACAGAAGGTCTGACGGGTCCTAGTACAGTCCCTGACTACATTGTGATCCACTCCTCTCCCCTACGGAACCCTAGATGATGCCTGCAGGGTCTTCAATTATTTCTTATCCCTGGCACCTCACAGATGCTTCATGTATCCTTGCAGAATGCTTGTGCAGTTTCAAATGAATATATCTGCCCTTTGATTCCCCAGAGTGCCCGGGAGGAGCAAAGTCCCCCTGCAGCGGTCGGGGCCATTGTGCTGAAGGCATGGAAGGAAATGGAAGCTGCTTATGCCAAGTAAGTTCAAAACAGTGTTCTCCTCCTTCCTGACTCTACTTTCTCTTTACCTGTTGTCCCTCTGAAACACGCACTGGGTGAAGACTCTAAGAAGCAGCAATGTTAGTGGTGGGGGAAGTGTATGCAGGGGGCAATAAAATGACACGTTACAGGCTGGGGGACCTTAGAGCGAGTCAGTTAACTACTCAGCCTGAAGTGAATCCATCTGTAAAATGAATTGAATAATAATACTGAAGCGATTATACTTGTTGAAAAACTGAGATGAGAACAATGCAGGGCTCTAGAAATTGTGTCCTTGTTACCCTTCAAAGTCACCACTATTGGCAGACTAGTCTTTGGAGCTATACTCAGACCCACAGGTGAGCACTTGGTCTGCCAATTGAGGAATTTCTTTGCTATCCCATGAAAGGGACTCTTTGCAAGATTGAAGCCTTACACTATGGGAATACAAAGAAATCATTCTGAAAGAATTGAGCTCAACTGTCTTTAGAAATGCAAAACTGAGAACGTATTCATTTCACCCTTGGGTAGATTTAGGATGTGGCTGTCAGAGCTGGTTCTCTAGTTACACCTTTGAAGCAGCTTTCTTCAGAAGAGCTCCAGACTCAGCTCCAGACTGATTCAAGGAATGAATGTACAAATTATAATACAAGAGCAAAGAAGAAAGAGAGTTTCAGGACAGGCACAGAGGGAAGATCCATTTGAGAAACAAATGCTGACCAGATAGTTAGAAATCTGTGGTCTTCGTGGGTAACACAGATTGCTTGGGACTAACACCCTCCCCCCTGGTGTCCTGCAGGAAGGATTCAGTGGAACAGCGTGTGAAATCTGTGCTGCTGACAACGTATTTGGGCCCAACTGTTCAGCAGGTATGTCTCGCTTTGGTGTCATCAAATGCATTTGTAAAGGTCCAAAGTCAGACATGGCTTATACACCTCAACACCCCAGAAATAAAGTTCCTTGGAGGGAAATGCAGAACAATTCTCCAAACCAAGGCTGCACAGACAAGACAAAGAGTTGACAACAAGTCTTTTAAAAGGCAGAATCTGAAAGGATGGACAGTATGTCTGTGGTTTTCGGCACTTGCAGGCAGCCCCTCACCAGGAATGCTTCCTGACAAACTCGGGGTCATAGGATTACCTCACTCTAGGCTCCAGGATCCAACATCCACCAGTTCTTTTCCTGCCCAGCTACTCCCTGAGATCTTTCTAGACTGTGGTCTCAGCACTGACCTTCTCCCCAGGGTCCTCTATAGCCACCACAGGTCCCAACACATTCTAACCTATCCCTTCCTTTTGGGAGTTCACAAACACCTGAAGTCATCAGAGGTTGTTGGTCCCATTTTGCAGATTATGGATTTGTCCCCGACATGGGTTTGTCCACTCGCTCATTGTTGGTTCTCCCCAGAAGTTGACCCATTCTGCAAATTGTTATGCCCGATGTCCGAATCCCCGAGCGGGAAGAGAGAAGGCTTCCAAGACAATGCAACTCGCAAAAAGGGAAGTTTATTACTGTCTCAAGCCAGGGCTTTCTGCCACAAACATCACAGTGGTGCAGGGTCAGAAAGCGCCGAGCTCAAGCTTGGTACACAAATTTATAAGATATGCAAAAGCGGTTAGTAGCTGGCTTAAGCGGATTGGTTACATGTTTGCAAAGTAATTCTATCGGTACAGACTTTCGCGGGCTTTTCAGCTCTCCCTTTGTTCTTACTGGGCGCATATTGATTGGCTGGCTCCAGGTTACCTGATGGGGGTAGGGAATCTTACCATTTCGGGGGAAGCTAAAACTTAGGTCCAGGCCGCCCGTCATGGTATTAACTCTGGCAGCCTCACATTCCCCCCTGTCTTCTTGTTCCTGTAGAGGAATCCTTCTCTTCATCCTGGGCTACCATCTGATATTGCTGCCTCAATACCATAATCTGAATGGTATTTAGACGTTCTTTAATAAATGACATTAGCCGGTTTAAAATACAAGGGCCAAATGTGAGTGTTAATAATAGCACTATAAGCGGGCCCAGGAGGGTGGAAACTAAGGTGGTCAGCCAGGGGGAGCGTTGAAACCAAGACTCAAACCATCCCTGCTGGGCCTCCCGTTCCCTCTTTCGTTGCGCCAGCCCTTCTCTTACTTTTGCCATAGATTCTCTTACCACTCCTGTATGGTCTGCATAGAAACAACATTCTTCTCCCAGAGCCGCGCAGACCCCACCCTGTTGGAGAAAAATCAAGTCCAATCCTCTCCTATTCTGCAAGACCACCTCAGACAAGGAAGTCAGAGACTTCTCTAAGTGGCTGATTGATTCTTCTATGCGAGTTATATCTTCATCTATGGCGGCTCGTAGGGAAGAAAACCCTTGGCCTTGCAGAGATAGTGAAGCTATTCCTGTCCCTGCTCCTGCCAGCCCAAGACTGAACAAGGCTGCCATGGTGATCGCACTGATTGGCTCTCTCTTTTGTCTTGGCAATTCTCGGTCCCAATGTGAGTACATAACCTCTTCAGAGTGGTATAAGATTTTTGGCATTACAGCAACCAGAACACAGAATTCTTGACTCTGGTTAAAAACCTTCACATTTAAACATGGGGTTAGCCCAGTATGTGAACAAATCCACCAGCCCCCAACCTCTGGCACAATCCAATTTTTGCCATATAAGCGTAGGTTACTAATAGTCCGGGCACAGAGGGAAGTTTTATCACGTGGCACTGTGCCCAAACAGAGTCCCTGTCCCCAAACTTCGTTCATTGTGAGGCCAACCTTGCGTTCTTCCCATCGGCATGGGGGTGGGTTCTGGCCTGAAGATAAGTGGTAAGAGACATTGAGGCCTATGGCCTCATAGAAGGGGGGGTGAAGATTATAACAAAGCCAACAGGACTGGGTTGCATTAGGGTTGGTATGGTTTAAGACCGTAAAGGCTGCATTCACTAAGGCCCATAGGGGGTCCTGAATTGCTGAGCTAATGGTAACAGCCAGAGGGCCAGGGGTTTCTGTCAGTTTGCCTCTGAGGCTCGGGGTAGAGGAGATGTTAAATGTTCCTGGCAAGCTTGGTCTGAAGGGGGTTGGCTTGGGGGTCGCCTTGTGCCCCTGTAATGCTTTGACCAGATTGGGACCTAAACTATGTACCTGCACCGGCTCAATAACCTGTTTAATGATTAAAAGCTCGCCTGGGTAGGGGCCGGGCCAATTTACGTGGAGCTGAAAACCCCAAGTCAGTCCTGAGGTCCAGCGGTTTTCTTTCTTCGCCCGTTCCTGGTTAAATCGTACTCGTACCTGAGGCCCCTGGTGTCTACGGTCCTTGAAGGTGAAGCTAACTAGATCTCTGTTTCCGACATCCCACCTCTGGGGTCCATCACAAGAGGTCACACAACTCCAGCTCCTGCAATAATAGCTTTCTATGCCACCACAGGTTTTCCAGTTATTTTTTACATAGCCCGGGCAAGCCCAAAACCCCAACCTATGGTTTTTTATCCCATCCCTATAGTACTTATCATGGAGACCGTCCTGCTTTGCGAAGAGGCTTGAGAGGTCGAAGTTCAGGTCCGGCCACCAGGTGTTTGGAGGGTGGATTCCTGAGGTCTCATTGAGCAGCTCATGAGTTTGCCCGTCGTTGAGTTTCCATGTGATCTTAGCAGGTTGATGGGGGTTATGACTGGTCGCTCCTGGGTCGATGAGAGCTGCCATCAGCAGGAGAATTAGGAGGTCTCCCAGCGGACGAGTTTCAGTTTCAAAGGATTTGACGGGTGAGGACTCGCCTTCCATTCTGCTCGCGCTTTTTCCTGTTCTTCCGATGTGGCTTGCCGCACGTGATTGCAATGAACCCAGGGTCCAATCCCGTCGACCTTGACAGCGGTAGGAGTGGTAAGAAGAACAACATAAGGGCCTTTCCATCTAGGTTCTAATACTTTAGATTGGTGTCGTTTTACCCAAACCCAATCACCTGGGCCAATATTATGTGAGGGGAGGGCCCTCTTGTTTTGGCCCTCATGTATCTCTCGAATCAATTTCCAAACATGGTTATGCACCTTACTTAATGCTATCAGAGTTTGCTGGAATTGTCCCAAAGTAGGGGGTGGCAGATATTTTCCTTCGAAAATAGGATACACAGGAGGGGGTCTTCCATACAGAATCTCAAAAGGAGTAAGATTCAGCTTATAAGGGGTGTTACGTGCCCGAAAGAGTGCAAAGGGGAGGAGGGTCACCCAGTCCCCGCCAGTCTCTATTGCCAACTTTGTCAAAGTTTCTTTTAGGGTCCGATTCATTCTCTCAACCTGTCCTGAGCTCTGGGGATTATATTCGCAATGTAACTTCCATTTCGTCCCCAGAGCTTGGGCCAGCCCTTGTACAATCTGGCTCACAAAGGCAGGTCCATTATCAGAGCCCATAGTCACTGGCAGCCCATACCTAGGCACTATCTCCTCTAAGATCTTTTTAGCAACCACTATTGCTGTCTCTCCCTTAGTGGGGAAAGCTTCCACCCACCCCGAGAAGGTATCTACCAGTACCAACAGATAGCGGTACCCATACTTGCCTGGCCTTACCTCGGTGAAATCTATCTCCCAATGTTGCCCTGGCTTTTCCCCTCGGTACCTCGTTCCCGAGTGCTGCTTCTTCTCTGCCCTCATCAGCTGGCACGCTTCGCAGGCTTGAATTATCTCTCGTACAGTTACATTTTGCCGAGGGAACCTCAGGCAGGCCATCTGGAGAAGTGTTAGGGTCTTTTTTTCTCCCAAGTGTGTAGTTGTGTGCAGGTGTTCACACAGGTGACGACCCAGGGAGGCAGGCAAGATCAGGTTGTTGTTTTGGTCTCGGTACCATCCATCTTGGTCATCTTTCTGGAGGGTGGTATCCTTGTTGATCCAGGCGAGATCGGGGAGGGAATATTCGGGAACTGGTGGCAAGGTCCCCATACCAGGGGGTGGAAGTCCCACGGCTAATATGGGGGCGGCATAGTCCCGGCTAGCCGCTTCTCGGGCGGCCGCATCAGCGGCACGATTGCCCCGCGCCTTAGGGTCTTCTCCCTTCTGGTGACCGGGGACATGTACTATCGCTACTGCCCGGGGCAGTTGGACAGCTTCCAAGAGCCTGCGAATCTCAGGCAGATTTTTGACCTCTTTTCCCTCAGCTGTCCGAAATCCCCTTTCTTGGTATATGGGACCTTGAATATGGGCAGTGCTGAAAGCATATCGGCTGTCAGTAAAAATGGTGACTCTCTTCCCTTTGGCTTGCTCCAGAGCCGGTATTAGGGCAATCAATTCTGCTTTTTGTGCACAAGTGTTCGGGGGAAGTGTCTCAGCCCATATCGTCTGCCCTGAATCATCAACTATGGCGGCTCCCGCCTTCCTTTGCCCATCTTTTACATAACTGCTCCCATCGGTGAACCATACTAGCTCACTGTTGCTTAGGGGTACATCAGTTAAGTCTTTTCGTGCCACCAGGGCCTCAGCCAGTATCTCACTGCAATCATGGAGAGGGCTGTCCTTCTCTGGGTTGGGTAGGAGCGTGGCCGGATTTAGGAAGCAAGGGGTCTGAAAACGCACCCGTGGGGCATCGAGCAGCAAGGCCTGGTAGTGTGTCAAGCGGGCATTGGAGATCCACTTACCCGGCGGCTGCTTTAAAACCCCTTCCACGGCGTGGGGGGTGTAAACCGAGAGTTGCTGTCCATACGTCAACTTGTCAGCGTCGCGGACGAGGAGGGCTGTAGCTGCAATGATGCGAAGGCAAGGGGGCCACCCAGCGGCCACCGGGTCTAATCGCTTCGAAAGGTATGCTACCGGCCGCTTCCATGGTCCCCATTGTTGAGTCAAGACCCCCTTTCCTATTCCTTGCTTTTCATCTACAAACAGCTGGAATGGCTTATTTGGGTTAGGCAGGGCAAGGGCTGGGGCTTCTAGTAGGGCCCGTCTGAGTGTCTGGAAAGCCTGTTTCATTGGCTCAGTCCAAGTCCACTTTGGGGTCTCTTTACTTCCCTCATATAAGGGCCGGGCCTTCTCAGCAAACCCCATAATCCACAGTCTGCAATATCCAACAGTCCCCAGAAACTCTCTCACCTGGCGGGGGTTTTTGGGCTCTGGTATCTGCAATATTGTTTCTTTCATGGCCTGGGTTAGCCACCTTTGCCCCTGCCTGATCTTATACCCCAAATAGGTGACCTCTTGCCGGGCTATTTGTGCCTTCTTTGCGCTAGCGCGATACCCCAAGATGCCTAGGGTCTGTAATAGGTCCCCAGTGGCACGGCTGCAAGCTTCCTCTGTGGTTCCAGCCAACATAAGGTCATCTACATATTGTAGCAGAATGACCTCTGGGTGGCAAGCCCGATATTCGTAGAGGTCCTCACTCAGAGCCTCATTAAACAAGGTAGGGGAGTTCTTGAACCCCTGTGGGAGGCGGGTCCAAGTTAATTGTACTACTGGTTGGCCCTCCTCCTCAGTCCACTCAAAGGCAAATATCTCTTGGCTCTGGACTGCCAGGGGTAGGCTGAAAAAGGCATCCTTCAAGTCCAGCACAGTGTACCAAGTGTACTCAGGCAGTAAACTGCTCAGGAGGGTATACGGGTTAGGGACAGTTGGGTGTATGTCACTCACCCGTTTGTTGACTTCTCGCAGGTCTTGGACAGGTCTGTAATCTGTCCCCCCTAGCTTCTTCACCGGCAGTAAGGGGGTGTTCCAAGGGGATCGGCATCGCCTGAGAATTCCGGCCTCCATGAGCCGTTGAATGTGGGGAGTGATCCCCCGCCGAGCTTCTTGGCTCATAGGGTACTGTCTCACCCTCACAGGAACTGCCTCGGCCTTTAGCTCGATGACGACCGGATGTCTCTGTTTAGCTAGTCCCATTCCTGCTGTTTCTGCCCAGGCCAATGGATATTTATGGACCCACGGTTGTACATCTAGTGCTATGGTCTCTGAGGGCTTAGGCGCAAAAAGTCTGTATTCATCCCTTAAGGCTAGGGACAAGACATGTATCGGTTGTCCAAGTCCATCCGTGACTGACATTCCCCCTGGGTCAAAATGGATCTGAGCATTAACTTTAGTCAACAAGTCTCTTCCAAGTAGAGGGGCTGGGCATTCTGGTATCACCAAAAACGAATGGGACACCTGGTGGGTCCCTAGATTTACTTTCCGTTCTGTGGTCCAACAATATCTTTTTGTCCCCATGGCTCCTTGCACTAAGCTGGCTTTCTTAGACATTGGTCCCAGTTTTTGATTTAAAACAGAGTGTTGGGCGCCAGTATCCACCATGAAGCCAACGGGTTTCCCCTCCACATGTATGGTTACCCAGGACTCGGGGAGGGGTGCCGAGTCTCGACTCCCCTAGTCACTGTCTTCCCCCGCATATAGAACTCGAGTTCCGGGGGGGATTTTCTCTCTCTGGGTCATTCCTCTCCTTGAGTCCCTCTTAGGGCACTCGTTTTTCCAGTGCCCCTGTTCTTTGCAGTAGGCGCACTGATCCTTCTTTAGGGCCTGCCTTTTTGGTTTTTCTTTTTCTCCCGTCCGGGGGTCTCGAGGTTCCCTCAATTCTGTTCCGGCCTTTAACCCCGCAAAAAGAATCTGGGCTAGCTCCTTCTGGTTCTTCCGGTTTTCCCTCGCCCTATGTTCCCTCTCTTCTTTCCTGATCTTTTCCGCTAATTCCCTTTCCTCCCGCCGAATTCGCTCTTCCCTTTCTTCTGGGGTCTCCCTATTATTAAATACCTTTTCAGCTACTTTCAGTAAATCCTGTATTGTCTGTTCTCCCAATCCCTCTACCTTTTGTAATTTCTTCCTAATATCTGGGGCTGCCTGATTCACAAACGCTAACAAAACTGCAGCGCGTGACTCCTCAGCCTGGGGGTCCATAGGTGTATATTGCCTGTAAGCTTCCATCAGCCTCTCTAGGAAGGCTGCCGGGCTTTCAGTGGGCTCTTGCCTTACTAAATTTACCTTTGCCAGATTTGTCGGCTTTCTTGCTGCAGCCCGCAGGCCAGCCATTAGAGTCTGGCGGTACACTCGGAGACGCTCCCTACCTTCCACCCGCTCAAAATCCCAGTTAGGCCGCAACAGAGGAAACCCCTCGTCCACAAGATGAGGCTGGGCGGTTGGCCTCCCGTCGACCCCTGGTACCCGTTTCCGCGCCTCTGCCAGAATTCGCTCCCGTTCTTCCGTGGTGAAGAGCACCTGCAACAGCTGCTGACAATCATCCCAGGTGGGATTATGAGTAAACAAAATGGAATCTAAGAGGTCAATGAGGCCTTGGGGCTTCTCTGAGAAAGGAGGGTTTTGGGTCTTCCAATTGTACAGGTCACTCGTGGAAAAGGGCCAGTACTGATAGGTTCGCTCTCCGTCAGGGTTAGTTGGTCCCACTCGGACGGGGAGCGCTTGAACAGTGGATGAAGGTAACTCTGGGTCCCCAGGGTCTTGCTTACCCCTATCTCCCTTAGTTTTCCCCCGGGTCCCCAATGCCGGTCCCCCCTCACGGTCGGTTCCCGTTGGCCCTCTTAATCCTCTTGGTTCACCTGTGGGAGCTTCTCTCCTCGGAGGGGATTGCAAGGAGGGCACATATGGCGGAGGCCTTATCTCCGTTTCTAGATCTATCAGGTTTGGATAAGATGATTCCTGAAGGACTGGTTTTGGGTCCTCTTTCTTTTTGGTTTCCTCCGGGGGGGTCTCCATCACCAGGACCTGTGAACTGGAGGAACTAGGAAGTTTGTAAACAAAAGGTTTTAACCATTTAGGCGGATTTTCTACTAGATCCTGCCAGACCATGACATAGGGGACTTGACTCGGATGGCCCCAGGGATCAGGAGCCATAATCTTCTCCTTCACAGCCTGTATGATGGACGGTTGAAAGGTGCCTTCCGGAGGCCATCCAACCTGAAAGGCGGGCCACTCTGCAGAACAAAGAGTTATTAATTTACCTTTTTTGACTAGCAAAGACAAGTCATGGGCCCTGGCCCTGACATCCGAAAAATGGTCAGTCATGAGAGAAAGTGGGGTAGATTCTCCCTGCCCCATGGTCAAAGAATAAACGGTAAGGGAGAGAGAGAATAAGTCAGAAGTGAGAAAGAACGATGCACCAGAAGAGAACGAGACTAGAGACAATGCCGGCACACACACACACAAAAACACGGAGAGCCAAAGACAAACACACGGACAAACAAACGTCGGCCGACGACACAGCGCTGGGTTTTCGGGCCCCCTGAATTTTCTTGCCTCCGGGTAGCAGATTCACCTTACCGAATGACGTCCGCTGTTCACCAGGCTCGGGGTCGGGAGAGGAACTTTCCTTCCCGCGGAGTCGGCTGCCCCCCAGCGCGTCCGCTGGCCTTGGCCTTACGCCGGCTTGCTCCCCCTTTAAAAAAAACCTTCTCGCGGAGTCGGCTGCCGCCCAGCGCGTCCGCTGGCCCTGGCCTTACGCCGGCTTGCTCCCCCTGCTTCCTGAGCACCGGTGTTATTATTTATCCTTCCCCTTTGTCCTGTAAGCGTTCTCTTCTCCCTGTCAAGGGATCCCGGACGAGCCCCCAAATGTTATGCCCGATGTCCGAATCCCCGAGCGGGAAGAGAGAAGGCTTCCAAGACAATGCAACTCGCAAAAAGGGAAGTTTATTACTGTCTCGAGCCAGGGCTTTCTGCCACAAACATCACAGTGGTGCAGGGTCAGAAAGCGCCGAGCTCAAGCTTGGTACACAAATTTATAAGATATGCAAAAGCGGTTAGTAGCTGGCTTAAGCAGATTGGTTACATGTTTGCAAAGTAATTCTATCGGTACAGACTTTCGTGGGCTTTTCAGCTCTCCCTTTGTTCTTACTGGGCGCATATTGATTGGCTGGCTCCAGGTTACCTGATGGGGGTAGGGAATCTTACCATTTCGGGGGAAGCTAAAACTTAGGTCCAGGCCGCCCGTCATGGTATTAACTCTGGCAGCCTCACACAAATGTTCTCATATAAGTAGCATATTTGAGAGGGGACCCAGGGAAACACTAAGCAAGTGACATAGAAGAAATAAAGGGTGTGCTGTCAAGCCAGAGACCAGCATGGATGACCAGAGCTTAATCCCCTGGGGAACTCTGGAGTCCGCAAAGAACACTCACCTTGGAGTTACCTCACCTGAGAGGAGAGGGAGCCTCAGGGTAGTAGGCAGAATAATGGAACCCCACTCCCTCGCCACCAAAATGTCCACATGCTAATACCATGGGCCTAGGAATATGTTGCCTTCCATGGCAAGGGGAAATTAAGGTAGCAGATGACAAAGGATGAGATGGTTGGATGGCATCACCGACTCAATGGACATGAGTATAAGCAAGCTCCAGGAGTTGGTGATGGACAGGGAAGCCTGGCATGCTGCAGTCCATGGGGTCGCAGAGTCGGACACGACTGAGCGACTGAACTGAACTGGAATTACAGTTGCTAATCATCTGACTTTGCCATGAAGAGATTATCCAGGATTATCCTGGTGGACTCAATGTCATCACAAAGGTCCTTAAATGTGGAGGAGGGAGATAGAGACAGAGATACAGATGTGTACCTTCTGATGTGTGAAAGATTCCACATGTGATGAGACGTAAGAGTGGCAAGATGGGAGAAAGACTCTGTCTTGCTGGCTTTGAAGGTGGAGGGGGCCACGAGCCAGGCAGTGTGGGCAGCATCTCAAAGCTAGAAAAGGCGGGGAAAGAATGCTCCCCTCCAGAAAGGAATGGAACCACCAACACATTGATTGATCTTAGTATAACTGCTCTGGGTTTCTGACCTCCCAAACTGTAAGACAGTAAATATGTGTGGTTTAAGACACTAGGTTTGTGGCAATTTGTCACAACAGCAACAGGAAGCTAACACATGAGGTCATTAGGGCAGAGTCATTCATTTCCTGGCGCTTGCAGCCCCCAGTGAAGCAGCTGGCGGAGCAGCTGTCCCAGGAAGTGCCCACGGGCTCCTACCACTGGAGGGGAGCCGAACACGTGGACTTGGTGAGGTCCGAGAACGTGGGCATGGTAGGGACAGTGCCTGCCAGATCCTTAGTCTCCCAAAAAAGGATAGGTCAGGTGACCTTTCTCTAACACCACTTTGGTTTGGCTTTTATGGAAAAATCATATTTGGTAGGTACTGCATTGATTCAAATATTTTTGGCAAGAAAAATACAGACATCCCACCCCTGTAAGTTTGTACACTCTATAGCAAGTTTCCTTCATAATAATGAAGACATTATCTCCCTCTAATCCATGGGGTCCTTGAAGGCCGATGCTGTCTTTATCTGCTTCTGTCCTGACCCAGAAGCATGGGTGTTGGGAGGCATGGTATCGAGGTGATTAGATTTAGACTCAGACTGGGTTTCAGTCCCAGGGCTGCTGCAAGTTGTGGAAACCTTAAGTTTACTAAGCACACTTTCTGCATCTTCTTTTGTAAAAATAGAAACAACATTGCCTCCTTTAGAATTATCATGAGGATCTAATGAGATAATCAGTGCACAACAAGTGTTAGCAATTATTATGACTTATTAATACCTGATATTTCCTAGTGTTCCCTCAAAATCTTATGTTTTTTTTAATCTATCACTTTATAAAATATTATTTCATAAGAGTGTTAGCAAAAGCAAATTTAAACCAGATGTTAGCATTCTGAGTGTTTCTTTAACATTATATTGGATTGGCCAAAAAGGTCATCTGGGTTTTTCTGTAACATCTTACGGAAAAACCTGAATGAACTTTTTGGCCAAACTAATACATTAAAAGGCAGTAAAATGTAATCAACCAATTGTTTACCAAGAACATGATAAATTATCCCTCCCTTGTCATAATACAATTTAAATCACATATTTTAAATAAATACTGAAACGGGAAGAAAGACAGAATCCCACACTGCTTACTTAGCAAGAAAGCCAAGTAATTGTGGATGAAAGTTTAGGAAGAAGATGAACTCATGTTACCTCCAGGAAACTGGTGTTGGTTGCCAATGAGCATAGACATACATGGAAATTCCATACAGTTTTTAATTTAAAAAGTGGCCTCTCTTTACACCTCTTTGTGCCTTGGGGAAAGGGCAAGTGAAAGGGAGCAAGGTGGTTTGTTGAAAACCCAAATTTTTGAGCCAGAAAATTGGAAACCTAAACTGAGACTCGAAAGATAAGACTCCCAGTTCTTAGTTCCTGCAGAACTTTGTGGAATGATGGGATGTCCTGATCTTCACTATCCAGCATGGTAGCTGCAAGGCGTGTGTGCATGCTAAGTCGCTTCAGTTAGGTCCAACCCTTTGCGACCCCATGGACTGTAACCCACCAGGCTCCTCTGTCCGTGGGATTCTCCAGGTTAGAATACTTGAGTGGGTCGCTGTGCCCTCCTCCAAGGGATAGTCCTGACCCAGGGATTGAACCTGACTCTCTTATATCTCCTGCACTGGCAGGCAGGTTCTTTACCTCTAGCCCCACTTGGGAAGCCCCTTAGCTCATGTTACTCAGTTTAAACTTAAATAGCCCAAGTGACTAGTGGCTCCCATATTGGATAGTGTAGCTCTAGAGCATAATGGCCAAGAGACCAGGCTTCAAGTCAGGCTGGCCTGAGTTTGAAACCAAGCCCAGTTGCTATGGGATTTGAGGCAAGATATTTAACCTCTCTATGCCCTCCTCATCTATAAAACAGGAATAATACCTGCCTCATGGGATTAACTTGTAGAAGAGCTCTTAGCAGCATGTCATGAGCACTTGGTGAAAGCAAGTACTGAGATTGCTGCTGCTGCTGCTAAGTCACTTCAGCCGTGTCCGACTCTGTGTGACCCCATAGACGGCAGCCCACCAGGCTCCCCCATCCCTTGGATTCTCCAGGCAAGAACACTGGAGTGGGTTGCCATTTCCTTCTCCAATGCATGAAAGGGAAAAGTGAAAGTGAAGTCGCTCAGTCATGTCCAACTCTTCACGACCCCACGGACTGCAGCCTACCAGGCTGCTCCGTCCATGGGATTTTCCAGACAAGAGTACTGGAGTGGGGTGCCATTGCCTTCTCCGAAGTATTGATATTAAGCGAGGACAGGAGCGGTTCTACAGTAAGGAGAGCCTTCATTCACCTGTGACCGAAGGACGGCTCAGTGATGCTGCCCATCTCCCATTGGCAGGAACTGGGGGAACCTGCAGGCCTTTCTAGCCAAGCATCCACTGGGTGCCAGTGTTGTCTCACCCACTGAGGTGCTGGCCGTTGGTAGTGGCAGTTCTGCCTCTAACTAGGACAGCTATAAGTTGCAGTTTTATTTTTAACGCTGACTTTAGCCTGCTTGCTGGAGCATTCTCCTACCCGATTCTTGATGTGCTTGGAGGTGATTTCAAGCTGCATTTCTCAAGGGTGTTCATCTCAACCACCAAGGCCCCAGCCTGCTCAGTGCCTCACTCCAGGTTCGGGCAGAAGACAGAGCCCCCTCTCTCTCACAGGACCCCGGATCGGTCCCACAGTCATGTCTTGTTAATAACAGTAGCTGAATGCCTGCTGGGCACAGGCAGCGCGCAAGGCCTGACGCACAGAGTCTCCTTGGGACAGCTCTGCAGGCTGGGGTCCTTGTGTGATGAATGAAGAAGCAGCGAGGTTGCTCGAGGTCCTGCAGCTGCTTCAGGAACAGAGGCAGGGTCTGACCCCAGGTGTCCTACTCCAGGACCTGGGCGCCCAGCCAGGGCACCGTTCAGCCCCTGGCACACATCCACCTTGCGTTAGACCCCTAACAGGCGATGGGCATCCAAAGAGGGCAGAGATTACCTCCCCAGCCCCAAGGATCTGGAAATGTGGGTGATGCTTCTGGGCCTGTGTGCACCACACATGCAGGAAGCTACAGGACCACAAGAGGGCAGCCTACTCTGCCAGGGGGCGTGGCACAGGGGGGTTTGTGCCCTGTCCCTCTGACCACTGGACAGAGGCCGCTTTGGAGTCCTATAGCCCAAGGGTCACATGTCTCTACAGATTTGCTGTACCTGGCTTCACAAATGCCCAGAGCTCTTTCAGTGACACTTGGGAATCCCTGTGCCACTCACATCTCCTTCCCAAGGACACTTTCTGGGCAGTGACTGGCAGCAATGGATGTCAGAAGCTCCTGAAAGCTACGGTGCCAGGTCGGTTAATTCAGTATAGAGATCATGCCAGAAGCCAGGACACGGGGTGCCTGGAAGGGAAGCCTAGCGAGAAAGACAGCCCTCGTAGTTAGCATTGAGGTTGAGGGCAGGGGCTGAGTCACATTCGACTCCCCTCTTCTGCCCTCACACCCCCTCCAGCGGGTACATGACGACATTTAGGACCGGCAGCATCACTGTGTCTTTTAGAGTCTGGCCATCTGACTACACTGTCAGCAGCTTGAATGCAGATATTGTGACTGACTGATGTGTATACCCAGTGCCTAATGCAGTGCCTGCCACTAGGTTGGAACTGGGTAGATATTTTTTTAATTGAATTAATTTACATCTTTGCTACCAAGTCCATAGTACACTCCCACGTCAACCCAGTTATCTCCATGACCAATTTGACTTCCCTCTGGAACTCTGTTCAAAAGGCTACAGCCAGAGGTTGACATCAAAGTGCTTTGCTAATACGGAAACAATGATAAATTGATTTTTGAAGGGAAGATGATAATTGCAAATCCATTTAATTCTTCAATAGTTTGAGTAAGTTCTGGAGCTAATTGTCTCCCATTTTTTATATGTAGCATGGGGTTAATTATTTTATCTCCCCGGGTGCTGTGAGCATCAGATGAGATCATGCCTGCAAAGCATATGACAAAATGCCTGAAGGAGAGTAAGTGCTTGATAAAGGGTCAAGCAGGGCCAGTTCTAGGGCAAGGTGAAGAGAAACATGTCTTAGGTGCAAAATTTAAGGAGGCATCAAAAACTCAGTGGTTGAGAGAAATCGTTTTTTAAGATTATCTACGGTGGCTGTGACAAACTGCCACACACCGGGTGATTTAAAGACATGAATGTATTGTCTCAGTTCTGGAAGCTAGAAGTCCACAATCTGCGTGTAAGCAGGGCCAGGTTCCTTTGGAAGCCTCTGGGAGAGGGTCCTTCCTGCCTCTTCCAGCTTCTGGAAGCCCCAGGCATTGCTGGGTTTGTGGCCATATCACTGTGGTCAGTGGCGCAGTCTTCACTTGATCATCTCCTTGCTCTCTGTGTCCTTGCCTCCTCTTATAAATCATATTGGACTGAAGCCGCTCCACTCCAGCAGGACCTGATCTTAGCACCTATATCTACAGTAATAACTCTACTTCCATGTAAGGTCTCGTTCTGAGGTCCTCGGAGTTAGGACTTTGGAGGGGACAAAATTCAACCCGTGACAATGATATTTTTAAATTATCAAGCAAAACATCAAAATGTTAAAAAAAAAAGAGAGAGGGAGAGAGAAAAGCAGGATTCCACTCTGCATTTGAACTCCCCTACTTTGCTTTGCTGTCCTCACCCTAACCCAGCAGGATGCTGTCTTTATTCAAGCTGAGCTGGGCAGTTGTCAGTATTGTTAGAAGATGCTCTAAAAGACGTTGTAGGGAAGTAGGAGAGGGAAAGCCTTCCGTGGGATTCTAATGGAATGGACGAGGAAAATAGAGAGAGAGAGACAGCCCCGACAGCTGTCAGCCAGTTGCTGGCCCAGTTGTTGCCAGCCAGGCCGCGGTGTGGCCCCGCTGAGCGTATGTAGTGTCACAGAGCGTCACCATCCCTGATTCCTCTGTCCGTGCTGGAACAAGACAAAAACTAGGCCACCGCCTTGTCAGGCCTGGAGAGAGAAATAAACAGTGACAGTGGGCAACCCGACCGCCGTCTCTCCCGGCTAACACGAGTGGCTGCCGCTGCTTCTCCAGGACCGCCGCAGCCCACCCCCACGCCAGCCCTGCTGAAGTGGACCACTGCTGTGTTCCTGGGGATATTTGGCGGGCACAGCAAAATGGATAGTTGCAGCAGAATGTGATCGTAAACAAGGTACAAAGAAAGTATTGCTGGAGCCCAGAGAGACACAGGTTCTGTTCTGGCACCTCTGAGATGACACCACAGGGGAGAGGGGCTTTAGCTGGCCTGGAAGGATGAGGATTTCAGCTGCGTGAGGAGGGAACACAGTGGAGGCCAAGGCGTGGAGTTGTGAAGTACAGCGTGCGTGTCCTGCCACCTCTGCTGGGCACGGTCTTTCCCAGGACAGCTCCGCCCCCATCTGTCCCCAGACAAGCCCTCCTGTTTCTGCCTGGCCAGCCCTCATGGCCATTGACTCATTGCTTGTTGGGTTCAGTCACTGGGTTCTTGTCTGACTCTTTGGAACCCCATAGACTATAGCACACCAGGCTCCTCTGTCCTCCACTGTCTCCAGGAATTTACTCAAATTCATGTCCATTGAGTCAGCGATGCTATCTACCCATCTCATCCTCTGTCTGCCCCTTCTCCTCCTGCCTTCAATCTTTTCCAGCATCTGGGTCTCTTCCAATGAGTTGGCTCTTCACATCAGGTAGCCAAAGTACTGGAGCCTCAACATCAGTCCTTCCAATGAATATTCAGTGTTGATTTCCTTTAGGATTGACTGGTTTGATCTCCTTGCAGTCCAAGGGACTCTCAAGAGTCTTCCTGAGTACCACGGTTCGAAAGGATCAATTCTTTGACACTCAGCCTTCTTTATGGTCCAACTTTCACACCCGTACCTGACTACTGTTATGTCATATGACTTGTATGTCGTATCTTATGCATAGCATTGATCACACCATGTTGTGATGGGCTGCTTTCTCCTGCCTTCCAATTGTGAGCTCTCTGTGGGCAGGGGCTTCGAGTCATCAGTCCCAAGCACAGTGCCCTGTGCATCAATGTTCAATACCTGTTTTGAAGAAGGTGAGCTGGTGAGTCTTCCCATGCACTTAGATGCTAGGATGTATAAAATGAAATGGTGAAAGATGAACAGGAAAATTGTTAAAGGTTGGAGTCAGCTTGGAGAGGACCTTGTTTTCCAAACAGGAATTTAGATTTCATTAGGTTAGCAACTGGGAGTCATTGAGATATTTGGGGAAAGATCACCTTGATGCCATTACTGATCAAATGAAATGGATAACATGGAGAGGTGAGAAGTCAGACAAAGTCCAGGTAAAATGCTACTGCAATAGTCCGGGCTAAATAGGATAAGAACTTGCAAGAGGATGGTTCCCGTGGAGATTAAAGCTCAGAGGATTGAGGGGGATATGTAACAAAGAATGCAAAGAATGTGATGGTTTCTTAGATGTTTGGAATACTTAAAACCTAATTCATCCTGGCTTTTCTGGCATCTGATTAGGATTTAAGCTGGTGTCTTCTTAATTATGTTTCACTTGAGCTAATGTTAAATTGACTTATGTGTACTAAACACATGCATTGTAGGCAGGATAGTGGCCCCCTCAGAGATATCCATGTTCTAATTCCTGAAACTTGAGAATATGTTAGGCTACAGGCAGAGGGAAATTAAGATTGCTAAATAGGTGATTTAAAATGGGAGAAGTTGCCTGGATTATCCAAGTGGGTCCAATGTGGTCACAAAGGTCCTTGTAAGTGGAAGAGGAAGACAGAAAAGAGAGCACCAGTAGAGATGGCAATATGAGAAGGATTTGACCTCATGTCACTAACTTTGAAGATGGAGAAAGGGGCCAGGAGCCCAGGAATGCCGGCAACCTCTAGAGGCTGGAAAGACGAAGGAGCAGATTGTCCTCTAGAGTCTCTAGAAGAAATACAGCCCAATGGATAACTTGATTTTAGTCCAGGGAGACATATTTCAGACTTCTGACCTTTGTCGTTGTTCAGTTGCTAAGTCATGTCCAACTCTTTGCAACCCCATGGACTATAGCACACCAGGCTCCTCTGTCTCCTGGAGTTTGCTCAAATTCATGTCCACTGAGTCAGAGATGCTATCTAACCATCTCTTCCTCTGCCTCCCCTTCTCCTTTTGCCTTCAGTCTTTCCCAGTATCAGGGTCTTTTCCAGTGAGTTACCTCTTTGCACCAGGTGACCAAAGTATTGGAGCTTCAGCATCAGTCCTTCCAGTAAATATTCAGGGTTTATTTTCTTTAAGATTAACTGGTTTGATCTTGCAGTCCAAGGGACTCTCCAGAGTCTTCTCTGGCTCCACAGTTTGAAAGCATTAGCGCAAGGAGACAGACTTCAGACTTATACAGAACTATGATACAACAAATTTGTGTTGTTTTAAGCCACTGACTTTGTGGGAATTTGTTACAGCAGCAAAAGGAAACCCATGCAATATACTTCACAGCGGGTGGACAGAGGATGCTGGTGACTTAGACAGTAAGTCTTTCTACAAATGAACCACAAGCTGAGTGCTAAAGAGATGAATTTTTATTTCAAATGCCCTTCATTTCTCATTCCTTTTTTCTTTTTTTAAAAGTATTTATTTGGCTCTGCCAGGCCTTTGTTGCAGCATGCAGCTTCTTCATTGCTGTGCACGGGCTTCTCTCTAGTTGTACCGGGGCTCAGTAGTTGTAGCACGTGGACTTGGTTACCCAGTGGCATGTGGGATCTTAGTTCCCTGACTGGGGCTTGAACCTATGTCCCCTGCATTGGAAGGCAGATTCTTGACCACTGGACAACTGGGAAGTCCCTCATTTCTCAATCCTGAAGGGATCTGTTTCAAGCTAGTCAGTGTGGCTTAGTTATTCCCTAGCCTTTTGAATTTCTTCTTTACACTTGCATTGCCCTCATCATTTGGGGAGTAGATTTTCTGTAGATTCCTCCTACCAACAGCAATTGAGTCAGTGGTAGCATTTCCCTTTGAAACGTGACAGGTGTGTATATAAGACATTATATTAATTCTTGTGATGAGGTATCTGAAGATGAAGTAACTAACTTGAAAGCAGGGAAGAGAACTCCAATGCATGTGATATGCCACCTGTGCTTTATATACATGTTCTCAGTAAACTCTATAGAAATCCCATGAAGTGGGCATCATTTTCTACATGTTATAGAGGCTCAGCAGTAAAGAATCTGCCTATCAATGCAGGAGACTTGCAGGAGATGCGGGTTCACTCCCTGGGTTGGGAAGATCCCCGGGAGCAGGAAATGGCAACCCACTCCAATATTCTTGCTTGGGAAATCCCATGGACAGAGGAGCCAGGCAGGCTGAAGTCCATGGGCTTGCAAAAAGAGTCAGACACAACTGAGCAGTCACACACACATAGACAAATACCGCAAGTCCCCTACATACAAGTTGTGAACTTTCAAAGATGTGAACATGCATCTGATTCCAGCAAGAAACCAGAAACCGCGCCATGAAATTGCAGCTTGCCCTCCATCTCCTATGGCTGACGATCCTGCAGCTCTACTATTTCCCACCTCCCCTCCCTCTTCCAGTCAGTAATTCTTCTTGCCTCATCACTCAATGCCAGCCCTTGTATGCCAGCTGGTGTGCTGTACTATTGTGAAGGCACTGTACTGTAAGATTTTAAAAGCTCTCTTTATTTTTGTTTTGTATTTATTACTAGTGTGAAAATTATGATAAACCTATTAAAGTACCGTATTATATAGCCTATTGTGTTAGTTGGGTACCTAGGCTACCTTGGTTGGACTTACAAACATGTGCTCAGAGAGGAACTCATTTGTATGTAGGGGACTCACTATAAACTGAAGCTAATAAAAAGAAGCCAAGATTCAAACCCAGGTCTCTCGGGCTTCAAACCCATGGTTTTTCCCACTTCCTCAAGCAGAATCTCAGTCTGCACTATCTGAGAACAGCACCCTTCCAGAGTCTCTGGAGGAAGTCTGTATCAGGTAACGAGAAGTCCCCATCTTCTGTCCACAGTGTGCAGCTGTGTGCATGGAGTGTGCAACAGTGGAATACACGGCGACGGGAGCTGCGAGTGCTACTCCGGGTACACTGGCCGCAACTGTGATGAGCGTGAGTGTTGCTCGTTTCTGGATTCCTCTGGCTTCCCTGGTGGCTCAGATGATAAAGAATCTACCCTCAATGCAGGAGACCTGGGTTTGATCCCTGGGTCAGGAGGATCCCCTGGAGAAGGGAATGGCTCCCCCCTCCAGTATTCTTGCCTAGAGAATTCCTTGGACGGAGGAACCTGGGGGGCTATAGTCCATGAGGTCGCAAAGAATAGGACATCACTGAATGACTACCAGTTAATATATCACACAAATCAAATACACAGATGTATGCATTTCACATGTGTGTTCATGTACTGGGGCCCTAGGTGGGTGATGTGCATCAAATGTTTTGCTGGAATGTCATCAAAAATTTAAAAAGGAGGAGGACAAAAAGAGAGGAAGGGAGAGGAGGATAGGAGGGGCGGAAGAAGAGGGGAGAGATAGTATGGAAGATGGGAAGTCCCAGAAGGTTTGGGAACAACGGGGTGACATGGCTGCAGCCATGTTTTAGGAAGGCCCAAACTGGTGGCCGTGTGAAGATGGGATGGAGAGGAAGATACTGGGGCCATTGCAGCCAGTTAGGTCCCTCGTAAGGGAGCTGAGGCATGTTCTCACTTATAGGTCTCAAAGACAGAGCACATCAGCAGGAAATGGAGGCTCACCAAGGTTAAGTGATTCACCAAAGTTCACAAAATAATGAAGAGCTGGGTGGTACTCAAGTCACTGAAATTCTCTACACAATTGATCCCCTTGGGCTCAATCAAGAGATAGAGGTCACAGGGTGATTGCAACAAGGGAAGTTTAATATAAAGAATTAGTAATAGGAGAGTGGCTATAAACACACAAAATAAACCATAGGGCTGATGGGGCATAACAGAGAAGGTGACAGCCATCCCTAAGATGAAGTTCAAATCGTGTGGGAGAAGGTGTGGTGGCCGCCCACTTGGAAGAGGAGAAGTTTGCTGGTTTGCCAGACCAGCGTGGGAGTACAGCCACCCGGCAGGCAGGCAGCAGCTGTCAGGGTGCCGATGAGCTGAGGCCAAAGGGCACGGAAACACTGAGGACCCTGTGACCTGAGAAGGTGGGGGTCCTCTGGCCTAACACAGCAGGGGTTTATTTCTTACTCAGGTAGCAGTCCAATGTGGGTGTTCCTGGCTGATACCAGCTCCCACCACATGGTGTTTAGGGATCTAGAGTTTTCCACTGTGTGTGTCTGTCAGTCTGTAGAACCTCAGAATGCTCTGCTTTGAGCCACAGAAGGAAGGATAGAGTGTAGAGAAAGATCTGCTTATAAAGTCTAGACTGATACACAGAGTGCCCAATATTCCATCAATGTAAGCAAGTCATATACTCCCACCTGGATGCAAAGGGGGGTTGAAAATGTGACTCTGAAAAGGCAGCCCCTTCCCAGCAACAATTCGACTTTATGGAAGAGGTGAGGGGATATTCTCTATGAATTTTTTAAACTTTAATCTTAATTGAAGGATTATTGCTTTACAATATTGTGCTGGTTTCTGCTACACATCAACATGCATCAGTCACAGGTACACACATGTCCCCTCCCTCCTGGGCCTCCCCACCTCCCACCTCCCACCCCATCCCACCTCATCCCACCCCAGCCCACCCCAGCCCACCCCATCCCCCCCACCTCCCACCCCATCCCACCCCATCCCACCCCTCTGGGTTGTCACAGAGCACCAGGTTTGAGCTCCCTGCGTCACACAGCGAATTCCCACTGGCTGTCCATTTTACATATGGTAATATGTATGTTTCCATGCTGCTCTCTCCATTCGTTCCACCGTCTCCTTCCCCACCATGTCCACAAGTCAGTTCTCTATGACTGTGTCTCCATTGCTGCCCTGAAAATAGGTTCATCAGTACCATCTTTTTAGATTCCATATATATGCATTAATATATGATATTTGTTTTCCTCTTTCTCACTTACTTCACTCTGTATAATAGGCTCTAGATTCATCCATCTCATTAGAATTGACTCAGATGTGTTCCTTTTTATGGCTGAGTAATATCCCATTGTACATATGTACCACAGCTTCTTTATCCATTCATCTATTGATGGATATCTAGGTTGCTTCCATGTCCTAGCTATTATAAGTTAGAATACTTCCTAACACCATACACAGAGATAAACTTAAAATGGATTAAAGACCTAAATATAAGATACCCGCTCTGAATTTTTGATTCAACCAGCCAGTATTGGGAGACAAATGTGTACTTCACATTTGTGCACATCTTGAGAGTTATTACTTTGCCAACAAAGGTCCGTAGTCATGTATGGATGTGAGAGTTGGACTATAAAGTTGAGCGCCGAAGAATTGATGCTTCTGAACTGTGGTGTTGGAGAAGATTCTCTTGAGAGTCCCTTGGACTGCAAGGAGATCCAGCCAGTCCATCCTAAAGGAAATCAGTCCTGGGTATTCATTGGAAAGACTGATGCTGGAGCTGAAGCTCCAATACTTTGGCCACCTGATGCAAAGAAGTGACTCATTGGAAAAGACCCTGATGCTGGGAAAGATTGAAGGTGGGAGGAGAAGGGGACGACAGAAGATGAGATGGTTGGGTGGCATCACTGGTTCAATGGACATGAGTCTGAGTAAACTCCGGGAGTTGGTGATGGACAGGGAGGCCTGGCGTGCTGCAGTCCATGGGGTCGCAAAGAGTCAGACACGACTGAGCAACTGAACTGAGAGGCGTATGCTGACTGCCCTTTGTTCCAACATCTTTCTGAGGGTGTCTGCATAGCGAACAGCCTTGGAAGATATGAGACCTCCCTCAGGAGCAAATACAGGCACACTTACTGCCTGTTACTGGATTGCCTCTCAGCTCCAAATTCACCCTTCTTGCCTGCTCTGTGAATATAAAGGAGGCTTTGAGCTCTTTCTCATTTGCCTGCCAGCAACATGTGAAACCTCACCAACAGAGGGCGCTAAAGGGACACCAGAGGAGGAAGGGTTTTCTCGTCTTTTCTCTGGCTCCGCACACTCACCAGTTTTGCTCCGCTGCTCAGCCCTGCAGTTTCTCCAGCACTCGCTTCCTGCGGGGATTAGGAGGCTCCGGTATTTGATACCTGCATGCCTTGTCTGGTGATTGACTCAGGCAGCAGCAGCATCACCCGGGAGTCCTGGACAGCGAGGCTGCTGCCCCAGTTCAGTTCTGCACACCCTCCCCTCAGCCCCATCCGCACCAGGGGCCCCGCAGGACTGGCCGCCTGCAGAACTGACCGGCCACCTTCATGCCGCTCAGCTGGCTCCTGAGGCCACCCCGCCCCACTCACACACAGGAGCGCACCGCGCTTCTGAGAGCATGGGCTTCTCAGCTCCTACTTCCAGTAACATCCTGAGGTGAGCGGCCTGCCCAGGCGCCAAGGGAGCCCTAAGGCTTGGCGCCTCCCTGTGGACGACCTTCCCTGGAGCCCCAGAGGGATGGAGTCCAGTAAGTCTCACCATCGGACACCTCAGCAACCTCTCCACTACAAAGTGACCAAGGTCCTGTCCTTTCCAGTGGCGTCTGTGTCTCAGCTCTGGAGGGAGCAGGACTTGCTCTCATCTTAACCCAAGAGGAGTGATGGCTCTTTATTTTTCTCCCTTTATTCTTTCCAATTCTTTTTAACTCTCAGGAGCCATTTTAATCTGTTCGTGAATCTTTACACTAAAACTTTCCCTGTTTAAATAATTGTGTGATTTCTATCTCTTACCCAGGCCCTAACTAAAACATCTATTATTTAGAGATAAACAAACAAAACAGCATTTCGCTCCCCTAAGTCAGGCCTCGTCTTCTGTAGTGACACCTGTTCGGGTCTCAGTCTGGCCCTCTTCGCGTTGCCTGGTGGGAACTGGGGCTTGGAAGAACTGGTCCATAAATGCTAACCCTCTGGCTACTTCTCCTGATATGAGTGATAAACTGTTCTTTATCTCTGACCCCAGCATGTCATATCTTCCAGCTGCATCCGTATTACCGTGCCAGTCCAAATTGTTTGCTTTGCAAGCTGGCTCCTTATGTCAGATTCTTTATCATTTTTAAAAGCCATCTAAGCACTATCTATTGATATTTTATAAAATACTATGCAGTCTTTAGAGATCAAGGAACATCCTTAAATACCTCCATAATGTTAAATTAAAAATTAAGTTCTTAAATATTTTAACAGGATTCCATTTTGCTTAAAAAATATCTTATATGTAAATGTATTACATTGGGTTTTGCCATTGATTATTTTGAGAGTGGGATAGGAGAATAAGACTAAGAAGACAGCTAATTTTTGCCTTACAAATTCTGTATTTTTTTAATTGTTACAAGGAATCTGTGGTCACTCTTGTAATATAGGAAATATTGTATTTGTTGAGCTTTCTTTTAAGAAGTGGTTGTACTACTAATGCAGTTACCTCAACAATCTTCCTTTCCAGCCATCCTGGAATGTGCAGCCTTGCTCTGCCCAGAAAATTCCAGATGCTCACCTTCCAGCCAAGATGAAACAAAGCTAGAATGCAAATGCCTTCCCAATTACAAAGGCGACGGCAAACACTGCGAGCGTGAGTAGAACCTCCATCCTGCAAGTTTATTCATTAAGATGGTCAGATCCCTCATCAGAAAAAGCCTCACAGCCTTCTTAACATTAACACAATGAACACTTCTATTTCTCTCTCTGCAGCTGAATGATATATATTGAAAGTTCTAGGCAAAATGCTCATCATGTGGTAGCTCTTCAGTAAATGATCATTTCTCCTGTTATCAAAGTGTATCTATAGATTTTTAGGGCTTCCCGAGTGGCTCAGACAGTAAATAATCTGCTTGCAATGCAGGACACCCGGGTTTGATCACTTAAACATACATGTTTTTGCTTTATATCACCTGAATCAGTGTTAAGATAGAATATAGTTTGTTTGCTTCTTCCTTTCTCTCTTCTTTCCTTGCTCTTTCACTTCATGAGAGGTTGTAATTGGTTCTGAACATGCTATTGGAACCAGGCCATCTGTGTATAAACAGATCTGCCTGTTAACTAACAACATGGCCTCGGACAAGTTCTTGGATCTGCCTGTGCCTCCATTTTCCTGTCTATGAAATGGGGATAATAGTGATAACTACCCTAGAGGATTATAAGGATTAATTGAGTTCATATATGTCAAATGCTTAGAAAAGGGCCAGTAGTACATATTATAAATTCTTTAAATGTTGGTGCTTTCTTTCATGCCATTTTATATTTAAATCCACACATATCATGGCATAATAATACATCATCACAGTACTGATAGTTATCATTCCTGCAAGGCATATATAAATCTATTTGGCAGGTGGAGGTGATCCAGAAGGTAAGATGAAATGTTTTTTGCTCTCTCTTGAAACTGCTAGATTGCCTGCAGCTTCCTGGTGGCTCAGATGGTGAAGGGTCCACCTGCAGAGCGGGAGACCTGAATTCGATCCCTGGGTTGGGAAGATCCCCTGGAGAAGGGAATGGCTACCCACTCCTGTATTCTTGCCTGGAGAATTCCATGGACAGAGGAGCCTGGCAGGCTACACAGTCCATGGGGTCGCAGAGTCGGACCCAACTGAGCGACTTTCACTCTTCTCTTGGCTGAGCTGTGCTCTCCCATCCCTCACAGCTGATTCTCCCGCTCCCTCCCTGCATGCGGTAACCACCTTGTTTGGTGATTGCTTCTCTAGCCATCAATCCGTGTTCGCAAAACGTCTGCCACCCTCAAGCTCAGTGCACCTACCTGGGACCAAATCGGCACCGGTGCACGTGTCAGGAAGGCTACCGCGGGGACGGCCAGGTGTGCCTGCCAGTGGACCCCTGCCAGCTTAACTTCGGAAACTGCCCGACAGAGTCCACGGTGTGCAGATACGATGGGCCTGGACAGGTGAGCTAAGGATGTCTGGAACTGCTGAGAGCAGTAGGACCACCCGCCGAAGGTCAGACTATGCCAGGGTGTAATTTGTCATCCATGCCCTCCTACTTCCCCCTGTCCATGCTCAGGCTGGGCTTCCTCCCCAGCCAGACCCGCAGGTGCTTGGGGTCAACCTCAGTGAGCCCTAATCTACCCTCTGAACTTGCCCTTGCCCGGCTTTCTAGTCAAAACTTCACTGTCTCTTCTATCCCCGTCCTGTTTGATGACTGACAAAACACATACATATGACTCAAATTTGATTAAGAAATTCATCGTTAACTGTTAAGTGAATGTGTAATTGACTTTTGCCCACAATCCCCCATTCTCTCTAATGTCTTTTCAACGTGACAGAGGACTCTGAGGACCAAAGAACTGTCCCAAAAAGATAAATGCTGATAAAATGTTAGGCAGCGTGGACAGATTTGTAGGGAGCAATGAAGATGCCCTGCAGTAAGCCATATGTGTTTCTCTAAATCACATCATGACCTTGTGGGTAAAATTCAGCCTGGTCAGGAGACCTTTGCTGCAGAATCCAGATAAGAGAGACCTTTCCCCAATACCTCATTTACCCACCAAATAGTGGGTGCCTACTGCAACCTTTATTGCACATGAAGTGTCCAGTGGAGGAAATCCATCCACACAGGAGACTACAGCTGCCTGAGTGAAAGGAAAGGCTTCAGTTCCTGACCAGACCCAGCCACAGGTCCCCAGCATCTCCCCTGCACCCCCTGGGGATGCTCCTAGAGTGCCCTGCAAAGAATCCACCTGATTTCATCTCTGAGAAAAAGAATACATCTCACAACATTTTGCTATCGATTTCTGAGGCAGGTTGGCAAGAAATTCAAAGGGCTGAATTCCCATCTTCTAAATGAGATCCCTTGTGGGAAAAGTCATGTTACACTGTGAATCAGGGCTCCGTACCTTGGGAGTGAGATTAAAAATATACCTTGTCCCTTTAAAAAAAAAAAAAGAAGAAGAAGTCCCCAGGCATATTTTCAAGTCTTAGAAACATCATTCACACAGAAACATTGTTCACATTCATTTTTTCAGAACAAGTCATTTCCTCAACCTGGGCATGATTAACACTTTGAAACTGAGAACTCTTTGTTGTAAGGAGTGTCCTGTACATTTCAGGATGGTTAGCAGCATCCCTGGTCTCTCATGACACTGGCGCCTTCTCCTGTTGTTACAATCGAAAATGTCTCCAAGCATTACCAAGGTCCCTTAGGTTGAGACTCGCAGTTGAAAACCACTATTCTAGAGAAATAATACATCTGAACGTCAATCTCCACTCATCTAAATCTAAAAGCAGGAAATATGGCACCAGGGAGGCCCAGGGTTAGCAAACCAGGAAACTGAAAGGTGAATTACAAAGTGTATGAATTTCCAAACAGATGAGAAAACATGATTTCCAATTTTAGATACACTGATGAATTTTAATTTCAGCACATACTTTAGACCTAGCCCAAGTCAGCTTGCATGCCAGGATAAAAACAGGAATTTAAGAATGTCAGCCTAAGTGACTAATGATAACTGTTTTGTTGTTCTCTTCCCATCTGCTGAAGGCTCACTGCGAGTGTAAGCAACATTACCACAACTTTGTCCCCGGAGTGGGATGCAGTATGACCGATGTGTGTGAATCTAACAACCCCTGCCACACGCATGCAGACTGCATCACCATCGCACCAGGCCAAACCAAGTACGTCTTTTCAGCTCCACCACGGTCTTTCCAAGAGGGGGAGGTGGTGGCCAGTCAATGCTGAAATGTCCTTGAGGGGGCAGGAAATGTGTCTTATTCAGCCTTGCATCCACCCCCCACCCCCACACAGCACAATGCAAGGAGCATAGTAGAGGCTCAGTACGTCTTTGTATAATCAATGAATTGTTCAGTAATGGTTTCCTTGATAGTGATCTTGACAACACCCTGAAATATTGACCTGATCTGAAAACATGGTATAAAGTGTTCAGAGCATGGAAGAGTGAAGCCATTGCCACTGGGAAAACGAATGTCCATTGCAGACAGGAGTTTGACCTCTAATGCACTTGTCATCTATGAAACAGTGCTTGTCAGTGGTGCAGAATACGGGGAAAGTGACCACTGGGGAATGTGAACATACGCAAGTGGTGGTTTCTGAACTCCAGGTTTCAAAAGAAGGGGTTTACCATGAGTAAAAAATATTGGCATGAAAATTGCTGAGACAGGGGCAGTTTACCTGGTGGGAAGATGGTACTTGGAGTTTAAAGACCTGGGCTGAAGCCTCCGCATTGGTATCTGTCAGATTCATGACCTTGGGAACATGATGTGGTCTCTCTGGCTTCACTTCCTCCATCTATAAAATGAGCGGTGATGTCTACTTCATACAGTTGTTGTGAAGATTCATGAGAGAATGTTCTGGAAACTCCTCTCCAGCTGTGTTCTGTTTTATCAGTGGGTGAACTAAGGCTGGAACCCGAGCCTTTTGTCTCCCAGACGGAGGTTTGCATCTCGAGGCGACTTTTGGGTCTCATTGTCACCACCATCTGCAAAGAGCCCAGTCTGCTGCAGTGAGCTCAGAGCCATGGTAGACACAGAACAGTTTCTGTGCTTCCTCTAGCATACCTTTTATAGATGGGTCTTGAATGCGTGGATCTTCCCAGATAGGTCTGATGGTCACTGTGTTCTTTCTGGGCAAGTAAATGAATCTGTATACTCTGTGGGTGGAAGAGAAAGAGCGTGGGTATCAGAACCCCTGGGTTCAAACCCAGCTCTGCCGCCTCCCTTAACCTTTCTGACTTGTTCCCTCTGTCACAAAAGGGGAAAACTTCAGCCTCCAAGCAGGGCTGTGATGAGGATTAAATGAGGTTGCGTTCATCCATCTCTGAGAGGAACCAGGCACACGGAAAGCACTCCATGCACACCTTGCACACACAGACCCCTCCCAGACGTACCCGCAGGCGCACACACATCCGCAGAGCACGTCCTCTGCTGAAACCCAGGTTCTGACAGCGACCACAGCACTGGCCAGCTTACACATTTTGTACTATCCTCTGAGAAGACTTGAGCAGAACACTTTAAACATTTTCTTTCTTCTGTAATTGAGAAGATAAAATAGAAAAATGACACTGGAACATCAGAATAACAGAAGTTGCATTAAAACTTGTGTCTAGAATGTCAGTGGAACTAATCATCAATATTAGGGGTCTGTGTGTCACTAAAAAAAATCTCCTTGATTCCCCCCCCCAGAAGAAAACTATCCTCAGCTGGGAAGTTGTTTTTGTCATTGTTTAGTCAGAGTCATGTCTGACCCCTTTGCAACCCCATGGACAGTAACCAACCGGGCTCCTCTGTCCATGGGATTTCCCAGCAAGAATACTGGAGTGGGTTGCCATTTCCTTCTCCAAGGGATCTTCCCAGCCCAGGGATTGAACCCGCATCTACTGCATGGCAGGTAGATTCTTTAACCACCGGGGGAGCCTCAACAGGGATGAAGCCTACGTTAAAGGCTGGCTGAGTGACGTTGGTAAAATATGGGGCCATCAGTAATTTAGTTCACCCAGAAGAGGGATTTATTTGGTCTGTGCCTTCTCAGTGTGGCAATCAGTCTATGCAGAATATTCCAAATCATGCTGCATGAGCCATACAAGATGACCCATGCTTTGTCTCTCCTGTCAATAGCCTTAATGGTGTTAGTAAGCCCATTTCACAGATGAGCAAACTGGGGCTCAAAGATGTTAAGTAACCTTTATCATGTCATCATCAATTATTTGTTTTCAGGCTCATTTCCAGCAACATGATGGTAAAGGAGCAAGATATCTGTTGTTATTATCTTTATAGCCCTCTCGCCTAGCACAGTTTCTAGATTTCGGTAGGTACTTCGAAAATAATTGCTTCAACGATGAGGCACTGTCCCAGGTGCTGGAATACAAGGAGAAGAAATAAGGTGGGATCCAGATTCTAGGAGAGCTTCCAGCTAGCAGAGGGGGAAACACCTGATGAGGCCATTCTGGTAGAAACGGTTGTGGAAGAGGTATCAACAGGATGCTTCTGTGGGGAAAATGTTGGGAGGTCAGGTAAGGCTGCCCAGAGCAGGTCACACCTGAGCTATGAGAATGGTCCTGGCAGGACACCCACCTGAGAAGACCAGAACAGTCTGGAAAAAAAAGCAAATTGTTGCTAGAATTTTGCATGAACAGCGGGAAGGAGACACAAGCAAGATTCCCCTCTTTGAAGTTTTGCATGCCTGCTAAGCATTTAAACTATATCCCATAGATCAGAAGTCTCCAACCTATCTAGCACCAGGGACCTGTTCCATGGAAGACAACTTTTCCATGCACCGGGATGGTTTCAGGATGATTCAAGCACGCTACATTTATTGTGCACTTTATTTCTATTATTATGACATCAGCTCCACCTCAGATCATCAGGCGTTTAGACTCTGGAGGTTGGGGACACCTGCTGTAGACAAAAGGATCCCCTGAGAGAATTAAGCACAGAGATGCCAGATTGCCCTTTAGGACAGACCACCCAGGGCTTCTGTGAAAGACTGACCTAACCGGAGGAAAACTCAGGTCAGAAAGACCAATTAGGGAGTCATTGCAGCAATCCAAGCAAGGGATTTGTTCAGAAATGTTTTTTCAGCAAACACTGAAGATATATATCTTTGTGCCCTGGGACTGATTTAGAAACATACCTGGATTAGCGAGGGTCTAATTGTTCTTTAGGATTGTTCTACACATGAGTCATACCTGTGGTATGCTTGCTCACAGCACCCTTGCATCTCTCCTCTCTGAATTGTTCTTCCCCGTCTCCTGTTTCTCACTTATCCCCAAGATCCTGGTGAATGTCACTTTCCTAAGCACCTTGCCAATTTCGGCCAGCTGCCAACCAGTCTTTGCTAGGGAGCAGTGGTTTGCTAAGGCCAGGGCTTATTGAGTCCTGAGAGCCAATGATCAAATTCTCAGGAACTTGCTGGCTGGTTAGTGTCACAGTAGTTTGAGATTGGCCAAGGTGGGAGTGTGAACCGTGGAAATTGTCAAAGGCTGCAAATCAGAGCTATTTTTTCCCCTGGAGATTTGGGTGTTTAACATCTACCAAGACATAACTGCTGGTACATCTTTAATTTCATTTCTCTTTTGCGAACCTAAACTATTATATAAAATTCTGTGACTTTCCTTGTTTATGTATTTCTGTTTACTTTACAACTATTCATTAAATACATACTATGGACCAAGGCTTGCGCTGGATCTTGGGTTTATGAGACTGAATAAATACACACATTGCCCTTGTCCTCACTTTTTTCTCAAATCAGAAGGGGAAGTAGATCTTAATCAAATAACCACTCAGATGAGAATAAAATTACAACTGGAACTGGTTCTGCAGAAGAGAGCCACCTGGTGCCATGAGCTACATGGCCCACTCAGGGGGATGTGATGTACCAAGGGAGGGGAGGGGATAGAAAACCAAGGGAGCTTCCCCTAGGAAGGGATGGTTGAGCAGAGCTCTCAGAAAGGAAGAGGAGGGGAAGAATCTTCTGAGCAGATCCACAGCTCTGCCTCTTTGCTTGAGGCCAGCTTCAGCAGCTTATTCTGACTCTGTGCTTCTCAGTAGGGACCGAGACCCTACATTTATAGCAAGTCCTAGTGGTTCTGATGTACATGGGCTTTTGCTCATGTTGTTATTCAGTTACTAAGTCATGTCCGACTCTTTGCAACCCCATGGGACTGCAGCATGCCAGGCCTCTCTGTCCCTCACTATCTCCCTGAGTTTTCTATTGCTCATGCTTGGAAAAAATATTGAAAACAAAGAGTATACAAAGAAATCTAGTGTAACCAGCCAGGCTCCTCTGTCCATGGAATTCTCCAGGCAAGAAATTTGGAGAGGGTTGCCATTCGCTTCTCCAGGGGATCTCCCCAACCCAGAGATCAAACCCAAGTCTCCTGCATTGCAGGCAGATTCTTTACCATCTGAGCCACCAGGGAAGCAGTGTTTACATATGCACACATAATTTATTACATATCCATTCCTTGTGGGCTGCTCCATGTTAGCCAGAATGTTAGGAAGGCTCGCCTGTGTTCACCCCACGATTCTGGCCTTGTCTCTACCCCGCTCTGAGCATCACCTTCCCTTTCTGCACAGTGAGAGGTTTGAACTGTATGATCTCAACATTCAGTGACTTTGGGACCCTGAAAATATGTTTTCACGCTCTCTGTAGATGCACTTGTCGGAAAGGTTACGTAGGCGATGGCTCAACCTGTTATGGAAACATCATGGAGCGACTCAGAGAATTAAACACCGAACCCAGAGGAAAATGGCAAGGAAGGCTGACCTCCTTCATCTCGCTCCTGGGTAAGCAGGCATGGGTGCACATTTCCACAGAAAAGGCAGCCCTCTGGTGGGCAAGGACATCTGAGACACACAATCACTCAGAAAGGGGTACAGGATAGGCAAGCCGCATATCTGGCAGGAACAGCCCCTTCTAGGAAGGGCAAGTGGAAGGAAATGGACAGGCAGATGTCCCAAGGAGACAGGAGTTAGTGCCAAGAGATCCAGTAGTGCAGCAGCTGAGGCAAAGGTCCTGGGGTCACCTCTGAGTAATAGGTCTGCAACAGCAGTGAGATAGGCAGCTACAGACGTCAGGATGGATACCATCCTCTTTCCCTTGACCTTATGGGTCCTCCAGATGGGAAACAATGTTGACAGGTAATACTGGCAGGCGGTGTTCATGCTCTTTAGTGGAGGTGCTGTTTGAGTGTGGAGCATAGTATTGATGGCATGTGACCGACTATCTCACTCATCGCTGGGTGTTTAGCATCCTTTCCCACCCCTGACCACTAACAATCTAGAGTGACGCATTTTCCACCAGTCCCTGGATAAGGTGATGGCCAAAAACACCCTCCTGCATGTCCAAAGGCCCCCAAGAGGTCATCACCCCTCCCTCCCATAAGAATGAAATAGAGCCGATTACAGGATTAGACAAGATTTGCAATGAGACACAAAGTTTGCTGATCAACAGAAAATGGGCTTGAGCAATCAACCAAACCCATAAATATCAGTATCTAGAGCTGACCAGTCAGCAAGTGTGATTTCCCAGAAAGAGCACAGACAGAGAAGAAAATGTTCTGTGGATCAGTGCTTGTTCTCAAGGCAAATAACATGCACCCTACACAAACAGCCTGCTCTTTGCAAGCACCCCATGGGCAGTCCGGCCTCACCGGTGGGCCTCTGGGATCTCCCTCCTTCCTCTCTCTGCTTTTAGAATGTCAGCAGACAAAGGGGACAGTGTCCTTTGCAGGCTGTACAGACCCTCAGGCATTCCTCTGGACAAAGCCCAGTCACCCTTCACCTGCCTGGTCTACAAGGTGCTAGGACACGTGGCCTCCTGTGTGAGAGCCCCGAGCCCAGCCTGCTGTCCCAGCTCCCCAGGAACGTGGAAACAGGACCAGCTATGAAATTTATAGAGCCCCATGCAATTGAAAAGACAGGGGTTCTTTGTTCAAAAAGTACTGAGCATGTCACAATGGCAGCCACAAAGCGTTAAACCAAGCGCAAGGCTCTTCCGAGCTCTTCCATCTCCTGGATGAAGCCAGAGCTACGTCTTTACTCACTAAGATGCTGACCGCTTGGAAATTCAGGCACAGGGGCAGGAGGTGGCCAATGATCTTGTCACGTGACCCTCACAGAGCTTCTCATCCCGGGGTATCTTTGAGCCAAGACTGTGGTTGCAGGGAAAATCACACAGTTGTGAGGAAGATTTCACATTCTTAGCATTTCACTTCCTCGAGGGCCTGCATAATACCAGTTAGAACAGAGAAACTCGGGAGTCAGAGGGTGTAAGTGGACCACAAGGGTCGTTGCCTGGTTTTACTCCTCATGTGCCACTGACCCATTTGCTGTTTTCTTTCGTTGTGTATTTTGACTCCTAAGACAAAGCCTATGCCTGGCCACTGAGCAACCTGGGACCATTTACTGTGCTGTTGCCGACAGACAAGGGATTAAAAGAATTCAATGTAAGTATTTAAAATAACTTTATTTTATAAATAGGAGCTAAGGCCCCCCCAAAAAAAATCTTAGTAGACAGTATCCTCTTTATCTAAAGTGGGAAACCCCCATTAAAATTAAATCTACTGATGACAAGCATGCAATTTCTTTTGTAAGCTTTTTGCAAAATATGACACCCTTAGGGATTGTATACAGATTAGGAGTGCACAGCTCAATGAACCGCCACAACGTGAATGTCCATGTATCTAGCAAGACCATTTCCAGCTCCCTACAAGAACCCCCAGTGCCCTCTTCCAGTCATTACCCCTCAAGGGTAATCCCTAAGGGTTCTCAACTGCTATCACATGCTAAATAAGATTTGCATAATGCAAAACTGCTCACTCACCACGGGAAGAATTAAACTTATGTACCAGTTAGGTATTTGTTTCTTTAAAATCACCATAAATGGCCAGGAGGATAGAGGAAACTAGAAGTGTAGTCATCAATGTGAGCAGCCGCTATCTCAGATAATGGCCCCCAGTGGGAATGAAACCTGTAGTACCCAGTGGAGGCATCCCATTGTAATAGTATCAGGGCCATAGTTAGACATGGTTTAATGTAGATTGTGGACATACTGATTTATATGGAAATAGTTTACCTTAATCCAAGATATTTTGTGATTGTAACGTGTGCTGAAGTAAATCAACACCCAGAGAGTTTCAGACTCTTTCCTCCTAATATGCCACTGCCATTCATCTGCCCAAAATGAGCATGTCATTAATCTTTGGAGATGCACTCATATCTCCCCTGTAGGGTAGGAGAGCTAGTGGATGTTGAAGGTGTCTGGGCTAGACACTTTGCGGTGTGATCGCCTGTTTAATATAGAGATTGAATTTATACAGGATTAAGAAAGGTCTCTGTTGAGTGATCTTTGATTATATAATATTGACCAAATGTCCATTTGGTCCAGTGGATTTAAAAATTCTTAATTTTTCTATTCAAAAGCTCCATTTGTCCTCCCGTTTTTTTACACAACTTCATATTTCATTCCCAACTGATTCCTGGGCTCAAGATGACTGATTCCTTGACTCTTGCCACCCACCTTGGTCCTTCTGGCCTGCTAGAAGTTTCCCTGGTTGGCCCACTGGTTCCCTGCTAGAGCATGCCCCAGAGTTTGAGACCGTACCATGTATCACCTCCCACTCTCCAAATTTCTGCCCCCTTTACAACCTGGCCCAGGGGAGCTTAACTCTGGGAAAGTCATCTGTACCTGAAAGAGCCCAGATTCAAGCTGTACACTCACTTTGATGTTCTTGATGCTGAGCACGTCATAGCCTGAGTCTCAAACCTCATTTTTCTCCTCCAAACCACCATAGAGATGGAAGGAATTGGCTTTCTTTTCTCAGGTAAGAGAGTTTTTGCTGGATAACAAAGCTGCTCAGTACTTTGTGAAACTCCATATAATTGCTGGGCAGATGAGCACTGAACAGATGAACAGCACCGACACATTCTACACTTTGACGGGAAAGCCGGGGGAGATCTTCAGTGAAGATAAGGTAAGGATCTCTCTCTGATCTTCACTCCCGAACCAAAGTGTCCACTGAGTCCGTGGCCACAGCGGGCTCGCTCTTGGTGTCCAGGGGTTGTGAAAGGTTATGAAGAACTTCTTTCCTTGTTCCTCATCAGTCACAGGACTTCCCTACATAGGACAAAAACGAAGAGCCAACACTGGCAAGGGTCAGGTGCGGGGGGGATGGACTGTTAAATGAAATGGGATTGTAAAGTGATTTTGCCCTGGTCTGAATTAGTTTTCAAGGCAACCATCATTCAACTGCCAGCAGGAAGGAGGAAATTGACAGTAAACCCATTTCCTAGAAGCATCAGCACAGAGCCGGATCAGCACTCATCTTAGAAAAGGAAATGGATTGTTTGTTTTAGGTGGCGAAGTATCCACCCTTTCCAGTTCAACAGTCCGTCTCTCCTAATGCCATTAATTCTGTCTTGTTTGTTTTTTAAATAATTTTTTGTGACTTTACTGAGCTGAAGGGCACATGGTCAATCAACAGAGAGTGGTGGGGTGGGTAGGGTTGAGGGGTGGTTATGACCTATCTGAGACCAGACCTATCTGGTTGCATTTCACCAAATATCAATAGTTGATAGATCAGTGAGCACTTACTACATGCAAGATACTGGGGTAAATTTCTATTTGTGATATTTAAGGCTCACAACAACCCTGTGAATGTTTTTCCAGTGGGAAACCTGAGAGGTCACTCAGTAAGGGCCAAAGGCAGAATTTAAACTCAGGTCTGTCTGATCCTAAAACATGAATCATTTTAACTTTTTTTTTTTTTTTTTGGCTGCCCTGGGTTTTTGTTGCAGTGTGTGGGATCTTTTCTGTGACACAGAGTTGCCGTCATTGAGATGTGCAGGTTTAGTTGCCCTGCGACATATGGGATCTTAGTTCCCCAACCAGAGGTCAGACTTGCATCCTTTGCGTTAGAAGGCTGATTCTTAACCACTGGATCACCAGGGAAGTCTCCCAAAGCCTGGATCCTTAACCAGTATGTTGTATAGTGTGTATGAGGATGGATGGATGGATGGATAGATGGATGAATGGATGGGTGAGTGAATGTATGTATGGATAAAAGTGTGGTTTCCTTTCTCACAAGGACATGTATTGATTCATTCACCTATTCATTCAGCACATATTTTTTATTGTGTGCCTCTTCTGTCCAAAACACTAAAGTAGGTAAGTAATGAGTTTACAATAAATTGAAGAGTTTCGGGTCCCTTTGTAGCTTGCTGTCTTTTGGGGGAAGACTATACAGTAATTTCTTATTCCCATTTAGCAATCATTGATATTTTGAAGTGATTTTGTATATTATCTCATTTGAGCTCAAGGAAATACCTGTGAATTCAATGGGGCAGAAACCATCATCCACATTTTAGGTTAGGGAACTTATCCAAGATCATATAGCCAATAAATGACAGAACCCAAGGATTTAAGACTTCTCTAATCCAGTGTTTGATTTTCAAGGACACACATTAATTTAGTTTTATTTTTCCTTGGTGTTTTAGGACAATCAGATAAAGCTTAAACTCTATGGAGGCAAAAAGAAGGTAAAAATTATACAAGGGAACATACTTGCTTCCAACGGGCTCTTGCACATCCTCGACAGAGCCATGGACAAGGTGGAGCCCACGTTTGAGAGCAATACTGAGGTGAGGACTTCAAGTAAAAGTGATGTCAAGTCAGATCCATCTTCCCTTGTTCCTTAGAGAGTCATGTTCATGAAGAAAATGCAAGTCAGCACTATGTGCTTGTATCTCTGATTTTAGTAGAATTCTGACACCTCTGTGGAGAAAGAGAAAGGCATGCAGTTGGTGTAGGAAAGAGGTTGATTTTGTGATCTTTTTCATCACCTGAGTTCTCACCTGAGAACTCAGACCAGTTGTCACAAAAATTTATCCCTTGTGTGTTGTGGAGAAAGGCATATCCTCCCTGTGATAAAATTTGTTCCCTCTGATCTATTTGATAATGGCCAAAGACTATTTTGGGGCTTCCCAGGTGGCGCTAGTGGCCAAGAACCCACCTGCCAAATGCAGGAGACTTAAGAGATGCAGGTATGATCCCTGAGTTGGGGAGGTCCCCTGGAGGAAGGCATGGCAACCCTCTCCTGTATTCTTGCCTAGAGAATCCCATGGACAAAGGAGCCTGGCAGGCTACAGTCCACAGGGCTGCAAAGAATCAGACATGACTGAAGTGACTTAGCATGCAAAGACTTTCAGAACATGCAGATCTGAACTACTGTTTAAATAAACACAGAAAACACATGTATAATGTGTTGTGGTTAGCCAGAGCCTTTTATAGATGTCCACTTTCCTCTTTATTTCCCCTTAGCTTTCCATCAGAAAAGTGAAAGTGTTAGTCACTCAGTTGTGTCCGACTCTTTTACCTCATGGACTGCGGTCCTCCAGGCTCCTCTGTCCATGGAATTCTCCAGGCAAGAATACTGGAGTGGATTGCCATTCCCTTCTCCAGGGGATCTTCCTGACCCAGGAATCAAACCCAGGTCTCCTGCATTTCAGGCAGATTCTTTACCATCTGAGCCACCAGGGAAGCCCATGGAAGTCCACACTTCCATGAAATCCTGTCATCAGTCTTTTCATGTTAGAGTAGCTGTTTCCTAAACCACCTCCCTTTTTTGTACTGAACTTTAAGCCAAATGTCTCTTTTTAGCAAACCATAATGACCATGCTACAACCAAGATACAGCAAGTTCACATCTTTGTTAGAGGTATGTGCTTTTCATGAACTCCTAGAAAGTTTTTTATGTCTAGTCCTTGGTACAATAAAATTAGCAGGGGGTATCAATTATAAATACTTCCTGGGGAATTCATATATCTATCTGAGATAGGTTACAGATATAAATTTTCATTTCTTAAACACAGAAAACCAATGTGGGACATGCCTTAAATGAAGATGGGGCTGGTGGACCATACACTGTTTTTGTTCCAAGTGATGAAGCATTGAATAACATGAAGGATGGCACTCTTGATTATCTCCTTTCTTCAGAGGTATTGTATCCTGTGTACTCTAATGGTGTCATGACAGCATCACTGCTTCAGTCTGTACCTACACAGGCTTTTTCTAAATTAAGGACAACAAATAAGTAGCACATGTACCACTTACATTTCTGCAACCAAGGCAGACATCATTAATCAATCACAGTGCTCTGTAACTAAGCCTAGATGTGGCTACAATCTCCCCAGTAGAGTTCCATGTCACTGTAAGACCAGTCGATGTCCTTTCTCTCCTAAGATTTCTCAATAGCAAAATCATAAATTTTAAGTTCCCTACAACTCTAAAACCATCTAAAAAATGAAGCCTGGCATGGCATTCTGGGTAAAGTCTAGGTTAAATGTAAAAGGAATGTTATTTTTAGGGGCTCCCAACTCTCCTTTCTATGGCTTTCAGTTCTCTCCACAATAACCCTCTCCTTATACATCATAAACCTTCAATTCTCTCATGTCCTCCTCAAGAAAGGAGATTTGTTTTACTCTTTCAGTCTAGGGTAAAAATAATGGACATCATTTAAAGTGTTTCCTCTTTCAGGAATAACAGCCTTAAACGGGAAAGAAAAGTGAAAGTTCCTCAGTCATGTCCGACTCTTTGCAACCCCATGGACTATACAGTCCATGCAATTCTCCAGACCAGAATGCTGGAGTGGGTAGCCTTCTCCAGGGGATCTTCCCAACCTAGGAATCAAATCCAATTGTCCCGCATTGCAGGCAGATTCTTTACCAGCTGAGCCACAAGGGAAGCCCAAGAATCCTGGAGTGGGTAACCTATCCCTTCTCCAGTGGATCTTCCCAACCCAGGAATCAAACCAGGGTCTCCTGCATTGCAGGCGGATTCTTTACCAACTGAGCTATCAGCGAAGCCCAACTGAAAAGAAGGTTAGCTAATTATGGAATTTTTTATTAGAATGCCAAATAGTGAAATTATAGGAAAGGCCACAAGCTTTTTCCCAGTGCCCTGAGGTCCTGCCACCATCTTGGAAATGGGGCAAAACTACTTGTGACCTTGTGTAGATCAGTGTTGATTACACAGGGGGTCTGAGTCTCTTAGAGTAGTGATCCTCAAACTTAAGCGTGCTTAAGAATTACCCAGGGAGGGCCTCTCTGGTCGCTCAGTGGTAAATAACCCTGCCAATGAGGGAGACACAAGTTCAACCCTGATCCAGGAAGATCCCACGTGCCGCAGAGCAACTACGCCCCTGTGTCACGATTGTTAAGCCTATGCTCTAGGGCCAGGGAGCCACAACAAGAGAAGCCACTGCAATGAGAAGCCTGCACACCACAACTAGAGAGGAGCCCCCACTTGCCCCAAGAAATGCCTGTGCAGCGACAAAGATCCAGCACAGCCAAAAATAAGTAAATAGGCTTTTTTTAAATAAGAGAATTACCCAGGAAGCTTGTTAAGTAGGCAGATTACAGAAGCTCACCCCAATAATTCTGATTTCATGGCATTGAAAATATACATTTGGGTAAGTACCAGCTTTCTAACTCAGATATCAAGTCACACTGTTTTGGGCACTTGAAACTTGTTGCCTGAATGATGCAGAGGGTCACATGGATACATCCCTTTCTAGAATACTTCCAGGTACCTACAAGGATATTCCACATCCAGAATGCATGCATGCTTAGTCACTTCAGTCATATCTGACTCTTTGCAACCCTATGGACTGTAGTCCCCCAGACCCCTCTGTCCATGGGATTCTCCAGGCAAGAATACTGGAGTGGGTTACCATTTCTTCCTCCAGGGATCTTTACAACCCAGGGATAGAACCCGTGTCTCTGCCTCCTGCATTGGCAGGCAGGTTCTTGACCACTAGGGCCACCTGAGAAACCCTGCATTCAGAATACTTTTCATTAAAAAAAAATAGTTATCAAGGAAATAAGTCAGAAGGTAACCTCTTACATTACAAGCAGATGTTAAACATATTTAGAGATTTGTTACAGATTTTCATTGAAAAAGTCATATTTCCCAGTGCCTTTAAAATAGGATGCTATTTTAAAAATATGATTCACACTCAGGTTTCTTGAAACCTAGCTATTATGGGAAAATTCTTATTCTTCTCTTTAGAACTCATACTCATATTTAATTTTAAAAGCCAAAGATGTAATAATTTCTCCCCTGGGAATCTGTTAAAATTCTGAGACTATGTGGTTTTTCTTTGATACAGGTACTTTTTAATAAGAATAAAGGAGTTCTCAGACACCTAATCAGGTGAACTTAAAATTAAAACCTTTTAGCTAGAATAGAAAAAGTCAACCTTGCTGCTTTTCTGTCAGCACTTTTGTTCGAGAAGCTCCTCTCTTTTTGTAACTCCTTCCAGCAGTGACTGGGGCTGCCTCACTCAGGCTCTCAAGAATAGACTGTAATTCTTCCCATCTCCTAGACAAACCTAGACAACATATTAAAAAGCAAAGACATCACTTTGCCGGCAAAGGCCTGTGTAGTCAAAGCTTTGGTTTTCCAGTAGTCATGTACCAGTGTGAGAGTTGGACCATAAAGAAGGTTGAGCATCCAACATCACTCATTATTAGAGAAATGCAAATCAAAACCACAATGAGGTACCATTACACGCCAGTCAGGATGGCTGCTATCCAAAAGTCTACAAGCAATAAATGCTGGAGAGGGTGTGGAGAAAAGGGAACCCTCTTACACTGTTGGTGGGAATGCAAACTAGTACAGCCGCTATGGAAAACAGTGTGGAGATTTCTTAAAAAACTGGAAATAGAACTGCCATATGACCCAGCAATCCCACTTCTGGGCATACACACTGAGGAAACCAGATCTGAAAGAGACACGTGCACCCCAATGTTCATCGCAGCACTGTTTATAATAGCCAGGACATGGAAGCAACCTAGATGCCCATCAGCAGATGAATGGATAAGGAAGCTGTGGTACATATACACCATGGAATATTACTCAGCCATTAAAAAGAATTCATTTGAACCAGTCCTAATGAGATGGATGAAGCTGGAGCCCATTATACAGAGTGAAGTAAGCCAGAAAGATAAAGAACATTACAGCATACTAACACATATATATGGAATTTAGAAAGATGGTAACGATAACCCTATATGCAAAACAGAAAAAGAGACACAGAAATACAGAACAGACTTTTGAACTCTGTGGGAGAAGGTGAGGGTGGGGTGTTTCAAAAGAACAGCATGTATACTATCTATGGTGAAACAGATCACCAGCCCAGGTGGGATGCATGAGACAAGTGCTCGGGCCTGGTGCACTGGGAAGACCCAGAGGAATCGGGTGGAGAGGGAGGTGGGAGGGGGGATCGGGATTGGGAATACATGTAAATCCATGGCTGATTCATATCAATGTATGACAAAACCCACTGGAAAAAAATAATTAAAAAAAAAAAAAAGAAGGTTGAGCATCAAAGAATTGATGCTCTTGAACTGTGGTACTGGAAAAGACTCTTCAGAGTCCCTTGGACAGCATGGACATCAAACCAGTTGATCCTAAAGGAAATCAGTCCTGAATATTCATTGGAAGGACTGATGCTGAGGCTGAAACTCCAATACTTTGGCCACCTGATTCAAGGAGCTGACTCATTGGAAAAGACCCAGATACTAGGAAAGATTGAGGGCAGGAGGAGAAGGGGGTGACAGGATGAGATGACTGGATGGTATCACTGACTCAATGGACATGAGTTTGAGCAAGCTCCGGGAGATGGCGAAGGACAGGGAGGCCTGGCGTGCTGCAGTCAGACACGACTTAGCAACCGAGCAACAACAACAACTTCCCAGCTCCATTCAGCGAAATCACATCAGTAGCTTGAACTCAGTCCCTGGTAGGAATATTGACGCCATGGAAACTGGCCGGTGCTATAAATCAGGGCTTATTTTTTCCTCATAGAATGGATTTAACAGCATAGCACGGCTCCTGGCTCTCAATCTCATTTCTCTCAAAGGCAATATCTTACTTCTCACAAAGAATATATAACTTCAAGTCTCTCAATCCTGAGTCTCAAGTTGTTTTTTCAACTTCCAATTTCTAGGTGAGGAATAGAATCATCTTTTCTACCGCTTTCTCTGGTCCAGAGCCAATGTGGGTTAAAATTCCTCAGCCTATGGGAAGCTCCCTCTTTCTCCACACATCTTAATGACATCCTTCAGCTTTAACTTCAGGGAGGAACCTCAGCTAGAGACAATAAGCTCCCCATCAGTTAGGCCAATGAAATGAAAGGCAAACTGGTTTCATTAGAAGAATGTTTTCCAATTCTGCTTTGGGAATGCCTTGTTTCCTTTCCACTTATCTTTCTGCTGCTCCTGGAAGCAAAATTTCAGTCCTGAACCATCCGATCCCTGCAGAGATCATGGCTACTGATCACAAGCCCCAGTGTATGACTTGATCACTGAACTAGATAGAAATAAAAGCAAAGGGAGCAAGAGAACAGACCCTGCAAATTCACAAAGACCTTGTGAGCAAAATGGGACAAAAGGAATTTACAGAGTTCAAGGTCGTAGTCACCATTTGGTAGGAAAACTCTCCCTTTCTGTCTCTGGAACCAAACAACTCAGTTTTGTTGTTCATTTGTTTTCAGCAAGTAGGAAGTGAATGTCCACATAAAGGAAAGAATGCATTGTACCAACAAGCTCTCCGACAGCGGCGCCTGTGAGCGAACCCTGTGGATCTAAGCCATCTGGACTAAACTCTGGCTGGGTAATGGCCCCCAGCCAGATAAGTGGCAGGTTCAGGCAATAGTGGAGTGATGCTGATCAACTCCTTCGTCCCTTTCATTCTCCAGTTTCCTATAGAACGGGTCCAATGCCAGTTAAGTCTTGAGGCTTTAGAAGTGGATGATCCAGCTGATAAAGTCTTTCCTATAAAATAGAGGGCTGGAAGGAGTCCAAACCAACCCTGTTATTTTGCAGTGCAGAGGTGTGAGATGCTTGCTGAGGGTCGCACAGAAGAAGAACCAGGATTAAACTCAGATTCCCAAGGTCCAGTTCAGTGACCTTCACAGGACCCCTTCCCTCCTCCCTTTAACTTGCTGACAACAAATGTTTATGCAGCTCCTGCTGTGCTGACTGGGGACACAGTGATTAATAAGCCAGACAGACCCAGTTCCTGCCCTCTGGGAATTCGCAGTCTACTTTGGTCTGATATTTTCAAGGGCTCCCCACTTTTCCCCACCCTATCTGCCTCTGAGCATTCAAGCTTGTATTGGCGTTGCTTCTGCCTGCAAGTCCTCACTGCTGGGTTCCGTAAAGTAGTTGTCAGGGAAAGTTAAGACACAGAAGCTAAGTGATTTGCTCAAAGTCTTACGGTAACAGAACCAGGGTTACAGAAACCATCACTTCCAGGGCTGGCCAGCTGGTGGTCAGTTTCAACATTCTTACCAGTCACCCTGCCCTGTGCTTAATGCTGTTGACCTATAGATATGGTGGCCTTCCAAGTGTTCACACCAGGACAATTTTGAGAGTGAATGGGGCTGCCAGGATGATCGCTGTAAACCAGGGTTGTTCTAGACAAACGGAGGATATGTGGTCCCTCTGCTTACAGGTAATTCCCCTGGCATAGGGGCCAAGGGGAAGTGCAGAGAAGAATCTGGGTGAGTGGAACTCGGGTTCAGCAGGGCTTTCTTTCCACCTGGGACCTCACACTGTTGAAACACGTCCCTAGCTGGTCAGCCTCTTGGAGGTTATTATGATCTTGATTTGTGATCCTTTACCTTTCCAGGACACAGTAGCTGTGAGACACGGTAGCTATGACTGTGCCACTGAAGTAGCAGAATTCAGGGTTTCGAAGCTTGTAACCCCCGGCTCTGACTCATCTGGGAGATTACAGTCATCTTGTAGTCGACTGCCCCTGCCTTCTTCCCAGGCCCCTGTGTGCCTTAATTCCATCCACTGTCTCCAGGGCACCCCTCTAGGGACTGCTCATCCTGCTTAGAGTCCCAAGACTCTTTTTCTGTTTCCTGAAGCATGAGAAACCTTGGAAAGGACCTTGAAGGCGAGATGAACATGTACCATAAGAACACAGAAGAAGAAAGAATCCTGGTCACATATTTTTAACAGGACTGTATGTTCCTAAATAACCAGTACATGGCCTGATGAGCCCACAGTTATTTATGGAGTGAGTGAAACAGAATCACAAACTGAGGCTGTCTTAGAAAATCTAGAAGGTAGCCTTAGACATTGAGAGAACTGATGGAGCAGGGTCACTGAGACCTTGAGTTACTTCTTAGGCTTACAGTCTAAGTTATCAAGAGCTTTGCGAGCTCAGACATGGCTTTATTTATTTATTTTTTTAATTTGGTTAACTTTTTATTGTGAAATATGTAATACATACTGAAAAGTGCATAATATGCATGGTAGAGTAAAATAATAAAGTTGGGTACCCATGTATCCAACACTAATTTTTTTTCCCACGTCTTTTTTTTTTTAGGACATGGCTTTAAAACTCAGTCTTATCACACATAAAATGAGTCAGTAGTATTCCCACCTCACAAGGCTGTTGGGAAGACTAAATGAGAGGTGCACATAATGTTATGGGAACAGCCCCTGCCTGTTTTTACTAACAAGTAAAAAATGTTAGTTATTTGGGGGATGGGGTTTTCTCACCCTGGGTTTCCCAAGAGAGATTGTGGGTCATTTATTTTTATTGACCAAGTGACCAAAGTCACTTGAGAAATTTTACACAAGAGAGGGAAATCTGTGTTTTCCTTAATGACTTAAGGAAGTATTTTGATTCCTTTGCAGGGATCTCGGAAGCTTCTGGAACTCATCAGATACCACATTGTCCCATTTACTCAGGTTGGCCCTCCTTTCCTGCCCTATTTTTTCCCTGTTTTCAGGATGTCTGATCTTAAATTTCAATATTTTAGTGCTAGAGGATGTGTGACAATTATTCATTATCTTAGCTCTGAGTGCATGCTTATGTGAGTAATGAACCTGTCATCTAAGAGCTCTTCCAAAAACCCATGGCAGCAAAGGTCCCATCACTTATTTCGTAAACTTTCAAGTTATTTTTTCCAATGAAGACTCTGGGTGCTGCTTTCAGTATCTCTGTTGTTCTCTTGTTCTTGCAGCTGGAAGTGGCCACCCTCGTTTCAACCCCTCACATCAGGAGCATGGCCAACCAGATCATAAGATTTAACACAACCAACAACGTAAGTGAAAACTCTGTCTCTGGTGTCATTGCTCACATGTGTTTTTTCCTCTGCTTATGGCTGTTCATCGGAGAAGGCAATGGCACCCCACTCCAGTACTCTTGCCTGGGGGATCCCATGGATGGAGGAGCCTGGTGGGCTGCCGTCTATGGGATTACACAGAGTCGGACACGACTGAGCGACTTCACTTTCACTTTTCACTTTCACACGTTGGAGAAGGAAATGGCAACCCACTCCAGTGTTCTTGCCTGGAGAATCCCAGGGACGGGGGAGCCTGGTGGGCTGCCGTCTATGGGATCACACAGAGTTGGACATGACTGAAGTGACTTAGCAGCAGCAGCAGCATGGCTGTTCATCGGGTTATCCTCCCTCAACGCTAACTCACAGGTTTCAGCTCTTTGTGATTGCTTCATTCATTCATTGTGGCTTTCTGGAAATATCTGATGAGCAACTCCAAGTGTGTGAGTCTAAACTAGAAGCCAGGGATAAAGATGTGGAAAAGACAGGCTTACATTCCAGCAAGGAAAACCACCCTTAAGCAACTAATTAGTGACCAGTTAGTTCAGTTCAGTCGCTCAGTCGTGTCCGACTCTTTGTGACCCCATGCCAGGCCTCCCTGTCCATCACCAACTCCCTGAATCTACCCAAACCCATGCCCATCGAGTTGGTGATGCCATCCAGCCATCTCATCCTCTGTCATCCCCTTCTCCTCCTGCGCGCAATTCCTCCCAGCATCAGGGTCTTTTCCAATGAGTCAACTCTTCACGTGAGGTGGCCAAAGTACTGGAGTTTCAGCTTCAACATCAGTCCTTCCAATGAACACCCAGGACTGATCTCCTTTAGGATGGACTGGTTGGATCTCCTTGCAGTCCAAGGGACTCTCAAGAGTCTTCTCCAACATCATAGTTCAAAAGCATCAATTTTTTGGCGCTCAGCTTTAGTTACTTAGTTACAATTATAATAGGGCTCCCATGAGGAAGTTAAGAGTGCTCTGAAGCAGCAGAGTCAGCAACAGGAGTAGACAGCAGATCTGGGGCTCTAGAAGTCCTCAGTCAGGAGATGATGCTTCAAAGGATGAGTAGGAGAAAGTTCCAGGCAGAAGGCAAAGCAGGTGCAAAGGTCCTGAGGTGGGAGGGAACATGACTTATGTAAGAAACACAAAGAAGGCAATGTTATTCAGCTAACTTCTCGGGGTTGTAATATTAGCAGAAATCTGGCAGCAGAGAGATTATGTCTCCTGTTGGTTCACTATGGATGGTGATGGCAATGCCCCCTCAACTTTTCAACAAGTTTCTGTTGGGTGCCAAGAATGTGCCAGGCATCATTCTATGCCTCAAGTTCGGAACAAACAGATAAAAGTCCCTGGTTGCATGGAACTTTCATTCTAGTAAATAAGATGATAGACCATAAGCAAATTAAATATATCCTATATCAGAGTAGTAAGTGTTAAGGTAAAAAAAAACAGCAAAGCAAAGACGGGAAATAGAAAGTGGGGATGAGGCTGACATTTTGGATACAGTGTCAAAGAAATCCTCATGGAGAAGAAAATATGTGAGCAAAGACCTGATGGGAATGAAGGAATAGGCACTGTGAGTATCTGGGGGAAGAGTATTCCAGAGAGAGGAAATCGAGAGTGCAAAATTGTGAAGCAAGGTGCGTGCCAACCTGATCGAGGAACAGCAAGGTCCCCGGGGCCAGAACAGAGGGACAAGAGCAGTGAGGTTGGAGGAGGTCCAGGTGGTAAGAGGGAGAAGGAGAGGTGTGGTCAGGTCACATGTGGCCTACAGCTCAGGGCAAGGATGAAGGCTGCTACTTTAGGAGAGATAAAAAGCCGTTAGAGGATTTTGGGCAGTGGAATGATGCGATCAGACATACATCCGGGGAGACTCTTTAGGAGGGAATGTAATAACTCAGAGAAGAGTGGCAGTGACTAGCAGAGAGACAGGGAAAGGGGCAAAATAGAGGTACACATTAGTGGGCATAAGATAGGCTTAAGGCTGTATTATACAACCTGGGGAGTGGAGTCATTATTTTCTAATAACTGTTAAGTGGAAAATAACCTTTAGAATTTGTGTTGAAGTTTTTTAGTTAAATAGAAGGAATGATGGTAACTGAGAGCAGGGTGGTAGCTGCGACCTGGTAAGGAGTGGTTGAATTCTGAAGGTGTTTTGAAGGAGATCAGCAGAATTTGCTGAGGGATCCAATGGGGGATGAGGAAAGAGGAAGCCAAAGATGTTTCCCGAGCTTCTGACTGGAGCCACCAGAAGGATGGTGCTGCCATTAGTATCACCCAGCGTGATTTGGAAGGAAAGTAGAGATCAGAATTCTTGGCTTATTTGTTCATTTTCTGCTCCCTTGCCTGCAACATCAGCAGGAACTTGTCTGAGTTTGTTCACTGATATCTCATGAGACCCCAAAGTAAAAGAGTCACTCCAATGTATCTGAACAAATGGATCTCCACTTCACCATGGGGGTAAAACAGTTTGCCCAAGGTCTCATAGCAAATATATCACAGAAGTCAAATAGTTATACTTCTTCCCCAGTCCAGCACTGGCAAGGACCATTTCTGCAAGGACATCCTTGCTTAGAATCAGTTGAGAATTCATTCAACAGATTCGTCTTTCCCTGTCAGCCAAGCCCTTCTAACCACAATCCTCCACTCAGCAGAAAGTTAAGTGAAGTTGAAGGCTCTTTCAAGAAGCTGCCACCATTCGGATCTGCCTGGGGGCCGCCAGTGCTCCTCAGGCAGAAAGATGAAAGATGGCATTGTTTCTCTCCAGGGACAGATTCTGGCAAATGACATGGCACTGGAAGAAATGGAGGTCGCTGCCAAGAACGGCCGGATTTACACACTGACTGGGGTCCTCATACCTCCCTCCATCATCCCAATCCTGCCCCACCGATGTGATGAGACAGCGCGAGAGATGAGACTGGTAAGAAAACTGGGGACTCAGGAAGGGGTCCCTAAAGAGCCCTCACAGAGGGCTCATTCCGTCCTCGTGATTCTGAGGGAACTGATGGGGAGAGTCTCACACGGGAGCCTCGTTCTACAGGCTTTTCTGTCTTCATGAAGAGGCAGGGGGACCTGAGTTCCTGTTTCATCAAACACAAATCAAAGTTCCTGGGGGAATTTCCACACTGACCATTTGCTACCCTGGTATATTCATTTTCTAAAGCTGCCATAACAAGTTAGCACAAACCAAGTGACTCAAAGCAACAAAAATTTATTCTCTCAACAGTTCTGGAAGCCTGAAGTCCAAAATCAGGGTTTCCTATTTCCATTGCAACTTTTTGGCTCAGCTGGTTTTAACCAGAACAACTAAATTTCAACAAGCTTTTGAACAACCTGGACCAGAGCCACCCCACAGCAAGGCGGGGACTTGCAGCTGCCCTTGTCCTCCATAGACTTCCTTCCCTGAACTTGAACAACAGCTGCTCAGGGTGGGGTAGCTCTAAACAAATCCAACTGTTGACTCCTGTCAAGTCTTTCCTGCAGATTGTTCAAGAGCTTATTCTCCATTTCCCCCCAAAAAAAGAATCAAGATGTGGGTTTGAGCCACAACCCAAAGAATTTTAGTTAAATAAGAAGAGCTTCCCCATAGCTACCTTAGAATGAAGTCTTCTTTTACTGTTTTCTCTGGATTTAAATCAAACCAATGTGCTCTGGTTTAGGGTTGTTCTGATTAGATTAAAAGTACCAGTGCATTCTCTGGAAAGTATTGAGGGCTAGTAGGAACAGCTAGTCCCTTCTAGAAATCTCAGTTTTCAGAACCCATAAGCTGCCTTTGGGCATGTATACTTAGATTTAGAGGTTTAATTAATAACTCTCTGTACCAGTATACAGAATTGATCCCAATGGTTCAAATGAAGAGACTTTGATTAAGAATCTGTAACAGAGGGGTGGGCAGGGCTGAGGAAACATGCAAGTGATGCTGGGCCATCCAAAGAGAAGCAGTGGCAGGAAACCAGTACATCAGAGAATCGAGGGTGGGTAGGCGTGGGAGTCACCTGCACCCTAGGAGCAGGGCAAAGGGAGGAACAGGTGGGCAACTGCAGTGTCCCCTCAGGGGCAGGGGCCTCCCTACATGGCTGAGGGTCGACCAGAAGCCTGAGGCCTGCAGATGGTCTGAACCTGAAAGAGGATGAGGAAGGGGCTCCTCTGAGCAGACCTAGTCACTTCTCCCAAACCTGTCTGGCGTTGACATCACTCCTTCTCTCTAGGGAGGAGGCAGTAGGGGTGCAGAGAGGGGCCAAGAGTAGGATGCTAGTGGGACCACCTTTCTAAGGGACATAAGGAGACATAAGGCCAAATGCAGTGGCCTGCTTCTCCTCCTTATAGGGACCCCTGCACTGACCCCTGTCCTTCCTTCCAGGGCATGTGTGTGAGCTGTTCCCTGGTGTACTTGAGCAAATGTCCTGCCAACTCCGAACCCACAGTGAGTGTGACAGCTTCAGGGAAGCACACGTTACCCCAGCAACCCCATGGGTGTGGTTTTTCATCCTTCCCACCTTCCCTCTTAAAAGATAATCATTCCAACTAGGATAATAAAAAGTTGTCTCTTAGGGGGGGACAGAAGAAAGATAGCTCACAGATCTGTATTTGCGGTCTTGCTCACTAGTCCAAGGTAAGTTGCTTCACATTTTTACTCTAATTTTCTTACCTGTAAACAGTAATAATAATAACTATAGCAACAGCGGCAGCAGAAGCTGGATTAGCATAGATAAAACCCCAAGTGCAATGCCTGGATCAAATAGCCACTCAGTAAACATTCCCTCTCTACTTTTCCGCTTAAATAAAATCCAGTGCTTGTTTAAGAGAGACAAAACTTTACCTCCACCCTCTTGGGGTCCCTGGCTGGGCCTGCAAATTAGGTTGATATAAGATAAATTAACAGGAGAAAAGCACAATTTTTTTTTTTTTACATGTACATGAGTTCAGTCACTCAGTTGTGTCCAACTCTTTGCGACCCCATGGACTACAGCACGCCAGGCCTCCCTGTCCATCACCAGCTCCTGGAGCTTGCATATACTCATGTCCATTGAGTCAGTGATGCCATCCAACCATCTCATCCTCTCTCATCGCCTTCTCCTCCTGCCTTCAATCTTTCCCGGCATCAGGGTCTTTTCCAGTGAGTCACTTCTTCACATCAGGTGGCCAAAGTATTGGAGCTTCAGCTTCAGCATCAGTCCTTCCAATGAATATTCAGGACTGATTTCCTTTAGGATGGACTGGTTGGATCTCCTTGTAGTCCAAGGGACTCTCAAGTCTTCTCCAAAAGCATCAATTCCTCGGCACTCAGCTTTCTGTATAGTCCAACTCTCACATCCATACATGACTACTGGAAAAACCATAGCCTTGACTAGACGGATCTTTGTTGGCAAAGTAATGTCTCTGCTTTTTAATATGCTGTCTAGGTTGGTCATAGCTTTTCTTCCAAGGAGCAAATGTCTTTTAATATCATGGATGCAGTCACCATCTGCAGTGATTTTGGAGCCCGAAACGTAAAATCTGTCACTGTTTCCACTGTTTCCCCATCTATTTGCATGAAGTGATGAGAGCAGGCGCTATGATCTTAGTTTTCTGAATGTTGAGTTGTAAGCCAACTTTTTCACTCTCCTTTTTCACTTTCATCAAGAGGCTCTTTAGTTCTTCTTCACTTCCTGCCATAAGAGTGGTGTCATCTGCGTATCTGAGGTTATTGATATTTCTCCTGGCAGTCTTGATTCCAGCTTGTGCTCCATCCAGCCCAGCATTTTGCATGTACATAGGAGCTTCCACTGGAGAAGGAAATGACAACCCACTCCAGTATTCTTACCTAGGAAATCCCATGGACAGAGTCTGAGCCTGGTGGGCCACAGTCTGTGGGGTCACAAAGAGTTGGACACGACTTAGCAGCTAAGCACAGGATCATCCATAGGAGAGTGAAGACCCAGAGAAATAGCAAAACCCCAGTATTTAGAGAGTAGGCTGAACAGAGATGGGCAACTGTGGGAAAGTAACTAAAATGTGAGATATATTTCACAGTATATACCTATATCAAGTCATTATCACTATGTTATACATCTTAAACTTGTGTACAAGTTTTTTGTATCTGCTATTTTTCAAGGACCTTTAGCTCAAAATAATCCACATGGCACATTTGGAGGGGGCATGTTCTGCTACACTTCATTTGTGTCTGCTCTTCCCAAGCATCTTTTTGGAGGGAAATAAATTAAATATCAAGAAAATGACACTAGAACCGTCAAAACCTTGTCAAGCTTCATTGAATTCCACACCATGTCTCCTGAGGATTATAGACTTGGTAAGGGAGCATAAGGGCTTGCCTGGTGGCTCAGTGGTAAAGAATCTGCCTGAGTGCAGGAGTCCCAGGTTTGATTCCTGTCAGGAGGATCTCCTGGAGAAGGAAATGGCAACCCAGTCCAGTGTTCTTGCTTGGGAAATCCCATGGATGGGAGACTGGTGAGCTACAGTCCATGGGGTCCTAAAGACACAACCTAGCAACTAAAACAACAACTGCAACTCTAACAGAGGGCATAATGGTGAATAAGATACTGTTTTGTTTTTGTCCTGAGAAGCTCTAATCTAAAAAGGAACACAGACCATGGTACAACCATCCATAATTCATAGGCCAGATAAGTACTCTACTGGTTGTAAAAGCAGCAAGTTTGAAGATAAAATTGATGACAGAAATTCCTGCCTCTAAGTTTGTCCTAAGAAAGACCTTCCCAAAAAGATAGTTCATCCCACACTAGAATGGATGGCTAAAGAGAGTGATGAGTTTACACAATCTTATTGTGGAGCACTTCATTTAAAAAAACAAACAAACACTAAGACAGGCACAGGTGTTCAGATGTTTGCTCAATGAAGCCATCGGTCCTGCAGGGTGCTGTCAACCAGGGGTTGTGGAGCGGGAGGAGGGAAGAGGAATTGTGGTGACTGGCATCCCAGTGATTGATGTGTGCCAGACATTGTTCTAAATGCCCTGTGCAGCAGGCCTACAAGAGAGGCACGTTATCATACCAGTGTATAACCTGAGAACTAAGGCGAGGAAACAAAAGCCCTCGCACAGGGTCACATAGCTGGTAGGCACAGACCGTGCGCCTACATTGCCTCTGCCCAAGGAAAGAGAAGCAAGAGAGGAAAGGAAGAAATGAGATGCATGGGTCAGAGCCCAGAGAGCCCCAGACTGCCCCTCCCAGCTCCTATGGTCTGTACTTGGCTAGGGATCCTGACAGCCAAAGAGAGGGCTGAGTACTTCTTCCTCGATGACCTCAGAATTCCTCCAGACATCTAAGATTTTAGGATTTTACTGACTGTGGAAGTTTTCGTTGCTCTCTTCTTGAGTAAGAGCCTCAGATGAGGAGTACCTCGATACTACTTTTTATCTAACATAAAATTTGAGCCACGGATTAAATGCTCAGGATGAAAGTTGAGATCAGCACTTTTGTCCCATTTCACAGATTAGGCAGCTTGAGGCCCAGGAGGCAATGTGACTTGCCTCTGAGACCCTAGAGTTAGTAGGTGGTAAGACCCATTCTGCGCTGTCACAGCCTGGTGCTCTCGGTCGCTACCCCTGACCTTGAGCGAGGGGCAGCTCCTCACAGCCACACTTCTGCACAGTCCGTCGCAGCCGGCGCACTTCAATAAAGGACAGAAATGGTATGGACCTAACAGAAGCAGAAGATATTAAGAAGAGGTGGCAAGAATACACAGAAGAACTGTACAAAAAAGATCTTCACGACCCAGATAATCAGGATGCTATGATCATTCACCTAGAGCCAGACATCCTGGAATGTGAAGTCAAGTGGGCCTTAGAAAGCATCACTATGTACAAAGCTAGTGGATGTGATGGAATTCCAGTTGAGCTACTTCAAATCCTAAAAGATAATGCTGTGAATATGTGCACTCAATATGCCAGCAAATTTGGAAAACTCAGCAGTGGCCACAGGACTGGAAAAGGTCAGTTTTCATTCCAATCCCAAAGAAAGGCAATCCCAAAGAATGCTCAAACTACCGCACAATTGCACTTATCTCACACGCTAGTAAAGTACTGCTCAAAATTCTCCAAGCCAGGCTTTAGCAATACGTGAACCGTGAACTTCCGGATGTTCAAGCTGGTTTTAGAAAAGGCAGAGGAACCAGAGATCAAATTGCCAATATCTGCTGGATCATTGAAAAAGCAAGAGAGTTCCAGAAAAGCATCTATTTCTGCTTTATTGACTATGCCAAAGCCTTTGACTGTGTGGATCACAATAAACTGTGGAAAATTCTTCAACAGATGGGAATACCAGACCACCTGACCTGCCTCTTGAGAAACCTGTATGCAGGTCAGGAAGCAACAGTTAGAACTGGACATGAAACAACAGACTGGTTCCAAATAGGAAAAGGAGTATGTCAAGGCTGTGTATATTGTCACCCTGCTTATTTAACTTCTATGCAGAGTACATCATGAGAAACGCTGGGCTGGAAGAAGCACAAGCTGGAATCAAGATTGCCAGGAGAAATATCAATAACCTCAGATATGCAGATGACACCACCCTTATGGCAGAAAGTGAAGAGGAACTAAAAAGCCTCTTGATGAGAGTGAAAGAGGAGAGTGAAAAAGTTGGCTTAAAACTTAACATTCAGAAAACCAAGATCATGGCATCTGGTCCCATCACTTCATGGGAAATAGATGGGGAGACAGTGGAAACAGTGTCAGACTTTATTTTTTTGGGCTCCAAAATCACTGCAGATGGTGATTGCAGCCATGAAATTAAAAGATGCTTACTCCTTGGAAGGAAAGTTATGACCAACCTAGACAGCATATTAAAAAGCAGACATTACTTTGCCAACAAAGGTCCGTCTGGTGAAGGCTATGGTTTTTCCAGTGGTCATGTATGAATGTGAGAGTTGGACTGTGAAGAAAGCTGAGTGCTGAAGAATTGATGCTTTTGAACTGTGGTGTTGGAGAAGGCTCTTGAGAGTCCCTTGGACTGCAAGGAGATCCAACCAGTCCATCCTAAAGGAGATCAGTCCTGGGTGTTCATTGGAAGGACTGATGCTGAAGCTGAAACTCCAGTACTTTGGCCACCTCATGCGAAGAGTTGACTCATTGGAAAAGACCCTGATGCTGGGAGGAATTGGGGGCAGGAGAAGAAGGGGATGACAGAGGATGAGATGGCTGGATGACATCACCGACTCGATAGGCATGAGTTTGAGTAAACTCCAGGAGTTGGTGATGGACAGGGAGGCCTGGCATGCTGTGATTCATGGGGTCGCAAAGAGTCAGACATGACTGAGTGACTGAACTGAACTGAACTGAAGACCCATTCTCTCAACCTACCACTTACCAGCAGTGTTCCTTAGAAAGAAGATTTAACCTGTCTGGGCCTCAGTTTCCTCATCTATAAAAAAGGGGATGAGAAATGTCTACACAGAGTTGAAGGATGATGATCTCCTATGGGCAGTATGTCTGGCCCTAGGAGGTTCTCAATAAATGGTAGTTCTCAAACATTCTGAGTGGATATCAGAGGTTAGAGAATGGTAGGAAATCTGCCCCTATATCCCCACAGACTGCACTGTTTTGTTTGGTAGATCTTTGTACAAACTAGGGTGGAAATCTCTTAATAGCTCCAGAATTTCTGTATGGATGGAGGTTGTGTGTGTGTGTGCTAAGCTGCTTCAGTAATATCTGACTCTTTGCAGCCCTGTGGGCAGTAGCCCTCCAAGGCTCCTTTGTCCAGGAGGAGGTTACAGATGGTTATTAATTGGAAGGAAGGCTAAACCACACCCGCAGTGCACAGGAACATGTTCCCTGATCGATTAGCAATGTCTTCCAGGGCACGAGAGGGGACGAAAGGTACCTAAGCCCCAGGTCATCATGCAAACCCTGCCCTGTAGTCTCCCAACAAGGAAACAGAGGCCTAACAGGTGATTGAGTTCTGCCTGGACCCGCGTGAGCTGTGTGCTTCGGTGCTCTATCCTGGCATCGATGGTAAACTGGAGGAAGTAGATCGTCTAGTGTATAGAGAAGCCAAGTCATGCCCAGATGACCTCAAAATGCAGACTGCAATGGTTTTTCTTCCTGACTTTCTTCCAGACACTCTTTGTTCACAAGTGTGTCTACACTGGCCGAATCAGGAGCCTGAAGAATGGATGTGCCAGATACTGTAATGCCACTGTGAAGGTGAGGCGTGTGTGTGTGGCCAGGGACCTCATCCAGGCCCGGCCCATACAGGAGCCAGCAGGCTGGGCAGTTCTTGGGCCCCAGGGCTGCGAATCAGAGGTTGCCAGTGGGAGCTTGACCACGTTTTCCTGCAAAGGAAGCGTTGAGCAGAGTCTCCACGTGGTGGCCACAGCTGTCTCTTCCCTGCGTCTTTGCATCCATCCCGTGGTTCCTGTGGCTCACGCCCCTGACACGCCCCCGCTTGGCGCACACTCAGCAGTGCCCCCGGCGTGACTCGCCCTCATCCCCACCTCAGCGTGTGTGCATTTGCTACTTCCTCCCTCAGCATGCTTTGCCAGGCTTCCTCCGGGCTGGCCCATCTCTCAAGTCTCCATTCTGCCGTCACCTCCTCTGTCACCGCCCAATCCAGTGTCCCCACACCTCTGTCCCTAGCCGCCACTTGATAATAGCACTTTATTTTCCCAGCACTTACCACTCTCTGAAATGCTCTTTTTTTTTTTATTTATGATTTGTGTCTTCCCCGACTAGCTGGAACACAGGCTCCATGAGCACAAGCCTGTGTCTCTCTTGCCCGTACAGTGCCCGAGCCGGGCAGGCAGCCAGGGGCAGCCCTCAGGAGATTCACAGTGAACAGACGGCCGAGCACAAGCCACGCTGTCATCCACCCGACAGAAGGCATTCTCCTGGGGAGGGGAGGGGGCCGATACTGTTTGTGATTGTAATGGAAATGAAAATGAATAAAATGAATTTCCTTGGAGGAACTGGCACTCTGCTTGGGATTCCAAAAGGCAACATGCATTTTGTTTTTCAGATTCCAAAATGCTGCAAAGGCTTCTACGGACCAGACTGCAACCAGTGCCCGGGAGGCTTCTTGAATCCGTGCTCCGGAAACGGGCAGGTGATGAGGGCTGAGGCTTACTTTTTCACAAAGGCTGAGGTTGACCTGTGTTATTGTTGTTCAATTGTTCATTGGACTCTTTTCAACCCCATGGACTGCAGCATGCCAGGCTTCCCTGTCCTTCACTATCTCCTGGAGTTTGCTCAGACTCATGTCCATTGAGGCTGTGATGCCATCCAACCATCTCATCCTCTGTCGTCCCCTTCTGCTCCTGCCCTCAATCTTTCCCAGCATCCGGATCTTTTCTAATGAGTCGGCTCTTTGCATCAGGTGGCCAAAGTATTGGAGCTTCAGCTTCAGTATCAATCCTTCCAATGAATATTCAGGGTTGATTTCCTTTACGATTAATGGGTTTCACCTCCTTGCAGTCCAAGGGACTCTCAAGAGTCTTCTCCAAAACCACAGTACAAAAACATAAATTCTTTGGCACTCAGCTTTCTTTATGGTCCAACTCTCACATCCATACATGACTACTGGAAAAACCATAGCTTTGACTAGACAGACCTTTTCTGGCAAAGTAATGTTTCTGACATGTGTTAAAAAAAGAATTCTTAAAACCAGTAAACCAAGAAATGATTCAATGCCAGTCACACTTCCCAGGGAACAAAAGAAACAGATCAGTTGCTGAAAGAACAGACGATGTCTACAGGAGAAGGACTCTTTCCTGGGGGAGTGGCAGAGGGCAGGGTGTCCAGCGGGGTCCCTTCTGGCCTGTTTTCCTACTGCTGAGGGCTTGACCTTGAACAACTCAGCAAGGCTTTCTGGACCCCACTTTCCTCCTGTGGGAGATAGCATTGTTGGCCTGCATCGATGTTCCAAGGTTTTTTAGGACCAAAATTTTGTTATTTTAAGAAAAAAAAAGAAAGAAATTGCTCAGTGAATGCTTTTTTAGCCCGTCTATAAAACCTGGCTTAATGAAATGTAAGAGCCAAAACTTGACTCATCTAGCATGGAGTCCAGGGCTGAACAAACAAAGGTTAAAGTGGCTTTAACAGTTAAAGTGGTTCGTTTGGGGAAATTATAGATCTGCCCATATAAGAAATCCATGTCAAAAATATGCCTCTTTCAAGGGGAAGGAAAAACTGCCTGACCACCACGGGGACACCACACAGGCGAGGGTAATAGGGTAAAGCTGCTACAAATTAACCTCTGTAGCTGGGAGGTCTGTTGGGGCCACAAGCCAGATTGTGATGCGTGTCAATCAATACAAATCTAACCTTGAAACCGCTGGAGAGCTAGGGGGCAAATGCTCACACTGAAGGGACAAACTGCCATTTGGAGTCACATAGCTGAGCACGGGAGAATCTGCAGAGAAAGGCCGGCTTCATTCTGAAGGTCGGAGGTTTATCAGTCCGACCCTTAAGCGTTGTGTAGAGGTTCCAGTTGTGACCGGCCCCCCTCGAATGACTTCCCGTAAAGTTCTGAATCCTGGCTCAGGATTCCTATATGTCACTGTCTTAGCTTTGTACCTAATACCACGGCTCCACTTTCCACAAAGGTTCCCAGAGAGTCATTTCAAGCAGAACTGAGTCTGAGTCAAAGAAGCAGGTCAGGAAACAAAAGCCTCCGGGACTCCCGGCCAGGGGTGGGGGGTGGGAGGTGTGTTGTCCTAACGGCCAGGGGCCCTGACTTTGTTCCCAGTGCGCCGATGGCCTTGATGGCAACGGGACGTGCGTTTGCCAGGATGGCTTCCGAGGCTCCCACTGTCAGTTCTGCTCAGACCCCAGCAAATACGGACCTCGGTGTGACAAAAGTAAGTGTCGCTTCCAGAGCTGCCTTCCGCTCCTTGGCCAGGGTCCCCGCGGCTCTGCGGTGCAGTCCTGGTGTTGGGTGCCCCTTGGTTGGTGGGTGCCCCCATCACAGGGCATTTCTTAAGCCCTTGGGTCCCCAGTGCTAACCTGTGCCAGGTTGCTGAGCCCCCTCACAGAGCTCTGAGGTAGAAGGCCTGAGTGGTACCCTGGGGATTGGCATCTCTTAACAAGTCCCCTGGGACGTTAGCACCACTGGCCCAAGACCACCTTTAAAAACCAGTCATGTAGGGTTTCCCCATGTACCTGAACTGATCATGGACTTCTTATCAGCACACGGACTCCCCACCTTTCAAGCAGTCGTCTTCCATCAGCTCCTCCCTTTGCTAAATGTGTGGCCTTGGATTAGTTAGGCCTCAGTTTCCTCATCTATAAAATGAGGGTCATATTGGTAACTACCTCATAGGCTAGTACAAGCTATAAATGGAAAACACTTGCCTGAGAACAATGCCTGGCACCTAGTATGCACTACCAATATTATTATCTATTACTGTTATTCTCCTACTATTGTTGGCACTGTTGCTGTTATGCTAAGTTCAGTGACATAAATGTCAGGAAACTCACAGAACATGTAGAAAGTTCCACAATACTAGGTATTGAGAAATATGCAGCTATATAATCTTAGAAAATACATTGTTCTTAAAAATAACACAATGTGAATATATAAGTATATAAATAAAAATATACATCTCTGTGTATCTAAGCGAAGATTAGAACTCACTAGGGGGAAAAAATGGCTTCCTTGGTGGCTCAGTTGGTAAAGAATCTGCCAGCAATGCGGGAGACCTGGGTTCGATCCCTGAGTCAGGAAGATCCCCTGGAGAAGGAAATGGCAAGCCACTCCAATAATCTTGCCTGGAAAATCCCATGGACAGAGAAGCCTGGCGGGCTACAGTCCATGGGTTCAGAAGAGTCGGACGTGACTTGGTGACTAAAACACCACCACCAAGCTGAGATCAGAACTTGATAGGAAAAAAAATGAATAGATCAGAGCTTGCTGTGGACTCAGACCAACATGAAGTTAAAGCTCCATTCTGAAACTTACTGGCTCTATGACCTTAGTGGGAATTCCCTGGTAGTCTAGTGATTAGGACTCTGTGCTTTCACTGCTGAGGGCATAGGTTCTATCCGTGGTCAGAGAACTAAGTTCCCACCAGCCATGTGGCACAGTAAAAAAAAAAAAAATCTGAGACCTTAGAAAAAGTCTCTCATTGAAGCTTAGTTTCCCCATTTATAAAATGAAGACAGTACTGGTACCCATTTCCTAGGTGGCTGATTAAGTTGGATCATAATTGAGGACTTGAGCCCAGAGCACGTACCTAGCAAGTAGTCAGTAAATGAAGCCATTCTTACCACTTTCACTGCTAACTCCACTCATCTGTTACGAAACACACAGCCCCTCTCCTCTCTTACCGTATCTGAGTTTCACAGCTACCTCTCAAGAGGGACGAGACACCAGAGCCCAGCAGGGTCAGGGCTGCTGATCCTAGTCCAACGCTCTTTTTGCCAAATAGGGACTTATTTCAGAGCCTGTTGATACAGGCATTTTTATGAGGCTAGCAGGCAGGATGCTGAGGCTGGGAAAGGACTGCTGGGCTCCCTGCTGCAAAGCCTCTCATCTGGGTTTGTGACTGCCCACCATCTCACACTGGTGCGCTTCCTCTTCTTTCTGAGGTCTTGTCCCTTGCTAACTAAGCCCTGACTTTCATAAAAGTTTATGGAAAGTCTTTTTTGTTTTAAATCTCTTCCAGCCCCCACTCACTATGCTGCTTTTTTCCTGGATGCTGGCTCCAGGCCCCCACACTAATTCCTCTCCCTGCAGTCCCTTCTGGGGCAAAACCACAGATTCCTTCATTTCTGATCATATTCGAGCCCCCAAATCCTTGCTACCTGCCTTGGAGAATCTCTAGAGTGCTCTTTTCACTCCCGCATGCATAGCAGCCTGACTCTGATAAGCTGGCTCACGTTGCAGCAATTTTTAGATATTTGTAATCAAAAGCAAAGTTAGCAGCTAAAGTTTAAGATGATAACAGGCAGGTGGAAATGCCAGTTGATTTACTGATCCACTATTAGTGACTCATGGTCTAACTGAAATGGAATTTGAAGGTCTGAGTTCAAGTCCCTGTATGGGAACTTGCCAGAAAGTTAGGCAAATTAGACAGTCACCTCTCTGGGCCTCAGTTTCCTCATCTTGAACATGGGAATGGTAAAAGTACCTACCTCTTGAGGCTGTGACCATGAATGAGAGTGGTTTGGTCGCTAAGTCATGTCTAACTCTTTGTGACCTCGTGAAATGTAGCCCGCCAGGCTTCTCTGTCCATGGGATTTCCCAGGCAAGAATATTGGAGTAGGTTGCCATTTCCTTCTCGAGGAGATCTTCCTGACCCAGGGATCAAACCCAGGTCTTCTGCGTTGCAGGCAGATTCTTGTACTGCCTGAAGCACCAGGGAAACACCGTGATTGAGAGGGTACAGGTTAAAGGCTGGCCCAATGCCTAGAACAAGGTCAGTGTGCAAAAACTGGCCTTGAGGGAGCATCGGTCTTCTGTGATAGTGAAGAGCAGATATATAAGCCACACATCAGAGGCTGTGCTGGCAGGAGAAATCACTTCTGTTCATTCCAGAACATCTTCAGGAGAAGGCAGAAAATGTCAGACTAAAGTCTCCAACAGGAAGTAGGTGAAAATTGAGCTCCTTGGCCTCTTACCTTCATCACAACCCACCCTCCCACTGCCCCGCACACAGACAGACACAGCAGTGCAGAGGTCGAGCTCTTCTCTCTGAGAGCTGTCCTGGTCCAGGGACAGAGATGCTCCCAGAGTCTTCCCAGGCTCAGCCACCAGGTCTGTCCTGACAGGAGTGAGGAGACAGGGGCTGCGGATGGGGGACTTCCTCTGTGACCCATGCGCCCATTGCTAAGCTTGTCCCCAAGCCCTGAATGGCCCTTTTCCTTCTCTTTCAGCGTGTCCGTGCGTTTTCGGAACGTGTGATAACAGGATTGACAGCGACGGCGCCTGCCTTCCTGGGACCTGCAGGAACGACTCTGCGGGGAGATTCTGCCACAGGCAGACCTCAGTCTGTGGGCCCTACATGCAGTTCTGTCACATCCATGCCACCTGTGAATACAGCGATGGGACAGCAAGGTAGGCCCAGGGCAGGTGTGCCACCCTGTTACCTGCAGACAGGCCCAACCCATAGCTAACCTCTTCGTAAACCAAGGCCTGTTCTCTCCAGCTGCCAGCACGGCTTTAGTGGGAAAAAACCTCAGACTGAGCTGGGTTCAAATTGTAGCACTTCATACTTTCTAAACTTAACCAGCTATGTGACCTTGAGCAGTTACTTAACCTCTCTGAGCCTCACTTTCCTCATCAGTACAATAACGGTGATGTTGCGTGCCTGGCAGGGCACTTGTGGAGGTTAGAACAACTGAACGCCAAAGTAGCCAGCACCAGGGCTAGTAGTCATAGGTCTTCAGTCATGAAAACTGCAGTGGTTACCATAACTCATGTGAAAGACATGAAGATTTACTCACCAACTTTCCAACCCTTTAAAATCTCTTTTACTTCCTAGGATCACTAATAACAACTCCCATATTAAAGACATCTCATAGGAAAACCGGGTCTTTGGATCATGGGTTGATGTCTTAATGTTGTCCAATATATGCCATGGGCTAGGGGGAGGAAAGTCAGAGAAAATTTTCCTCTCTGGGAATATATGGTTCAAAAGCAGCACCTACACAAAAAAATGTCCTGGAAAATGCAGACCTGTGGAATTCTTGGCCTTATTTTTGCAGCACTTTTCTTAATTTGGGCTTCCCTATGGCTCAGCTAGTAAAGAATCTGCCTGCAGTGCAGGAGACCTGGGTTCAATCCCTAGGTTGGGACGATCCCCTGGAGAAGGGAAAGGTTACCCAGTCCAGTATTCTGGCCTGGAGAATTCCATGGACTATATAGTCCATGGGGTCGCAAAATCAGACACTGAGCGACTTTCACTTTTCTTAATTTGGAATTACCTATTGAAGTGCATCCATCCCTGTTTATGGCCAATCTCCCCCACCAGTCTGCAGGTAGCATGGGGGAGAGACTGACTTTGCTCTTCCATGGTGGTACAATAGAAATGCATCATCCTAAGGGGTTATATGGACTTACTCCTGGCTCAGACAGTAAAGGATCTGCCTGCAATTCAGGACACCTGGGTTCGATCCCTGGTTGGGAAGATCCCCTGGAGAAGAGAATGGCCACCCAGTCCAGCATTCTTGCCTGGAGAATTCCATGGACAGAGGAGCCTGGCAGGCTACGGTCCATAGGATCACAAAGAGTCAGACACTACAGAGCAACTAACATTTTCACTTTCACACATAGCTTTATAAAGAAGATGTTAAACCCATTTTCCAGATGAGGAAACAGGCTCCCAAAGGTTAAGAGGCTCACCCAGGGTCACACAACTGCTAAAAGGTGGGGCCTGGCTTCCCAGCCAGGGATGTCTGACTGCAGAGCCAGGAGCGGCCACTATGCCGTTTGCTCCGCTCATGAGGGCAAAGCGTCAGGGCGCTCAGCCGTGAACCTGTCCACCTCTAGCGAGCTGGTCTCTTTGGGAGTGGGGTGGGGGAGTTGGTACTTATATTTCTGGGGCTGACTGTGTGCTCACTCTCCTTCGCAGCTGTGTTTGCAAACCAGGGTACGAAGGAGACGGACGCTTCTGTGTGGAGATGGACCCTTGTTCAGGATCAACCCCGGGGGGCTGCAGCCGCTACGTGAGTGTTGCTGTTTATCCCCAGGCTGCCGGGTATTTTAGGAAATCCTGAAGGAAGGCCTTCCAAAGGCAGTGTTGAATGACTTCATGGCATGAGGCATATTGGCTTGAACTCTGCATTTTAAAGTTGGTGCAAGCTGCTTTCTGTGACTCTCCACTTCTGAAATCCACATGTGCTGGGGGTCCAGGACTCTTGGGCTCCTAAAAATACAGAGAATCAGATATTCTAGATCATTAGTAATAAACTTGTGATTCAGACATTACAACTTACAAATGACTTTCACGTACGTGATCTCATTTGCTCCTCTCACCAACCCAATGAAACAGATGTTGTTTATTCCCATTTTCCTGGTCAGGAAACTGAGGCTCAGGGACATTAAGTGACTTGCCTTAAGATCTATTAGTGTCAGGGGTGTACCCCAAACTGACCATTGCTTTCATTAATAACTTTGGAATATCACCACTACCACTTAGCCAAGGTCACTTTCATTCCTTACCTACAGTTTAATAACTGCTGTCCCAGCTGCTCCTCTATAGCCACAGCCAGGGTGGATCAGATCCTGATTCCCCCGCATGCTGAAACCCCTTCGGGAACTTCCCCTGGCTCTGATGGTGAAATCAGATGCAAGCGCCTCGCCCGACCCTCCAGACTGCCTTTGGACAAGCCCCACCCACTCAGCCTCATCTGCACAGCTCTGTCTGTCCTTCAGCCTCCTGGTGGGGTCATCCTGAAAGGCCTGGAACTCGTACAGATAGGAGCTTGGGCTAAAACATCCTGTATACCTGGGTTTATGCCTCTTTATGGCTGTGTGACCTTGGGCAAACTCTTAGCTCCTCTGAGCCTCAGTTCCCTTATCTGTGAATAGAGATAATCACACTACCTTTCTCAAGATGAAGGCTTACACCTGCAAACATTCAGAACCATCCCTGACTCAATAAATGGCAGTGATGTTAGCAACGCTGGCCATTAGCTGACCAACAACAAGCCAGTTTGTTCTTTAAATCATCTTAGCTTTTCCATCGGTCTCAATGCAAGTGTGTATTTTAATCATTTCCTTTGTACTCCATGCACATATATACCTCTTCAGGGGACCCCTGGAAATCCTTCTTTTGCGCTTAGGATCATGTGGCTGATCTGGGGTTTCAGAGGCTTTGTTGCTGCTTTTCCTCTTGTAGGCAGAATGCATCAGAACTGGCAGGGGGACCCACACCTGCGTATGCCGTCAGGGATGGACCGGGGATGGAAGAGATTGCTCCGAGATCAACCCCTGCCTGCTGCCCAGCGCTGGCGGCTGCCACCACAATGCGACCTGCTTGTATGTAGGCCCTGGGCAGGTAGGTGTGACGAGGTGGACGGCAAAGAGGAAACACGATTCCTGCAGTGGATTTCCCTTTTTCCTCTAAACACAGAAGTCCTCTGGCTACTACTGCAGCTCTTTAATCATTTGTAACAGTGGGAAGGAGTGAATTATCACAACACACCTATGACTAGGTATTGCATTTTCTTTTACCTTTTGATCCCATTCACCCTCACCCCACCTCTGGCAGCCACCAATCTGTTCTCCATATCTATGAGCTTGGTTTTGTTTGTTTGATTTTTAGATTCCACAAAAAAGTGAGGTCATATGTTGTTTGTCTTTTTCTCGCCTGTTTCACTCAGCATGATGTCCTCAAGGTCCATCTGTGATGTTACAAATGGCAAGATTTCACTTTCTTTGGCCGAATAATATTCTAATGTATACATACACCACATATTCTCTATCCATTCATCCGCTGATGGTCAGTTTGGTTGCTTCCATGTCTTGGCTATTGTAAATAATGCTGCAATGAACATAGGAGTGCATATATCCTATCAAGTCAGTGTTTTCATATTTTTCAGATAAATATCCAGAAGTGGAATTGCTGGAACATATGGTGGTTCTGTTTTTAATTTTTTTGAGGAAACTCCATACTATTTTCCACAGTGACCGCACCAATTTGCTTTCATTACGAACAGTGCAAAAGGATTCCTTTTCTTCACATCCTCGCCAGCACTTTATTATTTCTTGTCTCTTTGACGATAGCCTTTCTGAAAGATATAAGATGGGATACCATTGTGGTTTTGATTTGCATTTCTCTGATTATCAGTGATGTCGAGCATCTTTTCATGTGCTTATTGGTTATCTGTGTGTCATTTTTGGCAAAATACCCCTTCAGATTGTCTACCCATTTTTTAAATACGGTTGGTTTTTTCTGTTGTTTTTGATTTTTTGCTGTTGAGTTTTATGAGTTCTTCATATATTTTAGATATTAACCCCTTAACAGATTATGATTTGTAACTATTTTCTCCCATCCTATAAATTTCCTTTTCATTTTATTGTTGCTTTCCTTTGCTATACAGAAGCTTTTTCATTTGATGTAATCCCATTTGTTTTTTTTTTGCTTTTGCTACCATTCAGGTACTATTACACAAAAAAGGAGATTGAGGCATGGAGAGGTTACATACTTTGCTCATGTTACACAGAAACCAAATTGTGTTGTGAAATTCACACCCAGACAGTCTGACTCCAGAGCTTCCCCTCGGTCACCACGCTTGATCACACCCTGTATTTCTCTATGACAGTCTACAGTTTGTGATCACTTTCACTTAACCTCATTTAAGGGACATTGAGGCAGAATGAGCTACTTCTTAGGAATTAATTAGCTTCAAGTGAGGTGATGACAATTGTATCATGATTGTAGCCATGAAAAAGTCCTAATCATAAAGGAACTCACTGCATTCTTATCTCTTGCCAAGCATTTGGCCAACAATTCCATTTGTTTTGGACTCACCAGAGTTGCCACATTTCACTTGAGGAAGAAAAACAATTTCTTGGTATCAGTATTAGTTTGCTAAGACTGCTGTCACAAAATATCACTAACTGGATGTCATAGAGCAACGGCATCGTATAGTCTCACAGGAGGCTCGAGGTCCAAGATCATGGTGTCAGCACGTTTGGTTCCCTTTAAGGGCTGTGATGATGAACCTGTTCCATGCCTCTTGGTATTCCTTGGCTTGCACATGCATCACACTGATCTCTGCCTTCATGTTCACACGACTTTCTCCCTCTGTGCCTGCCTGTGTACAAACCTCCCCTTTCTGTGATGACACCACTCATGCTGGATTAGGGACCCACCTTACTCCAGTGTGACCTCATCTTAACTAGTTCATATTAACAATCCTTTTTCCAATAAAGTTACATTCTGAGCTGCTGTGAGTCAGAACTTCTACATAAGAGTGAGGAGGGCCTGGGGGGCGGGGGGACACAATTCAACCTGTAACAGTATCTGTTCCCTTCTGCTCTATCATCCTTTCTGCAAACAAATTTGAAAAACTTCTAATGGGGGTGATGGAGGAAGAGAAAGGACTTTTTATGGTGTTACATAAGAAATAAAATAGGCCGTATCTAGGATTGCCCTCAGTAATGTTACTAGTTGCCTTGAAATCTTGTAGATATTCCAAACAGGCAAAAGTCCTAATTACCATGAATGTTTATTTTAAAAGACAGACCATGTTGGGGTCAATATATTAGTCTTGGGGGTGCAGAAAGGTGCTACCCAAAGAAAATTAAACACTCTTGTTTATAAGGTATTACCCTAACTTGTAAAGTGTATAGATGAGCATATATTTACATATATAGATGAGCATATGTTTACATATAAGATACCCAATTTACCTTATAAAGCATACACAACAAATAATACTTAAACCCTTAAAGATGAAAATTCATAAACAGAGGTTCTGTTCATTTCCTCCCACAACTTCGTGGGTCATCTTGTATCACCCCTAAATGTAACCACTCTCTAGACCAGTTCCTCAGTAAACCTCCTCCAATCAAAAGCTCCTGCTTTCCCACCTCCGTTCTTTTTTCTCTAACACGTGATCTCAGTTTGCATGGACTCCCCACTCCTCCCACCCTCTCTTAAGGTCCATCCCCACCACACTTCCCAGAAGAATCTTCCCAGCTCATCCTGCCTCCTTTGAACAGCAGTGGTCTTCATCACAGAAGCATCTCACACACCACTTCATCCATAAGACTTACAGCATCTCTTGTTTTCCCGTGTTTGTTAGAGACTGAACTCTTCTTACTTACTTGCTATGCTTTTTCTTCCTCTCTTCAGTGAAAGCAGCTTCAGGGTTCATTGCTGGTTCCATAATGGTCACTCAGTACCTCTGTTTGTTGAAATGATTACTTCTTTTTAAATTAAGTTTTTTAACTACAAAATAATGTTGGAAGACATTTGGGAAAATTAAAATGAAGAGAAAAATTAACACCATTCACAGTGTACCTGCAGTCACTGGGTACCGATGTATTGTGTGCCGAAGTATTTTTTCCTTCTGGTCTTTTTAATGCAGAGGTTTTTATTTTCCTCTCCATTGTTGCAATCCATTACATTTTTGATTGGTTCCTGTTCTGTACTTAGCACAGACATTTCCCCATTTTGTCATATAACGCATCACTATCATATTTAATAACTACATGATCAGGGCTGCTGCTTCCTTGTAGCTTGTATGCTGCACGAAGTATCCAGCCTATGGGGCAAGCCAGGGCTGAAACCCAGCCTGCACCCTGCCACCACAGCGTGGACCCAAACCTTCCCAGAAGAAGGGAGACTTTTTTTTTGCAGGATGAAACTGTCTACCTGCTGAGCCATTTGCCATGTGTTGTTCACGTAGAGATGGTACCTTCCTTACTCAGATCTGCCTGCTCAGAGGGGATGACTGTTTAGACTTACACAATGTGCCTTAGAGACTAGCAGTGGTCTTGTGCACGGATTTCCACCAAGTGGATGCCTCATAACTTCCTTCATTTTCCCTCTTAGGTGAAGGGGCCAACTTTTTCAGTGGAATGTTCTTTAGGGTCTAAGTTCTCTCTGAGACAAATCTCCATATGGTGCCCCTGGGGTAAGGAATTCAAAAAGGAAGTAACCACCAGCAAGAACCTCCTGTATAGTGCGGGGAACTCTGCTCAATGTCACCTGGCAGCCTGGATGGGAGGCGAGCTTGGGGGAGAGTGGATCCGTGTCCCTGTGGCCGAGTCCCTTTGTTGTCCACCTGAAACTATCACAGCATTGTCAATCAGCTCTACTCCAATACAAAATTAAAAGTTTTAAAACTGTTTTAAAGGTTTTTTAAAAAGGAAAGTAACAAGGAGCTTTAGACTGGGAAATGTAACATAGAATGTGGAGACCAGTCGCTGTGGAGTCAGAAGTGTAACAAAGACATTACTGGTGTTCTCTAAAAGGGCCAAACATCTATGGTTTCCCTAATTGGTTTCTTGGTGCTGTGAGAGGGCAAGGTATGAAAGTCTGTTGTTTTCAATCATCTCTTTTACTTTGCTCTTGGAATTACAGAATGAGTGTGAGTGCAAGAAAGGATTTCAAGGCAATGGGATTGACTGTGAACCAGTAACATCATGCTTAGAACAAACTGAGAAATGTCATCCGCTGGTGAGTTACTGGATTTTTCTCATTAGTACTATAAAACAATTACTTGAGAAAGAAAGAAGTTTGGGTTATTTTTTCCCTGGGCCCAGTAATGAACAAAATCTCTCTTACTCCCAAAGGGAGTCCCTAAGCAGAATGTGAGTAATTATTGCAAATTTCTCTGCATTACAAAGCATGGAAGAATCAACACACAATTGCCAGATAAGATTCCCAGCCAAATCTGAATTTCAAATAAATGACAATCCTTCAGGACAAGCATGACCCAAATATTAGATAGGACTGATATAAACAAAAAAATCATTCATGGCTTATCTAAAATTCACTCTTGGTATTTTTATTTGCAAATTCTGGCAATTCTAAATCAACAGAATAGTTAAAAGGGTAACTAGATTCCCATTTTGAATGTCATAACAGAGTTTAACCCAAATTACTGGTGAAAATGCCCATTCAAGGGTAGGTTGAGCCTTGTGTCTAAATTAGGGAAAAGCAGGCACAGATGTTAGAGCTGGTCATGGTCATGTTTTTCAGAGAACATCACTAAGCACCCAGCATCAGAACCAATGAAGACACTTAGTCACAATGCTTTTGGTTGCAAATAAAAGAATCCACAAAAATCAACTTAAGCAAAAAAGGAATTTGTTGGACATACGCCCCCAGGGTAGCTCCATAGGCAGGAATTACAGAACTTCCCAAGGGCTTAGAATCAGGATCAAGGCAGCTTCTTCCGTCAATCCTCCGAGACCATGCAGTTTCTCATTTTGCTATTCCCTGTGCTTTTACTTTCTCTGTGTCTGTCTCTGTCTTGTTCTCTCAAATTTAAGTGCAATTTTGTGCATCTTGGAATATCTGACTCTCCGTTCTTAAAGGGACATCTACCAGTGATGCCCACTAACTCAACAGCATCCCATGTCCCAGTTCTAACTCATAGGATAAAGGATCTGACCAGAAATCTGGACCAGAAAGGTTCCAGCCCAGCTGGGTGCGGGTGTCCACGTATGAGCCAGTCAGTGCTTGCCAGGGAGTAGGATGCCATGAGCAGGACTACCAGGCCCAGCCCTAGTATGTGTGGGGAGGTGGGTGATTTTCAAAGAAGAAAAAATGGGAGGAGATGTCCCTAAAGTGTCTGTTACCCAAGAGTCATAAGAGCACTTCACAAGGCTGAAGAAACTCCAACAATCTTAATTTAAGGCCGACTAAGCCCTGATCAAACATGAGAGGTTATTGGAACTTCCGCTTCATTCCAAGGTGTGGAAGAACGAGTATAGGGTTGCCAGATAAAGTGCAGGACACCTAGTTAAATTTGAATTTCAGATACACGGTGAATTCTTCTCCAGCACAAGCATGCCCCCAAATAGTATATGGGACATACACGTACAAAAGCCTCTTTGTTTATCTGAAATTCACATTAACTGTGTGTCCTGATTTCTGCTCACTAAATCTTGACAGGGATGAAAAGAATCTAATTGTGATTCCATAAGAGCTACACCAAACCTGCAGGAAGGGCTTGAGGGCCTGTGGGTTACTTCCAGCAATCTTTCAGCCCTGAATTTCACTGTAGACAGAGCCCAAGTATTCATAGGTACACCTCAGATCTAATGCTTTACTTAGGAAAGCAGATTATTTCTCTCATCTTCTTTGTATCAGGCAACCTGTCAGCTTACTTCCTCCGGCGTCTGGGGTTGTGTTTGCCAAGAGGGCTATGAAGGAGACGGCCTTCTGTGCTATGGAAATGCTGCAGTGGTAAGTCCTCTGAGAGCAACTTCAGGACAGAATCGTAAAGACAAAAGTCTTCTAGTTTAAAAGAAAAAGGCAAACATTCTTGGCTAGGATGCCTTTAAAATGCTCTACCAATCATGCGCTCCAGCAGATTCTATCTAAAACAAGCAACTTCTCACAAATGGCGTATGTGCTCTATGGGTCACAAATTTTCTACAAATTGAAGGGAGGGAACTTTTATTTGGCACTTTCTGTGTACCAAGGCAGTCTTGACTTCCCTTTCATGCCATTCTGCCTCTTTCCAGTCCCAGACTTCCCAAACGAGCAAGTAACTGGCACCTGCTGAGTTCCTGGGCAATCCTGTCCAGGTTGTAGGCCTTCTATAGGTATCCAGAGCACGCTGGGCTTACCCCTATCTGGGGTGTGTGTGTGTGCACCTGTATGCACCTTCTGTGTACCAGGCATCTTACTAAATCCTTAACATGCATCACAGGCCTCTGGGCTTATGCTGTTATTATGCCCATTTTATTGATGAGGAAACTGAGAGCCTAGGCAAACTTTCCTAAGCTCGCTCAGCTGGGTACATGCAGAGCCCAGCACTCAATCATCCGCACGATCTGCCGATATAGGACACACCCCACTGCACCGTCGCCTCTGGAGGGCAGGCCTTCGTCATGCTTCCCACGTCACCCCTACTGTTCATCAAGATCTTTTGAAATGAGAAAGTGAGCTGGTGAATTTCCTCCTCACTCAGGAGTTTGGTTCCTGCGCCTCCTGTCCGTGGAACCACTGCCTCACAGAGCTAGGGCTGCGCCTGCCCTCACGTGCTCCGTGACGGCTGCAGCGTCTGACCGTGGCCGCCCTCCTGTCGGGGCCCTTCCCACCCTTCACGGCACCTGCTTCTCCTCTTTATCCCACCAAGCCCGTCTCCTGACACCCACACCGTGGAGCGTGAACCCAGCATTTTCTCTGCACTGGCCATGGCCACACGTGCTAAAATTTTAGAACCCTAACATCTCACTCTCACGATGCTCCTCTCCTCCCGGGGAAAACAAGATCCAGTCCAAGGCCTCCCCCTGGCCCTCCGAGGAGCTCACAGGGCCTCAGCTCAGCTTCCTTCCGACCATTTTCGCTGAGCTGTCGCCTCCCGCTCAACACCAGCGCTGTTCCCCTCCCCCACAGACCCAGCCTTGGGTCTTTCTCCCCTGAGTTCAGTTCCAGCTTGCACCCTCCTCTCCCTGAAGGGATTACTCGAGCATCTCCATTCTTGCATCACTTACTGAACTGGTTTACTTTTTAACCAGGGTTTACCAGCTTACTCAATAACCTCAACTGCTTTCAAAAAGTAGTTAAGACAGCTCTGAGATATATTGTCTTCTGGTAAATTTGCACATAGTAATTGTTATTGCCATTTCCGTGGTGGTCAATAGTTTTTAAAGTGTTTTCACATACGTTAATGCATGTAATGTTCATGATCCCAGGGGCCAGGTGTCATTATAATCATTATTCAGGCGAGGCTCTTGCTTTCTCAGAGAGGTTAAGTGACTTGCCCAAGATCATACAGGTGGTAAATGGCAGACCCGGGAACTGAACCCAACCTTTTTAAACTCAAAGTCCAGAGCCTTCCTTACTCTATCACACCTTCAAATGACACTAATCTACTAGCTATTCTGGGTTATCTTTTCAAATCTTAAAGTCCCCAAAATAGCTATAAGTTGCATAGGTCGGGGCCGTCTTTTCTCTTTCATATCTTACAGCCTCCCTCACTCCAACCTGGTGCTAATTGTGATGGTTCAGTATATATGTTCATTAACAAACCCCATGGTGGATAAGTTAAAAATAACAGTGGCTAAAACTTACTGTGTCCTCCATGCCAGCCTCTGTGCTAAGCACTTTAAAAACATTAACATTTCCAATTGCCACATCAGCCCTAACCGTTGGAGTTTTATCATCCCTATTTTACAGCTGGGAACATTGAGGCCCAGAGAGATGAAGTAACTTCCCTAAGGCAGCAGCCCCCAACCTTTTTGGCTCCAGGGACCAGTTTCGTGGAAGACAGGTTTTCCACAAACTGGGGATAGAGGGATGGTTTCAGGATAATTCAAGCATGTTACACTTATTTTGCACTTTATTTCTATTATTACTATATCAGCTCCACCTCAGAGAATCAGGCATTAGATCACAGAGGTTAGGGATCCCTGACCTAAGAAACTATGAAATGGCCGAACCAAAAAGAAAACCCAGGTGGTTAGGTTCCATGTCCCAAGGCCCTGCTCAATGCTGGCTCTGAAAGTGGGCAGTTTACTGAGCTCTGTGACCCTCCCGAGGGGCTGGGTGGCCATGTCCTGACAACCAAAATACAGATTTAGACAAACTTGAGGTTGTTGTTTCATTTGAAGTTTCTGGAATTACTCCTTTACCTTGAACATAGAAGATAATTCGAACCAATAAGCATGAAAGAAACTGCATGGCTCTGGCAACATGGGGATTCATCCAGCCTGGGCATCATTCATGTTGGCCTGGGCAATGCTGGCAAGGACGATGCCCAGAGATGCCCTGACATGCCTCTCACTGATCCTCATCTGTGTTCTCTCTCCTCTCTCCTCCCTCTCTTGCACGAAATGAATAAGGAATTGTCCTTTCTCTCCGCCGCAGCTGTATTTAACCAGTGGATAAATGTGAGTACCTTTGTTGAAATTAGAATTGGAAATAATATATAATTTTAGAGATATGGACCGCATGTAATAGAAGACTGAAAATGCAGCTGTTGGAGGGAGGGAAGGCAGTCATCTAGAGCAGTGGTTCTCAGCCCTGACTCCACTTTAGAACCATGTGGAACACACGTCTTTCAATAGCCATGCCTAGGTTCCCACCCCCAGATGCTCTGATCTGATTGGGCAGAGGTTTGACCTGGACATCAGTGTATATGAGGAACCTCACAGGTGATTCTAGCATGTAACCAGGGCTAAGTACTTCTAGTCTAGGATAAGCTGGGACGATCGACTTTTCAACCAATCTAAATATATATGTATGGCTTCATTCTTCCTTGAAAAAAGGTCTTTTTACAAACTCAATGTAATTCATCATTAGTAATTCGCCAAGTTAGATTTGGCATTTATAGCTACAATCCTATCACACTTCATGTGGGTTTTGCGCTCAGCCCAACATGTCCTGAGGAACTGTCTCCTCTCCCTTGGAAAGTTCTAAAACAAAGAATCTGATCTCCAGCATCCCCAGTTGTCTGAATCTCCATCATCTTTGCCCAAGTGGCCCGAGGTGGCAGGTTCAGCAGCCATCGTGACAAGTGTTTAGTCCCATTTAAGAAGACAGGTGCCAAGACACGCACTGTGTGGTCAGCAGCCACTCCCGGACAGCTTCCTGTTGCTTCCCCGTGGGCTCTTCCCAACTCCCATCACGTGGGAAAGGAGGGCCCTACTGCAGGTGCTGGTTTCCATAGGACCCACCCCACAGGCCTGAGTTTGCCCGCGGTGTGCTGGAGCCCGCTCATCCCAGCTCGCAAGGGCACAGCTTTCCCAGCCCCTCTGTCAACACTCTCATGATGGGGGCTGCAAATCAGCCACGATGGGAGAAGTTACACCACAGAAGTCAGCAAGCACTGCAAACTGGGGCTTTTGTTTGTTTTTTCTGCAGAGCCAGTTGTTAAACATAAGCCCATCACAGCTTCTACCCAGAACTTTTAATAGCCCTAGGCAAATAGATAAAGTTTGATTTCAGCCCTTCAGTCTCTCTGTCTTGCTGAAACTGTTTCTGGAGTCTTCCTACCATCCTTATTCCAAAGGCATCCAAGCATTCTCGGGGTCTCTGCACACACATGTGTGCACATACACATACACATATGATCCTGTCAAGACTGTTCTCTGCTCCTTCGTTTAGACTAAAGGGTGAATGACTGATAATGATTCAAAGTGTGGCCTGATTAGGAAGATATACCTTTTGTCAAGACTCACCCATTTAAATAAAAGGAATGAGTCTCAAAAGGAATGTGGAGGCATCAGTCAGTAGGTGGGACCGATTTGGGAAAGGAATCCCTAGGACCTTCCCAGTATCTCTGAAATGATATCACATGGGATATTGGATTTCTGCCAAGGATTAAGTCAGCCCCGTTTGTCCTCTGACATGAGTCAGGCCACTTTCTTTTCCTCCTGGGATTCAGAATGCTTCCCTACAACACCTGCTGTCAACTACTGGAAACCTCACTGTCCTTGTGCCCTCGCGACAAGCCATTGAGGACATGGACCAAGAAGAGAAAGCCTTTTGGTTGACCAAGAGCAACATTCCCGTCCTCATAAAGTAGGTATTATGTATTTTGTTCTTCACGATGTCTTACTTACTAGCATCAGCGTGAATGAAGTTCAGTAGAGATGGGCCCCACGGGCCTTCAGATCCATGTAACTGAACATGTTCTAGGACATGCCGCCCACCCCCCCCCCCCCGCTCCTTCCCCCAGAATGGAAGTAGTCAACATGACTGACAGCCAACTCTGTGCTAACTGCTTTTACATACAACCTAGTTAATCCTCTCTGTGAAATAGACATTATAATTATTCCCATTTTACAGATGTGGAAACCAAGGCAGAGAGTGATTAAATAACTGACCCCAGAGGCCATGGCCAATAGTTTCAAGGGGAGATTTTCAACCTGGTAGTCTGGGTCCAGAACCTACCCTCTTAACTACTCCCAACACCACTGTCTCAAGCATCAATACCTCATTTCAGCCCTTATGGACTATTGTTATAGGTACCATACACTACTGGGCACATACGGAGTGGCTGATCTGCAGGCCCTGTCACCTTCTGACATGCTGGCAACATCTTTGCAGGGCAACTTCCTCCACCTGGAGAAGGCAGATGGGGTAAGAGAGCACCATATTGGGTCTGTTCAATGAAAACTTGTGATATATGTTCATGTCGTACTTTGAAGGTTTTATGTTATGGAAATTTCCAAACATGAGCAAAAGTAGATGGAGAATAAACCTCCATGGTAGGCATCACCCAGCTTCAACAACTATCAACATATATTAATACACACACACACACAGAGTTACTGTATAGCAGGGCTCCTATAAAATGAGGCTCTCTGCCCACTGGTTGGCCACAGGCTCTTCTATTAGACCACAGACTGATCCAGAAAGGCAAATGCTTCCTTTCTTCTGGGTGAAGGCAGTGGAGTTTCACAACTTTGATTTTTATGTGCGGCTAAGAGCTTGTTCTTCCAGATGTTCAAGCTGGTTTTAGAAAAGGCAGAGGAACCAGAGATCAAATTGCCAACATCCGCTGGATCATTGAAAAAGCAAGAGAGTTCCAGAAAAGCATCTATTTCTGCTTTATTGACTACGCCAAAGCCTTTGTGTGGATCACAATAAACTGTGGAAAATTCTGAAAGAGATGGGAATACCAGGTCACCTGACCTGCCTCTTGAGAAACCTGTATGCAGGTGAAGAAGCAACAGTTAGAACTGGACATGGAACAACAGACTGGTTCCAAATAGGAAAAAGAGTAGTCAAGGCTGTATAATGTCACCCTGCTTATTTAATTTATATGCAGAGTATATCATGAGAAACGCTGGGCTGGAAGAAGCATAAGCTGGAATCAAGATTGCCAGGAGAAATATCAATAACCTCAGATATGCAGATGACACTACCCTTATGGTAGAAAGTGAAGAGGAACTAAAAATCCTCTTGATGAAAGTGAAAGGAGAGTGGAAAAGTTGACTTTAAGCTCAAAATTCAGAAAACTAAAATCATGGCATCTGGTCCCATCACTTCATGGAAAATAGATGGGGAAACAGTGGAAACACTGTCAGACTTTATTTTTTTTAGGCTCCAAAATCACTGCAGATGGTGATTGCAGCCATGAAATTAAAAGACACTTACTCCTTGGAAGGAAAGTTATGACCAACCTAGACAGCATATTAAAAAGCAGAGACATTACTTTGCCAACAAAGGTCCGTCTAGTCAAGGCTATGGTTTTTCCAGTAGTCATGTATGGATGTGAGAGTTGGACAGTGAAGAAAGCTGAGCACTGAAGACTTGATGCTTTTGAACTGTGGTGTTGGAGAAGACTCTTGAGAGTCCCTTGGACTACAAGGAGATACAACCAGTCCATCCTAAAGGAGATCAGTCCTGGATGTTCATTGGTAGGACTGATGCTGAGGCTGAAACTCCAGTACTTTGGCCACCTCATGCGAAGAGTTGACTCATTGGGAAAGTCCCTAATGCTGGGAGGGACTGGGGACAGGAGGAGAAGGGGACGACAGAGGATGAGATGGCTGGATGGCATCACCGACTCGATGGGCATGAGTTTGAGTAAACTCTGGGAGTTGGTGATGGACAGGGAGGCCTGGCGTGCTGTGATTTGTGGGGTTGCAAAGAGTCGGACATGACTGAACTGAACTGACTGAAGAACTTGTTATTGGTAACCTACTGATTGAGTCATTAGAGATCACTACAGTATTATACTGAGTTAGGGTCAGTCAGCCTGCATATGTTGACTGAACACCTACTGTGTGCCAGGAACTGATCAGCGTGCTGAGACAGGATAGTGCACAGGAAGAGGGAAGCCCTATAGATGCTCACCTTCTGGCTTTTTGTACAGCATTTCAAGGACTTGGATTAAGTTTTCTGTGAGGAGGTCTGGCTGCCCTGCTGAATGCAGCAGTGATTTAAAGCTCTTTCTATGAAGTGCACAAAATGAGGATAGAGGGTCTACCGGGAAGTGAGAACTACCCCATCAGTGGAGTGTGGGCCACGGTCAGAATGCTCCGGAACTGCAGCTCTAAAGCATTTCTGCCTTCCTACCCATCAGCAATGGTGCTATGAAAAGGCTCTATCTATTTAGGTATTACATAAACGTATGTGCTTCGTCAGAATAGTCCTTTTAAAAAGCAGAAAAGAGTTACATAGGGTCGCATGGTCTCTCTACATTTTACTACAATAATTCTAGAATCTTACTTGCATATATCAGTCAATGGGTGGTTTTCCACTAGTGTTTAAAATCATTGATTTTCTGAGCAAGCATTAACTGAACATCCACCTTGGGAAGGTTCATCCCAGAATTAGAGGAGGTAACTATCAAAGACACAATCATAATGAGTTCTTTCTTATGTCTGATATAAATGTCCCCTGTAACCAAAAGAGAGGTGCAAGGTGGCCAGTGTTATTTGTTTGCTTCAGGACCTCTGCTGACATGCCTAGGATGAGACAAGTCCCCTCGGGATCCAGGGTTCGCAGAAGAATTTCAATCAAGGTGCAGTGGTGGGAGGAGAGGAGAGGAGCCCCGAGAGAGCAGAGGCCAGTTGTGTCCCACTTGGTTGATGCCTACCTGAGTGGGCATTTAGGTTTACTACCTCTATTCCCCATGTATTTCCTATTCTTGTAAAGTCAGTAACTGTCTGCATTATTTTGCTAAGGCTGCTGTAACCAAGAACCACAGACTAGGTGGCTTAGACAACAGAAATTTTTGTCTCACAGTTCTGCAGGCTGGAAGTCCAAGGTCAAGGTGTGGACAGGGTTGGTTCTGTCCAAGGACTGGGAGGTCAGGCTCTCTCCTTGGCTTGTAGTTGGCAGTCCTCATGTTCACATGGTGTTCTGCCTACATAGCTCCTGGGTCCAAATTTCCTCTTCTTATAAGGACACTGGTCACATTGGATTAGGGTCCACCCTAATGACCTCAATGGATATGAACTTGAGCAAATTCCAGGAGATAGTGAGGGCCAGGGGAGCCTGGCGTGCTACAGTCCATGGGGTCGCAGAGTCAGACATGACTAAGTGACTGAGCAACCACAACGACCTCATGTTAACTCAGTTACCTGGTATAAAGACCTTGTCTCCAAATAAGGTCACATTCTGAGGCACTGGGCTTTAGGACTCCAACATATGAATTTTGGGGACACAAGTCAACCCACCATGCTATCTACAGTGCTTTTCCAACTGCAGGGTCTGTTTAGTGAGCCTCAGCCAGCGATTTTTTAATGAAGTAGAATGGAGTAGAATCAATCAGATGCCTCCCACATGGCAGAGGAAATTATTATTTCATTTCAGTTGTGTGTGAGAGAGAGAGATCAAATGACTAACAATTTTAAAATATTTCTAACTGTACGTCATGGTCCAAAAGTGAGAAGGTCACTACTGCTCAAAATGTGGAAAACCTAGAAATCATTCAGTCCCCGGGTGTACTCTGTAGGGACTTACCTTCTCACTGTGGTGCATTTACAGAATATCACCATCGAAGGAGCATCTGTCATTGATGGTGACAACACAGCCACAAATGGAGTGATACACATCATCAACAAGGTACACATGTGGCATCTCCTCCTTTTATTATTTCTCCTCCTGTACAGTATCTTTGGTGGGGTGGGGGAGTACTTAGCCTTAATATAAAAGTAACCTGCTTCATTATTTTTATTTTAAAACCATTTAGAGGCTCTACTCATTCAGTAAGACTCGGTTATTCTTTACTTATGCCTGTATCCTGCAGTGGGTTCATATAAAGTGTAGTCGTGTATATCTCTTATTTATGAGACCATCTTACAAGGCACCCAAGAACCTTAATATTAGGAAGTCCATACACCCAGATGGGACATAAGCAAGAACTGGAAGAAAGGCAACTATGTATGTGTCACTGGTCCTCTCCTCTCTGCATTATTATGCCCAAGGGAAAAAAAAATGGAAAATGGTAGAAAAGATATTGTGGAATTTTTATTTTCTCTTCAGATGCAATTCAGCAGTATTCAAAGGTATGAAATAGAAGAAAAATTAAATGGAAAGTGAGTTTTTAAGCTATCCTATAATTTTTAGTTACTATGTTAAGAACTTCATTTAAATTTAAAGTTAGAATTTAGGGTATATTGGAAATTTTTGAAAAATAGAAGATTAGAAAAGACAATTAACTAATTTCATTTTAACTAAATTACTCTCATTTGACACTTATATACTCCCTTTTCTAAATTTCAAGTTACAGAATATGTTAACAGTTTCTGTTCAAAAAAGAGAGGCTTCTTGTAAGACTTCTGACTGCAATACTTTGCAAAGACCTTGCAAGTCTCTTGTATTAACAAGAGGCATAAAGAAATACATTTTATGAGCAAGTGGTAGGTCACTTGCAGAGAACCATGCTGAGTTTATGGCTTCATTTATCAGAAAGCAACATTACCAAGAGTGTTTTTTCCTCCAATCCTGGCTTTTCAAAGTACTGAAAAAACACACTTTTTAAAAAAAAAAAATCATGAAATTACCTCTTCTTATCATTTTTATTTTTATTTCTGATGAACACAACCCCATTAGTAAAATGACACCCCAACCCATCTCCTATACTGAGCGTTATTATCAAGGGACCAATTCAAAGTCCCACCTCCATGAAAGCGTTCCCTGATCTCTACAACCCATATCACCGAGGTTAACATATTGGCAAGCACATAAGACCTAGAATCATACAGGATCTGGGTTCAGGCATTCAGCTAACTCTATAACCTTGGGCAAGTTACCTAACCTCTCTGAGCTTCATTTTTCCTCCCTTTGAGGATTGAGCAACACCGTCTCTCTCAATGTCTGCTGCCTAGTGAGGCCACAATAAATCTCGGTTTTATTCCCTTTTCCTTCCTCTGAAATCCTGTGGGATTTCTGGTATGGAACTCATTTGACATAACTGCACCCTCTTGTTTGATGGTTCTTTATGGACTAGGTCATGAGCATCATTCTTGTATGATGGCACATCCTGGATGGGTGGAACTGATCTTTTCTCTGTCCTGCATCAGCATTACCACCTCACCTGGCATGCAGTAAAATTGGAATGATTGACAACCCGTTAGGTGCCAGGCATCATGCCAAGTATCATGCATCACACTTGATTTTTACAACAACCCTAAGAAAGTAGGTACCATTCTCCTCACTTGCCAAATGGGACACATGACGCTTCTATGGCTAAGTAACTGGGTTGAAGAAGAAATTTGTGTGAACACAAAGACTCATGGGCGTGTGTCAACTGATCCAAGTTTGCTGCTTAGCCTCTGGGTTGCACTGGCTCCTTGAGGAGCCCCTTTTCTATCTATCCATTGGATACTGTGGTCCCTCTTGTCAGGGCCACCACAAACAGCTATGCAGGCTGTTCCCTGCCTAGAGGGGCCTGGTCTAAGGGTGGAATGGGGCTGAAATCCAACCCACTTCATGCCCCAAGCTATACACCCCTGTTTAGTCTTGCAAACTATCAGAGAATGCCTTGTTTCAACTTGAAATGGCCTCAGGATCACATGGGGTTTCCCTGGTGGCTCAGTGGTAAAGAATCCACCTGCCAATGCAGGAGATGCGAATTTAATCCCTGGGTCAGGAGGTCCTCTGAGGAGGAAATGGCAACTCACTTCAGTATTTTTGCCCGGGAAATCCCATGGACAGAGGAGCCTGGTGGGCTATAGTCCTTGGTGTCCCAAGAACAGGCACCACTTAGCAACTAAACAACAACAATATAATTACATACTGTTGTGACATGAACCAGTATACTGGAGAGCAGGAATCCCTACCAACACAAGCTAACAGAATTTTGGGACTTCCTTTCCCAGGTTCTGGTTCCCCAGAGAGGTCTAACTGGCTCCTTACCAAACCTGCTCACCCGGCTGGACCAGATGCCTGACTATTCCATCTTCCGGGGCTACATCATTGCAAGTACCACGTCCTCTGCATGACCCTCTGCTCAGGTTACCTGGGAACAGAAGTCCCTCACGTGCTCCTGTCTCTTTCCATCACAGCAATATAACCTGGCAGCTGCGATCGAGGCTGCTGATGCTTACACGGTGTTTGCTCCAAACAATGATGCCATTGAGAGTTACATCCGGGAGAAGAAGGTCACAACTCTGGTAGGTATTAGCAGTAATAACCCAGGAAATTATTTTCTGGAAATTAAAGCACTTAAAGTTTTCAGTCGATCCACCATGTACCATTTCACTCTTTCATCAAAACTACCTTGTCAGAATCCAATTATTTTAATAGAAACTCAAGCAGAGACTCTCATACCCAAACCTCCCCCAGGCCAGAGCCGCTCATATATTTCATTCACACCCTGGAAGCATACACTCAGGCTCATGGACACAAGGATTCAGTCTCCCCAGGAACCTCGAAGCATCTTCATAACCACCCCTCCTCCCCTCCCTGCCTTCTCTCCGGTCCCCTGCAGCGAGCTGTCAGCACAAGGGACCTAGAGGGAATAGACTGTCTCCATCTTCCTCCCAGTCTCCCCATCTCTGTCTTCCCTGATTCCTAACATCTTGGGATAAACAGTCAAAATTTTTCAAAGGACTTTGTGAAACAATACTGGGTTGGCCAAAAGGTTCGTTTGTGTTTTTCTGTGACATCTTATAGAAAAACTCAAATGAACTTTTGGGCCAACCCAATGAAAAGCTCCAATCCCTTCACTCTCTGGTTCAAAACCCTTGGTGGCTCTCCATTTCCTCAGTGACTAAGTGCAGACTGTCTCCCCAGGTACTTACAGCCTCCACAAACTGGTCACAATTACCTTCTATTCAGTGCTGGTACCAGACTCTCCATTTAGAAGGATTCCGGGGTGTCCCACCCCCAACCCCATAGCAAGGAAACAAGTTTAAAGCTCTGATTGCACAGCAAGTGTGCTGTGTTCACTTCTAACTTAATATAGGGTATTGGATGCTAAGGAGACAGGGCCGATACTTGAAATCCCGCTAAGCCCCTGTTGGGTCTACTGCTCTCTCCCTACCCCTTCTCTGCAGACACCATGTGCTCTAACCAGAGTGATGTCATATAGACCTAAAGATGGCAAAGGCGTGTTTGATGTCCTTGCTTCTGTCAACATACACACGCACAGAGGAGCCCTCCAGGCTCCTCTGTCCATGGGATTTTCCAGGCAAGAATTCTGGAGTGGATTGCCATTTCCTCCTCCAGGGGATTTTCCCCACCCAGGAATCGAACTGGGTCTTCTGCACTGCAGGCAGATTCCTTACCAACTGAGCCAGCAGGGAAGCCCCCGCTATACACACACACCACCACCTCAATCAGGAGGGCTGCCCTTCCTCCTTCCTTGCCTTCTGAATCATCCCCATACACACCGATTCTTCAAGTCGAGTCTCACCTTCCTCGGGAAAGCTGGGTCTGGCCCCTTCAGTTCAGTTTAGTTGCTCAGTCATGTCCGACTCTTTGCAACCCCCATGGACTGCAACACACCAGGCTTCCCTGTCCATCACCAACTCCCGTAGCTTGCTCAAACTCATGTCCATCGAGTTAGTGATGCCATCCGACTATCTCACCCTCTGTCATCCCCTTCTCCTCCCACCTTCAATCATTCCCAGCATCAGGGTCTTTTCAAATGAGTCAGTTCTTTGCATCACATGGCCAAAGTATTAGAGTTTCAGCTTCAGCACAGTCCTTCCAGTGAACACCCGGGACTGATCTCCTTTAGGATGGACTGGTTGGATCTCCGTGCAGTCCAAGGGACTCTCAAGAGTCTTCTCCAACACCACAGTTCAAAAGCATCAATTCTTCGGTGCTCAGCTTTCCTTATAGTTCAACATTCTGACATTCATACTGGTTCCAAACTGGGAACCAATTGGAACTTTCCCAATTTGGACCAGCTCTGACATTCATACATGACTACTGGAAAAACCATAGCTTTGATTAGATGGATCTTTGTTGGCAAAGTAATGTCTCTGCTTTTTAATATGCTGTCTAAGTTGGTCACAGCTTTTCTTCCAAGGAGCAAGTGTCTTTTAATTTCATGGCTGCAGTCACCATCTGCAGTGATTTAGGAGCCCAAAAAAATAAAGTCTGTCACTGTTTCCATTGTTTCCCCATCTATTTGCCATAAAATGATGGGACTGAATGCCAAGATCTTCATTTTTTGAATGGTGAGTTTTAAGCCAGCATTTCAACTCTCCTCTTTCACTTTCATCAAGAGGCTCTTCAGTTCCTCTTCACTTTCTGCCATAAGGGTGGTGTCATCTGCATATCTGAGATTATTGATATTTCTCCCAGCAATCTTGATTCCAGCTTGTGCTTCATCCAGTCTGGCATATAAGTTAAATAAGCAGGGTGACAATATACAGCCCTGACGTACTCCTTTCCTAATTTGGTACCAATCTGTTGTTCCATGTCCAGTTTTAACTGTTGCTTCTTGACCTGCAGATAGATTTCTCAGGAGACAGGTCAGGTGGTCTGGTATTCCCTTCTCTTGAAGAGTTTTCCACAGTTTGTTGTGATATACACAGTCAAAGGCTTTGGCATAGTCAATAAAGCAGAAGTAGATGTTTTTTTGGAACTCTTTTTCGATGATCCAACGGATGTTAGCAATTTGATCTCTGGTTCTTCTGCCTCTTCTAAATCCAGCTTGAACATCTGGAAGTTCATGGTTCACATACTGTTGAAGCCTGGCTTGGAGAATTTTAAGCATTACTTTGCTAGCGTGTGAGATGAGTGCAATTGTGCGGTAGTTTGAGTATTCTTTGGCATTGCCTTTCTTTGGGATTGGAATGAAAACTGACCTTTTGCTGTCCTGTGGCCACTGCTGAGTTTTCCAAATTTGCTGGCATATTAAGTGCAGCACTATCAGAGCATCATCTTTTAGGATTTGAAGTAGCTCCACTGGAATTCCATCACCTCCACTAGCTTTGTTCTTAGTGATGCTTCCTAAGGCCCACTTGACTTTGCATTCCAGGATGTCTGGCTCTAGGTGAGTGATCACACCATTATGGTTATCTGGGTCATGAAGATCTTTTTTGTACAGTTCTTCTGTGTATTCTTGCCTCCTCTTCTTAGTTTATTCTGCTTCTGTTAGGTCCATGCCAATTCTGTCTTTTATTGTGCCCATCTTTGTATGAAATGTTCCTTTAGCATCTCTAATTTTCTTGAAGAGATCTCTAGTCTTTCCCATTCTATTGTTTTCCTCTATTTCTTTGCATTGATCACTGAGGAAGGCTTTCTTATCTCTCCTTGCTATTCTTTGGCACTCTGCATTCAAATGGGTGTATCTTTCCTTTTCTCCTATGTCTTTCACTTCTCTTCTTTTCTCAGCTATTTGTAAGGCCTTCTTAGACAACCATTTTGCCTTTTTGCATTTCTTTTTCTTGGGGATGGTCTTGATCACTGCCTCATGTACAATGTCACGAACTTCTGTCCATAGTTCTTCAGGGACTCTATCAGTCTAGTCCCTTATATCTATTTCTCACTTCCACTGTATAATTGTAAGGGATTTGGTTTAGGTCATACCTGAATGGTCTAGTGGTTTTCCCTACTTTCTTCAATTTAAGTCTGAATTTGGCAATAAGGAGTTCATGATCTAAGCCATAGTCAGTTCCCGGTCTAGTTTTTGCTAACTGTATAGAGCTTCTCCATCTTTGGCTGCAAAGAATATAATCAATCTGATTTTGGTATTGACCATTTGGTGATGTCCATGTGTAGAGTCTTCTCTTGTGTTGTTGGGAGAGGGTGTTTGCTATGACCAGTAAGTTCTCTTGGCAAAACTCTATTAGCTTTTGCCCTGCTTCATTCTGTACTTCATGGCCAAATTTGCCTGTTACTCCACGTGTCTCTTGACTTCCTACTTTTGCATTCCAGTCCCCTGTGATGAAAAGGACATCTTTTTTGGGTGTTAGTTCTAGAAGGTCTTGTAGGTCTACATAGAACCATTCAGCTTCTTCAGCATTACTGGTTGGGGCATAGACTTGGATTACTGTGATGTTGAATGGTTTGCCTTTGAAACGAACAGAGATCATTCTGTCATTTTTGAGATTGCACCCAACTACTGTATTTAGGACTCTTTTATTGACTATGAGGCCCTTAGCTGGCCCCTTAGCGGCAGATAATCTCTTCTGCCTCTGAGTTCAGGCCATCTGTACACCCCGCAGCACTTCTGCACCTCGTATAAGGAAATGTCTTTGCAGGTGGGTAGGTCTTATTTCTCCAATTAAATTTCTCCAATTAAATGAAAACTCTGGGCATTAGATTTTTGTAACTGGCATGTTGAGTGAGCAGCACTCCTGGAACAGAAGTGGAAGTCATCTTTTCTGTGTCTTCCCACTCCTCCCCCATCCCTTTGAACCTGTTTAGTGGGGAACATTCATAAACTGCCCTGGGATAAAAACCTCAGGCAATCTTGCAGAAAGTCTTATCATTACTTTCAGCCACAAACACAATCTCAATTAAGTAAAAATTTAAAAAAAAATTTAAAAACCAGCCCCTTGTAGGTATCAACATTTTGAATTGGATTTAAAATTAAGTCTTCTTTCCTCGCTTGCCCCATGCTTGTACTTTGTCCCAACGGGACATTAGAGGAGGGGGCTTGGTCCTTGCAATAATGAGAGTTCTTCAGAGTGTGGGGGAGGGGAGGGATAGACTGGGAGTTTGAGATTGACAGGCACTCATAACTGTATTTAAAATGCCATTCCATGAAAAAGATATTAGTATAGAAAGGTAAAAATTATTACTAAAAAAAAAATTAGGGTCCATCAGGAGACAGAAACCATACCAGAGGGAATTTAATATTATGAATTGTTTATTGGGTATAAAGCTATATAAATATAATTGAAAGGTAAAATAGATAGCATAGAAGCATCTATAACCCCAAAGGCTGGGAGAAGAAAGGAAAGAGGTCAGGACAACTAAAACCTAGAAACATGGAGGGGCCCAGGGAAGCGGTGACTCAGACCTGTGGGGGACGGGGCCCATTCGCCTAGTGGCTCTGATGTTGGAGGAGGGTCCCTGGGGGCCCTAGGAGAGCGCATTGCCAGGCTGGCGCTGGCGTCTTGGGGAAGAGGGGGACATGAAAAAACCACGCTGGGAGTCACAGGTCTCTGCCATTCAGATTCAGCTGCCGCTGCAAGCATGATGACATGCAGCTGGGATGATGCCCAGTGAGTGCCCAGTGAGTGCCCGGGGACTGGTGGGCCTGTGGGCTGACTTTCCCTTCTGTGTGTCGTCCAGGAGGAAGACATACTCAGGTACCATGTGGTCTTAGAGGAGAAGCTGCTGAAGAATGACCTGCACAATGGCATGCACCGGGAGACCATGCTGGGCTTCTCCTACCTCCTCGGTTTCTTCCTCCACGATGACCAGGTGCGATCCTTTCCCTGAAAACCCAGCAATGGGCGTCCTGGGTCCATCATCCGCCATCACTTCCGCATTGCATAATCTTCACCAGCACTTCCTCAGCCCTATCCACAGCAGACAGCTGTCTGTGTTCCACCATAAAGTAACGACTGGGCCAGACTGGGAAGCCCCCCCTTGTCCACCCCATCACCAGCCCTCAGACCATCAGTGTGGCCCTGACTGGTCATGGGATTGAATCCCAGCAGTCACAGGGCCCTTCAGTTCTGCTTCCTGATAACAGACAGTCCCCAAGCCACCTCCAAGTTGGCAGGGAACCTGGCAGCCAAACGTAACCCCCCGGAAATGGCATGGCCCCAGGGTGTAAGGAGCCACCTGAAGTGTGAAGGAAGGATCCAGCAGCAAATGAATGAACAGTATTACCACTGCTTGTTCATACAGACTGCAGACCTAGGGCCAACTGCCCCCACCCCAGTATCCCAGTATTAATCTCACACAACCTCTAAGCACTTAAAGTGTTTAGAATTTGTAAAAAGAATTTAGACTAAATACATATTTTAAACATTTCAGTATGCAATTCTATGTACCTATGTCAAACAGCCAGTGGAACAATCAATCTGAAAATTCAATAAGAAATTCACTATGTGACTCTGGTATAAATTCTCACAAGAAAAGTTAATGAAAACTAATGATTATTTAGGAGAAACTAAGCTCTATATTAAAATGATGAAAATTTAATCCCAAATTTTTAAGCGGTAATATTGTTCCCTATAAAAAAGCGCATTTTTTTTAAAAAGCACAATTTTGAAAACAATATTCTCAGTGTTGTCATCATTGAAGCCAAAGTGAATTTTGTGTGTAGTTTCTTTTTCTTTTTTTTTTTTTAACATGCTCAGGTTTTTTTTTTTTTTCTTTTTAAAGTCTTTCTGGTTTTTCATTACTTAGAAAATAATCTAATGCCGAATATTTCCCTCTGATGCCTATAAATAATCTTACCTATTGTATAATAATTTTGAGGAGATCCTTTTAAAAACGTTTTCTTTTTTTTTCCAGGTAAGGCAATTTTTGTTGATAAGGACCTTATATTTTTGTTTTTATCTTTGTTATCTTTTATTCATCATGTAGAAATGAATATTCTGGTTAGTTCAATCAGTTTTGATTCTGTCATGTTTATTTTCCACGTGTTTGAAAAGTCTTTGATCTAGAGCTTGTTTTCCTTTTACAATAGAGGCTTTCTCTCTTAAATATCCTTTCTATCTTACAATAGAGGTTTTGCTTTTATTGATAACTCATTCACTCTCAGGACAACAGAGATGTGGGAAAATGCTGTCTAAATGAAGAGACTTGTGTTCAGATCAAAATTCTAATGCAACTTGTAATTCTTCAAGTATATCTCATAAGAAAAATGATTCCGATTTTTTTATGCCAAATCAACAGTATTACAACATCAGAAGTTCTGACATTTTGATATTTTAAATCAGCTCAGCCTCTTGGAATTCTGCAGATTTGTTTTGTGATCACCATTTGACACCACAAGTGAGACCCCTGCTGCTTCTCCAAACCTACACAGGCCCTGGACCACTTCTGTGGACCTCAGTCATGATTCAGCCCAACATCCCATGAAAATTCACTTGACTCCAAGTAAATCGTCAGGGACTTTAGTATTCAGTGGAAGTTCAAATTTAAACACTTAATAGAGTCACTTCAATCTTGATGCTTTGGGGAGTTTGGGAGATGTTAATCATTTTTAAATGCTCGTTAGATATGAAGTTGACATCTGTTTAGTACAACAAAGAATTTCCTCTTCTCGCAACCTCAGTCCTGCTACACCTATACACACACACATATGAAAAGAAAGTCGCACAGTCATGTCTGACTCTTTGCGATTATTGGACTGCAGCCTGTCCCACTCCTCTGTCCATAGAATTCTCCAGGCAAGAGTACTAGAGTGGGTTGCCATTTCCTTCTCCAGGGGATCTTCCCGACTCGGGGATCAAACTCAGGTCTTCCGCATTGCAGGCAGATTCTTTGCCAGCTGAGCCACAAGGGAAGCCCATATGACCCCTCCCCCAGTTTTTCAAACAACCATTTGTTTTCAGTTATATTAGTTATACTCAGGAATGAATTAATGGCTTTACTTATTTTGTACTAAACAATCATTAAGATCTCCTTCCATTAAAAAAAATCAAAACCAAACGAGTTATAACTCAAAGTTGAATTTAAGTTAGAGATTAGTTCCCATGTCTTACACACTTGCTGACATACTAGGCAAAGACAGTACAGAGACAGTACCTCGTGCTGAGAACACCAGCGCAGCCCCAAGGAAGGCAGGATACGGTTAATCAGACCTCTGAGCAGTCTCCACAGCCTAGAAGGTGATCTGTCTGGTAGAACGCATTTTTGCAAACTCTAAAACACTCAGATATTGTTTTTATTCTTATATAACGGTCATTTAGTCTTACTGAGGGGTGCTTGCAAATTAACCAGGAAGCAGAGATATGCTAAAAGGATGCTAAGTTTCATTCTCTATGTCTTGGCTGTGGAAGGCATCCACACCTCTGGGACCACCAATAACTGGCATGGCTGAGCACATCCTGGGAGACATATTATCAATGGCACTAACATAGTGATCATGATTCAGAATTTTTTGAACAGTAAAAACCAATCATTTGGATGTTGGAGAGAAAACTTAGAGATTATCAGGAGCAACCTCTTCTTTTTACAAAGGAGGAAATTGAGGTTCAAAGAGGAAAAGCAACTGGCCCAAGGTCACACAGGTGGAAGGTACCAGACGCAGAACTGTCACTCAGACTGCCCTCTCCCAGGGCAGAGCTGTCTCCAGTACAGGGTGTTACACCTGCCAGGTGAATATTGCAGTATCTCCTAGGCTAGCGTCATGCTGACATCCTCCAATCCCTATCGTCCTTATTTCCCTTAAAATCACTGTAGTAAAAACTGACAGTTAACCTTCCTGTTCACAGCTTTATGTAAACGAGGCTCCGATAAACTACACCAATGTTGCCACTGACAAGGGAGTGATCCATGGCTTGGGGAAAGTGCTGGAAATTCAGAAGAATAGATGTGATATTAATGACACTACTATCGTACGAGTAAGTTCTATCCAAGACCAACAATGTCACTAAAGAGTGTTGGCTTATTTTTTATAATTTTGAAAGCCTGGGACTCATCTATTAAGGGTATCTCAGTTCAGTTCAAAAAACCACTAAAGGAACATCTCTAAATGCCAAGGAGCATACTTGCTTGTGGCTCTATAGGAATAAATAAGACCATGACCCTTGCCCTCAATGGGCTTACAGTCCAGTGCCTTGTATGCCTTGGAAAGGCTGCCTGAAGGGTTGTGTTGAGCAGGGTTTCAAAGCCATGGTCTTCCTCAAGGGGAAAATGTGTCATACCCAGCACAGGCACAGGGAAGGAGCCCGGTACACCCGTTGACAGGGTTGGGCCCACCATCGTCTACCAGGAGAGAAAATATGGAAATGGATCATTTCAGTATAATATAGGACAAGTAACTGAGACTTTTTACTCCATGAGATGGTATAGGTTCTCTCGGTAGTGATGATAACTGTTAACATCTATTGGGCACTTTTTATGTGCTAGGCACTGCTCTAAACATGTTACATGTATTAACCCATGGAATCCTCACAAGACCCTGCAGAGTAAGTGCTATCACTCTGCCCATTTTGCAGATGAGGGAAATGAGCCATAGGGAGATTAAGTGACATGCCCAGGTTCACAGAGCTAGCAAGTGGCAAAGAAGGAGTTCAAGTTCAGGCAGTCTGGCCCCAGAGCGAGAGCTGGGAGTGACCAAGCTCTACCATCCAGTAGGTGCCAAGTTAAGAACTAGTCACACTGGCCTCCTCCTGTTTCGGAACAGGCTGGCACTTTTAAAATGTCTGTCATTCTTCACTTGTGAATCTTTGTCTCATGACAGTGGATATTATGTCCCTGCTGACCTCTCAGTTGGACAGTGTGCCCCTGGGGCTGGGGGCACTGTGGGTGATGCATTCTTTAATCTCACAGTCTGGCCCAATTCACTAAATAGTGGGTTTTCAATAAATGAGAGTTGGTGTTAAAAGAATTAGGATTTAACTGAGTTAAGACTCACACAGGTTACAAGATTACAAGCATCTGAAATGTACAGTGGAGAAAGTGATGCTCCAATGTCCATGACCCAAAGTAACTGAAGTGTTTGGCTCAAAGGACATGAAAGAGGTTAGCCAGATGAGCTTCTGATTTGCAGTTCTATAGCCTGAAACCTTAAGCCTCAAGTCTGGAAAATATTTGCAGCCTTGTTTTGATTAAAAGTAATAACCATGAAATACTCACTTTGCCTCTGTGTTTTACCAAGGGAAAGTGTGGAAAGTGTCCCCAGTCGCCCATCTGCCCATTTGGAACTAAACCACTAGTAAGTATTTCTTTGATATCTTCTTTGATAAAACTGTTTCTGGATTACAGGGAGGTCTGAATTAGAAAGTGAGTCTCCAGCACACCTCATTTCACTGCCCTCCATCCTTCACTGGGTTTTAATTCAATCTCACCTTCTTAATCTTGTGTGCATCTTTCTAAAGTCTTAAATCCATTTTTTTGAACCAAAGCAAAATTTTGATTAATAAATAAATAGAAACAGGAGCTCATCTCAGTCAACGCCCAATGGAAGAAGGGATTTTTCCGTTTCTGCATCTTTCATATCCCAGTAGCTGGTTGAGGACAGGAGCAGGAAATCTTATCAGAGGAGGTGGACTTCGCAGTAACACTGTTTCAAGCCCTGAGGAGACCCACCTTCCAGATTCCCTTTATGGTTGAAGTTATAACTAACTTTCGCAAAGAAACACATGACAGACTTGGGGGGTGATACACATATCTCTGAATGAATGACCTCTCTGTTTCTTGTGGCTGTTTATAGGGAAAAGTGCTTCAGAGGATGCTCCAACGATTACAGTCAACACACACGCACCTTCCATGGCACAATAGTAATTTATGACAATAACAATGCTGACTTCTCACTTGAGTTTGCATTTACTCTTGTGTAAGTCTTTGTAAACAGCCTTAATCCTGCCTCAGACCAAGGCAGACCATCAACCAATAAATAAAAAGAAGCCAAGTCTCAGCTCAATGTCCAATGTTGGAAAGATGCTTTTATCTGTGTTACTCTATGACTCTTCCTAACTTGAACTAATCTTCTAAAGAAAAGTTCTCTTTATGGAGTATCACTTTAAGGGATAATTATCGGCATTTTGCCACCTAGTATTCTGACAGCCAACATTTCAATGTTGCATTTTCTTTTTTATGAAGCAGCTCCAGGAAGCCAACCCCCTCTCTTCCCAGAATGTTTCAATCAGAGAGACAGCAATGTATCACCCACCTCCTTGCTTTCAGAGATTAGAAAGCTTTGTCCTAACTGAAAAGCTGATATTAATATAATTGCTGTTATTTCATAGGGCGAAGAGACGAGGAGATGTCTCTATACCATTTATTTCATGGGCAGGCGATCCCATTTCTTTGGGTGCCAGCCAAAGTGTGTGAAAACCGTCATTGTGAGTATAAATTTAACAAGCCTTCTAACAATGGCAGTAATATTGAGAAACATAATCATATGCTATACTTTTCAAAGTGCCTTTGCATGGATTCTTTCTGCCATCTTGCCTTCCTTCTCATTATTTTTAAATATTGATTTGTTTAGCTGCATCAGGTCTTAGTTGTGGCATGTGAGACCTTCACTGCATCATGCAGGATCTTTCATTGTGGCACATGGACTCTCTAGTTCTGGCGCATGGGCTGAGTTGCCTCATGATATGTGGGATCTTAGTTCCCTGACCAGGATGGGGGTTTAAGCCGCATCCCCTGCATTACAAGGCGGATTCTTAACCGCTGGACCACCAGGGAAGTCGCCTCATTATCTCCATTACAGTTGTCACTCAAAATAACCGGAGTAGCCCCAAAACTCAGGACAGCCCTACCAGTCAGTACCCTGGTGACAGCTGCAATTTTCGGTCTCATGATGAAGAAATAGAGGGACCAGGAGGCTAAGAGGCTCTTCCTGTTCTCACAAGAAAGGGAAAGAGACAGGAAATGGGCAACTCCCTGAGGCAAGAACAGGGGTGCCTGGTCATTTAGAAAAGTGGAACCCCAGGGCTAGGGACCTCTCGGCTGTGGCTTTGGAATCTGCAGGAAAATTCTCTATAACATCCGGTCCTGCTCCTTTCACAGAAGACAGTCTCTGCCAATCCTAGAGGCCAGTGATTCGGCTCTTAAGCTGTGGAGTGTGCAGCTGCAGGAGATGTTGTTTTAGTGCACTCAAGAATAAAAGTAGGCCCAAGCAAGCAGATAATCCTGCAGGGCTTCCCGGAACTAAGAGAGTCATTTATAGAATGTCAGAGGTCTCAGCTGCCTCCCAACCTTCAGTTCCAAATGAAATAACACAACACACAGGGGCCAGGTTTGGGGATGACCCGGGCCCCTCCCAGCTGGCTCAGTGGTAAAGAATCCGCCTGCAATGCAGGAGACATGGGTTCCATCCCTGGGTTGGGAAGATCCCCTGCAGAAGGAAATGGCAACCCACTCCAGTATTCTTGCCTGGGAAATCCCATGGACAGAGGAGCCTGGCGGGCTACAGTCTATGGAGTCACAAAGAGTTGGAGACCAAACAACAACAGGGCCCATCTGGCATCACCTACATGACTCTTTCTTCCTGCTACCCCTCCTCCCTTCTCACTTTTCTTCACCCTCCCCTCCTGCTTGCCTTTTTCCTTCCGGTCCTTCCTAGCTCCTCAGCAGAAGCCTCCATGCTGGTGTTGGCACCCGTGGAAATTGCATGCCCCGCTGCCCCGTTCTGGGGGGATGCTGTCCCCACCCCTTATAACCATTCCACATGGGGTCAAGGCTATGGGCACACATCCAGGCCCGCCTGCAAGATGTCCACACTGAGGCTGGACATGTCCAGAGGACGGCGGTATGGCCCTGTCCCCGCCCAGCCTGGCCCTTCTGTTTCAGACAAGAGAATGCTGTGCAGGCTACTTTGGCCCCCAGTGCCAGCCCTGCCCAGGGAAAGCTGAGAACGTCTGCTTCGGAAACGGGATCTGCTTGGACGGAGTCAATGGCACAGGCGCGTGTGAGTGTGGACGGGGCTTCAGCGGGACGGCCTGCGAGACCTGCGCTGAGGGCAAGTACGGCATCCACTGCGACCAAGGTGCGCACCCCGCCACCGCCCAGCGGGCTCCCCAGACCAGCCGGGAGTGCAGGCGGAAAGAGAGTCTAAACACCTGCTCCCTGACCAGCCTGTGTCCAGGGCAGGCTGGAACCCTGCCCACCCCGCCCCCCGCCATCAGCATGTGAATTACAGGAACTTCTGTGCTGGGTCATTTGCACTGGGCAGCAACGCCAAACATTTTCAGGACTAACTAACCTGCACCTACCTGCCCGCCCCAGTCTGCCCACTGACATTCTCCAGCCCAACCGTGTTTCTCTATGGGTCTGCGGGCCCTGATCTCTGGTTACACTCAGTTTTGGACATTGTGTGACTGTTTGAAAAGCAGATCTGTGCACAGGATCTCATTTAATCCATACAGGAACCGTATATACTGGAGTGTTCCTGCCCCCTTTTTACAAATGAAGACTTAAGGCAAAGAGGCTGAATGACTTCCCCCAAGGTCACACCTGATGAGATCTGAATGCACACCCTGCTGCCCTCCAAAGCCTTGTTCTTGAATCACGCCCTTTACGTGACGGTCACGCTATTGGTCCACACAGCCAGCCACATGCTTTATGTTGTTTTTTCAAAAATTGTGATCTGTTTTAGCTAAGTCACCTGCAGTCTCTCACCCTGACTTTCTTGTGCCCAGGGACACACATTTATGAGGTGGCTGACAGGAAAGAAGGGGTTTCCTAATCCGTGATGAGAAAACAAAGCATTTTTTCTACTTTCTGTTGAGAGTCATGCATGTGACCTGGCTATCACTGTTTTCTCATCAGCCAGTCCAAGCCAGACAAAATCAATATATAATTGAATCATTATAATTGGGCTGTATAATATGTAATTGGCATTACTGTGCTGATTTTTTCTGTGTTATATGGAAGAATTATATACTTGCATTTATGCAGGATTTCCTAACCTAGGATCCACAGATGATCCTCACAGGGGCCCGCAAACCCCCAAGGCTGAATGCTTTTTTCTGAGAAAGGCATCCTTAGCTTTCACCCAGGTCCTAAAGACACTCACCACACTGCTGCATAACAAAGAAATCACCATTTCTATGTAGTCAATGAAGGCGGTGCCACAGCAGGTTTATAGGATCCTAGCGGACTTCTCTCTGAACCCTACTCTCAGGGAACAAACATGGTCCGTCCTGAGGGATCCCACATAACCTTGGCTCGTCTGATGACCTGAGCCGAGGACACTCTCACACTGCTTGGGTCACCGCCCCACAGTGCTACACAGTCCCCAGAGGGTGGTCTTTGTTGAAGCCAACCTGTTTCACCATTTAGCCCACTCCCGTGCCCCCTGCCCTTCCTGGGAATCCAACCCCTTCCCCCACCCACCCCTTAGTGACACTAATTATCTGGAAGCGGACTGGAGGATTTAAATGCACAGAAGTGAACCTTTGTAGTCAATGAAAAGTGAGTTGTTGAACACAGGTCAGACATCTGACAGTGTGTGGCTGTGTTCCCACCTAGCGTGTGCTTGTGTCCACGGGAGATGCAGTCAAGGACCCTTGGGTGATGGCGCCTGCAACTGTGACGTGGGCTGGCGAGGAGTGAAGTGTGACAGTGGTAAGAGCCAGCCTTCTGCTGCTTGTGATCTGTTCTCAGCAGCTACATTTTTCCTCCTAAAATAGAAATGGCATCTTCATTTCTTTCTTTGGCAATAATTCCTACTTGCAGCAAAAATAGTTTGCAAAATAACAGCATTAAAAAGAAAAATCATTCATATTCCCAAGGCACAGAGAAAACTATCATTAATATTTCCAACCTTTTTCTAGGTATAGACGTGTGTATGGGACCATGTTCTGCACACAGTTCTGTGAGTCTCTCACTTCACATGATACATATGATCAATATCTTTTCACATGAATAAATACATAGAGAAATATAATTTTTTTCTTAATTTCTATATAATATCCGATTATCAGACTGTGTTAGTGGCTCAGTCATGTCTGACTCTTTGTGACCCCATGGACTGTAGCCCACCATGGACAGGCTCCTCTGTCCATGGAATCTTCCAGGCAAGAATACTGGAGTGGGTAGCCATTCTCTTTACCATGTTCTGAAAATTAGTTTTCTGCTATCATAAACAATGCTGCAAAGACTGTTTCATTCATATATATATATATTCATGTATATGTGTGTATATACTCATATATATTTACGTTTATCTTACTAATCCATTTGGTTAGATTCCTTGAGATGGGATTTCTGAGTTAGCAGTTGGTACTTTGGGGGAAAGTTTGCTACTTACTGCCAAGAGATTATATCAATTTATTCCCCACTGTCTGAGCCGGTCCATTTTCCTGAACCCTCCCTCCTCCTGCTGCACTGATGATTCCTAATGTGTCCCCATGAGAGTGATGAGCAGAGAGAAAATTTCACACAGAAAGAAGCTTGTGGAAAAGCCCAAAGATGTGGGGGAGCTCTGCACATCTACAGAACCACAGGATTGCAGGATGAGAGGAATATAGAGGCAAAGACGAATGTGGAATGAGAACAAGCCAGAGATGTGGGCAGCAGTCAGGTCATGGAAGCCTAAGGGTGGCAGACCTTCTGCTGAAGCCTCCCGTTGGGAAGCCGTTCAAGGGTTTTGAGCAAGTCAGCAGTATGATGTGATTTGTGTTTTAGAAAGGTCATTCTGACACTGGATTGGAGAGATTACCCCTGGAAGCAGGTATCAGAGAGTCCCCCTCTTCTGGGGCGGGAGCTGGAGAGGAGTCACAGGTGCCTGACAGCCCAGTGAGGGCTAAGGGATATGGAGTTATCAGGAGTGTCTTTGCCCAACACTCCTGGTGATGCTGAAAATCGGGGTAACACGGGTTTCATCGAAAAGCTGAAGTTGGAAGTGTAAATGGTCTCGAGCCACGCGGATACCCTAGAGCAAATGTAAAGTGCTGGTGTGCCAAGCACGGGTTTAGAGGACCTGGGAGACGGAAGTGGGGAGCAACGGGGTCACACACACAGGAAGGCAGCCTGGGGGAATCCCTAAAGCAGAGCATGACAGAAGTGACAGCCAAGGATAATCAGGAGGTCATCTGCTGTATCTTAGACTACCTGCATGGGCACAGGAGGACCAACCGCATTGAAAGGGACCGGGAGCAACCTGGAGGCTGCACAGGTTTTCAGGAGGCAGTTAACAAAAATATGAACCAAGGTGCTGGCCTAACTGTGGCAGGGAAAACAGACACTTGATTGTCAAATGAGCTAGAATCAAGAGCACGAGGCGGCTAGAGATACAGAAGAAAGGAAGAGGGAGGGAGGGGTCCACTGTGCAGATGATGGGCCAGTTCTGGAAGAGTCCAGCTTAGGGGCAGGGTGCAAGAGGTAGTGCGGTTTGCAGGCGGGTGAGTTTGAGGGGCGGGAGAACACACAGGTGGAGGCTCCCAGGAGGCATTAACTCACTTATTCATTCATTGATACTTGGAGCTCCCGCCGGGGGACACGGCAGTGAGCAGTGTGTGGTCCCTGCCCCAGCGGCCGGCAGTCTGGGGAAGATGCGGAAGGTTCCCAGACAGAGCAGGTGTGAGTGTGTGGGTGGAAGGCTCGAGAATGAGGCCAAGGCTGGAGACATACGTGTCATTAAGCAGGTAGAGGTGTATTTGTGCCATGAGGGGAAGAAAGCGGGGCCAAGGACGAACCACCAGACTCATCTTCTTCCTGCTTGCTCTACTGTGGAGAAAGACCCCAGTCCGCCCCACCTGCTCACCCAGTCTTGGAGCCTCCCTCTCAGCCTCCCCCCGCCCTGTCCCTAGTACCGTAGGGAAACCATCTCACCTCCTGCCTCCTGCTGCCCTCTCACCAGTACCCTTGTGATCCATCTCTTGGCCTTCTGTCACATTTCCCTGCGTTCCATTCTTCACGCTGCTGCCACACAGAACCTTCTAAAGCACAGATGTCTTGGTCTGTTCAGGCTACTGTAACAAAGTACCATAGACTGAGTGGCTTATAAACAACAGAAAGTTATTTTGTTCTGGAGGCTAGCATTCAGGATCAGGGTGCCCGCATGGCTGGGTTCTGGTGACAGCCCTCTTCTGGGTTGCAGAGGGCTGTCTTCTCACGTGATGGTACAAGGGGCAAGGGAACTCTCCAGGGTCTCATTTGTAAGGACATTAGTTTCATTCATGAAGATTCCACACTCATGACCTAATCACCTAAGTCCCCACCTTTAAGTACCAGCATATTGCAGAGTACATTTCAAAGTATGAACTGGGGACAGGGGACATAAACATCTGGACTACAGTAGTATTGTTTGCTACCCACTCTCCAGGACTTAGTGACCTGCTGTGATTCTCCATTGCTTCCAGGAGGAGAAATTTCATTGCCTATAGGAGGAACACCTTAGGAGGGTGTTCAGTTCAGTTCAGTCGCTCAGTCATGTCCGACTCTTTGCAACCCTGTGGACTGCAGCATGCCAGACCTCCCTGTCCATCACCAACTCCCGGAGTTTACTCAAACTCATGTCTATCGAGTCGGTGATGACATCCAACCATCTCATCCTCTGCGTCCCCTTCTCCTCCTGCCTTCCATCTTTCCCAGCATCAGGGTCTTTTCAAATGAGTCAGCTCTTCACATCAGGTGGCTACAGTATTGGAGTTTCAGCTTCAGCATCAGTCCTTCCAATAAATATTCAGGACTGATCTCCTTTAGGATGGACTGGTTGGATCTCCTTGCAGTCCAAGGGACTCTCAAGAGTCTTCTCCAACACCACAGTTCAAAAGCATCTATTCTTTGGTGCTCAGCTTTCTTTATAGTCCAACTCTCACATCAATACATGACTACTGGAAGAAACCATAGCTTTGACTAGATGGATCGTTGTTGGCAAAGTAATGTCTCTGCTTTTTAATATGCTCTCTAGGTTGGTCATAACTTTTCTTCCAAGGAGCAAGCCTCTTTTAATTTCATGGCTTCAGTCACCATCAGCAGTGATTTTGGAGCCCAAAAACATAAAGTCTGTCACTGTTTCCACTGTCTCCCCATCTATTTGCTATGAAGTGATGGAATTGGATGCCATGATCTTAGTTTTCTGAATGTTGAGCTTTAAGCCAACTTTTTCACTCTCCTCTTTCACTTCATCAAGAGGCTCTTTAGTTCTTCTTTGCTTTCTGCCATAAGGGTGGTGTCATCTGCATATCTGAGGTTATTGATATTTCTCCTGGCAATCTTGATTCCAGCTTGTGCTTCATCCAGCCCAGCATTTCTCATGATGTACTCTGCATATAAATTAAATAAGCAGGGTGACTATCTACAGCCTTGACATACTCCTTTCCCTATTTGGAACCAGTCTGTTGTTCTATGTCCAGTTCTAACTGTTGCTTCTTGACCTGCATACAGATTTCTCAGGAGACAGGTCAGGTGGTCTGGTATTCCCATCTGTTGAAGAATTTTCCACAGTTTGTTGTGATTCACACAGTCAAAAGCTTTGATGTTTACTTCAATAAAACAGAAGTAGATGTTTTTCCAGAACTCTTGCTTTTTCTGTGATCCAACGGATGTTGGCAATTTGATCTCTGGTTCCTCTGCCTCTTTTAGATCTAGCTTGAACATCTGGAAGTTCATGGTTCACATACTGTTGAAGCCTGGCTTGGAGAATTTTGAGCATTACTTTGCTAGCGTGTGAGATGAGTGCAATTGTGCGGTAGTTTGAGCATTCTTTGGCATTGCCTTTCTTTGGGGTTGGAATGAAAACTGACCTTTTCCTGTCCTGTGGCCACTGCTGAGTTTTCCAAATTTGCTGGCATATTGAGTGCACATATTCACAGCATCATCTTCTAGGATTTGAAATAGCTCAACTGGAATTCCATCACCTCCACTAGCTTTGTTCTTAGTGATGCTTCCTAAGGCCCACTTGACTTCACATTCCAGGATGTCTGACTCTAGGTGAGTGATCACACCATCATGGTTATCTGGGTCATAAAGATCTTTTTTGTATAGTTCTTCTGTGTATTCTTACCACCTCTTCTTAATATCTTCTGCTTCCATTAGGAGGGTGTAGTACAAAGCTATTTGCCAGTTGGCACTTGCCCAGTTTCCAGCCTGGTCTCCCGTGCACAGTCTGTACAAGGAGCACAATCTGTAGTCCTGTACTAGGAGCTTCAGCCTAGTAATGGAAATAAATGTTCAGTCATATTCAAAACATTGCAATATAAGAGTGCAGAGTAAAGCGCCTCTAGACCAGACTAGACTGTCCTTTGTTCGCATGCAAACTCCCCACCCCCGAGTCATGTCAGACATCATTAATCGATCATTGCACTCTTCCCTCTGAGGTCAGATAGGGGCGCCACATCCTTCTCAAAAGAGCACACCACGTGGTGTCTTATCAATTAACTGAATCAAAGGTCTCGGGCAGATTTCATAGAGCGGGACCTAAAAGGTGACTGGGGTTTCAGAAACAGGACAGAGAGAAAGAGGTTTCCAGACTCAAGGACGAGCACCCATCAAAGCACAGGACGGCACTGCACCCACCTGCCTCCCTGGGATCTGCAAACGTTCCCCCTCACACAGAGCACGACCACTTTCACAGCCAGATCTCCGTTTCAGGACCTTCTATGTAACGTGGCCAGGCCTAACAAGATTTCTTTCCCAAAAGCTCTTAGCCTGAGCCACCAACCCAGTGGGTGCTTCTCCATCATCTCTAACAATTTCTCTCTGGATCCTCCCCTGCCAGGAAGTACCTGTTAGCTGGGCATCCAAGAATAAGAACATAATGTTGTTCCAGGAAACTTAGGAATTAATTCAGCAAATAGGTAGTGAGTACCTGCTGCGTGCCAGGCTCTGGGCTATTCTGGCACATGCAAAGCAACAACATCAGTAACTTAATTATAATTAGGTTTTTGCTTATTTGGGCTTCCCTGGCTCAGAGGTAAAGAATACACTTGCCAGTGGTGACCGGGGTTGTGGATTTGATCCCTGGATTTGGAAGGTCCCGACCTAGAGCAGGAAATGGCAACCCACCCCAGTATTCTTGACTGGGAAATCCCATAGATTGAGGAGCCTGGGGAGCTACAGTCCACGGGTTCACAAAGAGTAGGACGCATCTTAGTGACTAAACAATAAAATTTGCTTCTTTATATCTCTCTGTAGCGAAATGATGAAAAAAAAAGAATAAGAAACATAGAAAGTATAAATATTGGGCTGGCCAAAAAATTCATTTGGGGCCCTCCATAAGCTCTTATCAAAATGCACATGAACTCTGTGGCCAACCCAATAAAATAGGAAATTAAGCCCCAGGGAGTAGTGTGCAGCCTTACCACCTAGCACAAACCTGGCACACAGGAGACACTCCATTGGCGTGTTTGACCAGATTTGTCTCTGAGCTTCCTAGCAACCAAGGTAAAAGAGGATTTACGTGGTCACATAGTTCCCATGATGTGTACCAGTTAACTTGTGAGGAACTAAATCATTTCCTACCACCAAGTACTAAAAGATTATTCCTGAGTGAGATTTATTAAAGAAAGGCTGACAGCATTTGGTTCTCTTTTTTCAGAGATCACAAAAGACAACTGCAACGGGACCTGCCACACCAGCGCCAAGTAGGTGCCCTCTGGCCACCTCTGGGAGCGATGCAGAGGGGATTTTTCCTAATAGTGTGTGTCCACCAGACCCCATCTTTAGGGAAGCAGCTTCCTGAGGCCATTTCTGAGGATTTATTATATATTTAAGTATAAAACTAAAATGAGGCCACCATCAGTTTGCCAGATCCAGCCTTTTGAACAAGCTGCCCCCTGGGCTACCTGGCACATTGGCAGAGTACCAGTTGTTACCCCCAATCCAAGCCTCAGGGACCCTTTCACAGAAGCAGAGGGAGCCTGTTGGGCCTCAATTTCATCAAACCTTACTTGCAATTCACAGCCAAGCCTCCCGTCTTCACAAGTGAACTTCATATTCATAACACCCAGAGGAGCTTAATGGGTTAATTCATTAGGAGTCCAGAAGCTGGAGTTAGACTTGAATCAGCCTCTGTCGTTTCCATTGATTATATGACCTTGAGCCACTTATTTAATGCCTCTAAGCCTTGGTCTCCTCATCTGTAAATGGGAAGAATGACTGACCTACCTGTTAGGGCTACTGGATATTGTGTAGGTTATGTGAAGTAGTGTGTGAAGTATCGGTTCAAGCACATAGGATGCTCTCTGAAGATGGGCAGTTGCCCTCCGTATCCTTGGACCAATGCCTCCATATACACACTCTGTTGTTTGCCTGAAAAGTGACTGACCACCCCCACCCCCCATGGCGGGGCTGTGCTAGGGATCAACTCTCCTCTCAAGCCTTAGGGGAGACGTCTGAGTGCCTCATGGGGCAGGAGCCGGGATCCTAGGGGGAGGCGTGTTGTGAGTCCCATCCAGGCGGGATGTTGTGCATTTTTCTGCAAACACCACTTGCCCTTTCTCTTGGCAGCTGTCTTCTCAATCCGAATGGCACAGCCTTATGCAAATGCGCAGCAGGATTCCAGGGGAATGGGACCATCTGCACAGGTAAGTAGAGAAGGAATTTGCTGGGTGGAGGGTAACTCAAACTACTGAGAGATCTGTGTTTCTGCAGACTAAATGGGCAGCTACAGGACTTCCCTGGTCGTCCTGTGGTTAAGACTTCACGCTGCCAATTCAGGAGGTGTGGATTCGATCCCTGGTCAGGGAACTAAGATCCCACATGCCATGTGATGCGGCCAAAAATAAACAAATGGGCAGCTGTTACCAAGAAGTGATGGAGAACTGGATGTGGTAGGGTAGCTGGTCTCATTCAGAGGCAGGACACCTCCTATTCACGGCTGAGATTTGTTGGTTTGGGAACGTCCGGGGCCACTGCCCTGGTTCTCTTCTCTAAGTCTTGGCCACAACTGGAATCACCTGGAGAGCTTTAAAAACCATGGATTTGGCTGACCAAGGGTGTGGCCTGGGCATGGGGACTCTGAAATGGGACACAAAGAGGTTTGAGCCCTGGTTCTCTTTCCCACTCCCCACATGGCCTTGGGTGGTCTCTAAACTACCCTTAGCTCATTTATAAAGTACACATAAAACTCCGTCCCTTGCAGAGAGATTTGGGATGAAATGACCTCTCCATATACAACAACAGAACGAGACAGCTGTCAAAACCAGCCCCAATGTTAGACTCCTTGGGTTCAGATCCATGTTCTTCCTGTTTGTGTTACCTGGGGACCGTTGCTTGACTGCTCTTTGTGTCATTTTGTCATCTGTAAGTTGTAGGTCATAAGAGAATCTTGCTCAATAGATTGTTGGATGACAGCATGACTTAATTACTACCTGTGAACACTCCTGGCACAGAGCACTTGATAAATGTGAGCTAACACTCTTATGATGACCAATACATATTCAGTGCTAGAAAAAAATGGAAACAGCATCATTTCCTCTTGACACTGTGTCCAGGAACGCTTCAGTCCAGATTGTGGTGGAGCTAGGCAATGATTGCACCAGTTTGCTTTCTTTTTTTAATTAATTAATTAAATTTGGGCTTGTGTTCGCTTTTTCTAGTTGTGGTGAGTGGGAGGCTCCTCTCTAGCTGTGGTGCACAGGTTTCTTACTGTGGTGGCTTCTCTTGTTGCAGAGCACGGGCTGTAACACATGTGGGCTTCTGTACTTGCCGCACACAGGCTTAGTTGCCCTGCAGCACATGGAATCTTCCCAGAGCAGGGATTGGACCCATGTCCCTTGCTTTATAAAGCGGGTGGGCTCTTAACCACTCGATCACCAGGGAAGTCCTCACCAATTTGCGTTCTAGACCGTCTGACCCTGGGGATTGTCTCAGGTGTTCCCTGAAGTAGGATGTGTTCAACATACCAGTGAAAACAGTGGAAAGACAAGTAACTGTAATGTTTCTCTTGCCCCCTGTTTTGGGGGGAGATAGCAAAACGGCAGCTGTTATAAACAGTCCTGTCGTTAGACTCCCTGGGTTTAAATCTATGTTCTTATAGTGTGTATTACCTGGGGACAGCTGCTTGACTTCTCTTTGCATCATTTTGTCATCTGTAAGTTAATGTAACGCTCAATATTTCTATAAGACTTCCACATACATTATCCAAACCTGTGCATAGACTTGTATGGGGGTACCCCAAAATTCACTCTAAGTCATTTGTCTAAAGTCAGATGGTGAATGAAGGGCAAGCCAGGACTCATACACACACCTCAGGACTCCAGATCTTTGATCCACCTTGAATTGATTTTTGTATACATGCCTGTGTAGTCAGTTGCTTCAGTCTGTCCGACTCTTTGCAACCCTATGGACCGTAGCCCGCCAGGCTCCTCCGTCCATGGATTCTCCAGACAAGAATACTGGAGTAGGTTGTCATGCCTTCCTCCAGGGGATCTTCCCCACCTGGGGATCAAACCCATGTCTCCTGCTTTTGACAGGTGTATTCTTTACCACTGAGCCATCGGGGAAGCCCTTTTGTATATATAGTAAGGTCCAAATTCATTCTTTCGCATATGGATATCTAATTATCTCAGTATCAATTTTTGAAAAGATCATTCTTCCTGTGATGGAAATAACATATTGGCACCTTTGTGGCAAATCAGTTGACCACAGATGTTTATTTCTGGACTCTTAATTCCATATGGATCCCTCTACCAGTTCCACCCTGTCTTTATTATTGAAGCTTTGTAGTAAGTTTTGAAATTAGGGAGGGTGAGTCCTTCAACTTTGCTCTTTTTTTTTAAAGATTGTTTTGACTGTTCTGGGCCCTTTGAATTTACATAGGAGTTTTAGGATAAGCTTGTCAATTTATGCAAAGAAGTTAACTGGGATTTTGACAGATTGCATGTAATCTGTAGATCAGATATGGGGAGTAGTGCCACCTTAACAATATTAATTCTTTCCATCAATGAACATGGAAGGTCTTTCTATTATTTAGGTCATCTTTTATTTCTTTCCACAATGTTTGTAGTTTTCAGAGTGTTTTATAATTTGTTAATGGAGTCCATCTTTTGATGTTATTGTAAGTGGAATTGTTTTCTTAATTTCATTTTCAGTTTGTTCATTGCTATGGTGTAGAAATACAATTGATTTTTGACTGCTGATCCTGTGGCCTACAACATTGTTGAATTCAGTGATTCGCTCTAATTCTTTTTAGTGGATTCTTCAGGATTTTCCATAGCACATCATGTTATCTGCAAACAGAAATGCCTTTACACCTTTTCTAATCTGAATGCCTTTTATTTCTTTCTTGCCTAATGAGCCTGATCAGAACCTTCATTCAACACAGTGTTGAACGGAAGTGGTAAAAGCAGACCTGCTTGCCTTATTCCTAATCATGGGAGAAAGCATTTGGTCTGCCGTCATTAAGCATGATCTTAGCTGTGGGTTTTTCATAAGTGAAAAACGTCCTTTATCAGGTTAAGGAAGTTGCCTTCTATTCCTAGTCTATTGAGTGTTTTTATCATTAACAATGTTGAATTTTGACAAAAGGCTTCACTCCTTATACTGGGATGATTCTGTTTTTGTCTTTCATTCTCTTGCTGTGCTCTGTTAATTGACTTGGGGGATGTTAAACAATCTTGTATTCCTATATTAGTACCTCTTTCTTACAGTATTTATTAAATGTTTGGTAGAATTCACCAGTGACATCGAGAGCTTTGCGTTCTTTTGAATTATCTATGTTTAATCCAATGCCTGCCATTTTGAAGTACTTTTATTTCTCAATGACTCAAGTAAAAACACATCAATTTCCACCCCCCTCCTCTACTGCTCTTTGTCATCTTTCTCTTCTATAGCAATCAATGCCTGTGAGATCAGCAATGGAGGCTGCTCTGCCAAGGCTGTCTGTAGAAGAACCACCCCAGGAAGCCGGGTGTGCGTGTGCAAGGCGGGCTACACTGGCGATGGCATCGTGTGCATAGGTAGGTACCACCTCTCACCTGAAACTTCCAACTGCCTTTAGTCTTGACCCCTCAGTCAAGGTGCTGTCTGATCTCTCCACTTGTTTTCCATTTACTTGTTTTCTCTTGGCTGCTTATAAGCAATCGGCTAGGGAACACTTTCACACCAAGCAGACGTCCTGCTTGCCATCAAAATGTCCTCCTAAATTGAGCATCTACTGATGATTCTTCTCTGAGCCAATTACACTGTGATGATTACAAATGTGTTTTTTTTTTAATTCCTACATCTCTTCATTCATAGCATGCTGAATCAGACTCCAAAATTCTATTATTTCAAGTCCTTGGCTGCAAACACTCATATTCATTCAATAGAGGGACAGAGTCAAGCCTGCAGATAGATATGCCTCTGCTGGCACAGTCCCGTCCCCGAAGAGTCAGTTTTGAGAAAACACAGTCAGCACCCTCCCTGTTGGGTTATTTCAGCCGCAGAGTTGCCAAGAAAACCGACTTGCGCCTTGACACCTGCTCTGCTTGGTCGGTCAGCCATCCTGTGGATCTGTCGAGATGCCTTTACTTAAAAATAAGGCTCGATTCTCATGCCAGGTGTGGGATTTTTGTTTTAAAGAGATCAACCCCTGCTTGGAGAACCACGGAGGCTGCCACAAGCATGCAGAGTGCACACAGACGGGACCCAACCAGGTGAGCGGCGCCCCCCTGGGGGCTGCAGCTTCCTAGGAGCAAATTCCTGCGGATACAGACCCAGGCCTGAGGGAGAGGGGCTGAGAACAGACCTCTGGGGAGCAGCAGGATGAAATAAGTACAGTAGAGGAAATTCTGAAACAATCCCCCTAGAGACTGTTGTTTTGGAAAGGACGAAGGTGGGAGGAGCAGGGAACAAAGGGTTCATGGGGAAAAGGTGTTTCCCACAGTGGGGCTTCCCTGGTAGCTCAGCTGGTAAAAAATCCACCTGCAATGCAGGAGACCCCAGGTCGATTCCTGGGTCGGGAAGATCCCCTGGAGAAGGGTTAGACTACCCACTGCAGTATTCTTGGGCTTCCCTGATAGCTCAGACGGTAAAGAATCCACCTGCAATGTGGGAGACCTGGGTCCAGTCCCTGGGTTGGGAAGATCCCCTGAAGGAGGGCTAGGCAACCTACTCCAATATTCGTGCCTAGAGAATCCCCATGGACAAGAGGAGCCTGATGGGCTACAGTCCACGGGGTCACAAAGAGTCGGACACAACTGAGCGACTAAGCACAGCCCAGCGCAGTGGGAAGAAGTGGGCATGTGCAAACGCCACACGGCTCCAGAAGCATGAAGGTCTCCAGCCATGCTCTTCCTTCAGCTTTCTGATGCCCAGAATCTTGCCATTGTCCTTGGGTTTGAGCCTCTGAAAGACATGTACAACAGCAGAAGATAACGGTTTTAAGCCCTCTCTCGGTCACATACTCCCCAGCACTGTGACCGATGCAATGTCTCCCTGGGGAGAAGGTTAGGGGAGGTGGGAGCGTGTGAAGACTCCACATAAAGGAGGGAAGGGGTTGAGGGGTGAAAAGACTCAGGTGGGGAAGCTGGAGGCTCAGGAACTCAGACTCTGCCTCCCTCAGTCCCTGTCACACTGTGAGCAAGCAGGAAACTGGTACATCAGAAACTGGATGGATGATGATGGAGGGAGAGCCAGCAGGACCTGTCTGTGAAATGACCCATTCTGCCTTCTTCCTGGACAGGCTGTCTGTAACTGTTTGCCGAAGTACACTGGAGATGGGAAGGTCTGCACCCTCATCAACGTCTGCTTGACTGTGAGTACGGCCCCCTCCCTGCATCCAGGGTGCAGTATTGCGGTGGCCTCCATCAGAGCTGCTTCTGGGCCATTTCTTCCTCATGTCCCAGTTGCAGTGTTGGAGACACTGCAGTCTCTGCCTCCATCTTCATGTGGCCTCACCTCTGTGTCTGGGTCTCTTCCAGTGAGGAAGCTAGTGGACTTAAGACCCCCTGGTTCATCTAGGACATCCCGTCTCCGAGATCCTTCGTTGCATCTGCAGAGACTCTTTTTCTAAATATGGTCCCATTCACAGAGACCAGGGCTTAGTTAGGATGTGGACATAGCTTTGGGGGGACATAATTCAACCCACCCCAGAGCAGGCGGAGAAGGGGGTCTCTGGCCCTGGTTACAGAGCTAGCGCTTGGCAGAGTCAGAACTTGAGCCCGTGTCTGTCTGACTCACAGGCCACACCCTTGACCACTTCTCGTGCTGGTTCCTCCACGAGGCTCTGATCCCCAGCAGAGGCCCAGTTCATACACCTTCCCTCCTCATCCATGTCTCTGCCCACCTGAGAGCCTCCTGCAAGCATGAAAACAGCACAGATACTCCATTGTTAAAGCCCTTTCTCTGCAGGCGAGGTCCCTACTGTCCTCCATGGTCTATTTTACACCAACTGCCTTCTGGCTGGTGACTGTTACTTTGCTATGATGGATTAGAGTTTAACCTTCAGCTGAGAAGTGTCAAACAAGATTGATGCCTTTCTAGTTAACTCCCAGGTGCTGAGAAACTTCCCATTTGGCAACTCTACACTGATCTATTCAGGGCTGGAGATCTGCTGGGATGGACTTGCCATCTTGAGATATGAGCATACCTCAGAGACATTATGGCTTTGGTTCCAGACCACCAAAATATAGTGACTATTACAATAAAGCAAGTCACAAGAATTTTTGGTGTCCTAATACATCACTATACTGAAATCTGTTAAGTATGCAATAACATTATGTCTAAAAAATACAATGTATGTAAGCCAACCATACTTCAATTTTAAAAAGAAGACATTAAGAGTTAAATAAATAAATAATGTATTGGGTTACCCAAAAAGTTCATTTGGCTTCACTTGTGACATCTTATGGAAAAGCCCAAACACACTTATTGACACACCCAATACATACCTTAATTAAAAAAACACTTCATTACTAAACATTGCTAACCATCCTCCGACAACACAAAGTCATCACAAACCTCCAATCTGTAAAAATCACAGTGCCTGCGAAGTTCAGTAAAATGAGGTATGCCTGTGTAAGGCTGGGTGAGTAGGATGACTCACAACTTTAGGGAGATGGAACACAAATTCAGGAAAAGGGTAAATAATGCAAACCAATCAGATCAGTTCAGTCGCTCAGTCATGTCTGACTCTTTGCGACCCCATGGACTGCAGCACGCCAGGCTTCCCTGTCCATCACCAACTCCCAGAGCTTACTCAAACTCATGCCCATTGAGTTGGTGATGCCATCCAACCATCTCATCCTCTGTTGTCCCCTTCTCCTCCCGCCTTCAATCTTTCGCAGCATCAGGGTCTCTTTTCCAATGAGTCAGTTCCTCGCATCAGGTAGCCAAACTATTGGAGCTTCAGCATCAGTCCTCCCAATGAATATTCAGGACTGATTTTCCTTAGGATTGATTGGTTTGATCTCCTTGCTATCCAAGGGACTCTTGAGTCTTCTCCAACACTACAGTTCAAAAGAAACCAGTCAGAGAGTAAGACAAAAAGTGAATGTCAATACAGAATTGCTTTGTGAGCATTGGCAAGTCTGGCAAGCTAACTGGTCTGATTCCTATCCCCCACTCCTTGGAAATTTTACCAGAATAATGGCGGCTGTAGTGAATTTGCTATCTGCAACCACACTGGACAAGATGAAAGGACTTGTACTTGCAAAGCAAACTATGTTGGGGATGGATTTACCTGCCGTGGCAACATCCATCAGGTAACGCAAGGCATGTTTCTGTAAAGTGAATTCCACTTTCCCCCTTGTGTGAAGAATCTAAGGCATTGAGAAGGGTGCAAGAGTTTTGTTCCATATAAAACTAAAATGTGAGGGAGGTCCCTGGAGGGACCTGGAGGTCCAGTGGTTAAGACTTTGCACTTCCATCACAGGGTTTGATCCCTGGTCTGAGAACTAAGACCCCACATGCCACACAGTTCAGTCCAGTCGCTCAGTCATGTCTGACTCTTTGCAACCCCATGAACCACAGCACGCCAGGCCTCCCTGTCCATCACCAACTCCTGGAGTTTACTCAAACTCATGTCCATTGAGTCAGTGATGCCATCCAACCATCTCATCCTCTGTCATCTCCTTCTCCTCCCGCCTTCAATCTTTCCCAGCATCAGGGTCTGTTCCAGTGAGTTAGTTCTTTGCATCAGGTGGCCAAAGTATTGGAGTTTCATCATCAGTCCTTCCAATAAATATTCAGGACTGATTTCCTTTAGGCTGGACTGGTTGGATCTCCCTGCAGTCCAAGAGACTCTCAACAGTCTTCTTCAACACCACAATTCAAAAGCATCAATTCTTTGGTGCTCAGCTTTCCTTATAGTCCAACTCTCACATCCATACATGACTACTGGAAAAACCATAGCTTTGACTAGATGGACCTTTGTTGGCAAAGTAATGTCTCTGTTTTTTAATATGCTGTCTAGGTTGGTCATAACTTTTCTTCCAAGGAGCAAGCCTCTTTTAATTTCATGGCTGCAGTCACCATCTGCAGTGATTTTGGAGCCCCCAAAAATAAAGTCTGTCACTGTTTCCATTGTTTCCCCATCTATTTGCCATGAAGTGATGGGACTGGATGCCATGATCTTAGTTTTCTTAATGTTGAGTTTTAAGCCAACTTTTTCACTCTCCTCTTTCACTTTCATCAAGAGGCTCTTTAGTTCTTCTTTGCTTTCTGCCATAAGGGTGGTGTCATCTGCATATCTGAGATTATTGATATTTCTCCCAGCAATCTTGATTCCAACTTGTTCTTCCTCCAGCCCAACGTTTCTCATGATGTACTCTGCATATAAGTTAAATAGGCAGGGTAACAATATACAGCCTTGACGTACTCCTCTCCCGATTTGGAACCAGTCTGTTCCATGCCCAGTTCTACATGTTCCATGTCCACACAGTATGGCCAAAATGTAAAACAAACAAACAAAACTATAAAACATGGAAATTTTATTTTCCCATGAGAATTCACTTGATCTGGCACGCAGTGATGCAGATTAACAGTTCTCAAATCAGAAAACGCCTGGGTATGAATTCAGCTCAGCCAGTTATTATGGTAATGTGACTTTAGGCAGATTATATCACCTCTTTGTGTATCTGTTTTCTAACCTTTAAAAGAAAATAATAATGGTAGCATTCCCAGCAAGTTGTTATAAGATTTCAATGAGACAACGTGTGTAGCAGGCAGAGAGTACACAGAACTCAAAAGCATGGCCATGATGTAGGCTGTTGTTGGGGGGTGTGTGTGTGTGTGTGTGTGTGTGTGTGTGTGTGTGTGTGTGAACACACCCAAGCATCTGTACTTGGTGGAGAGATGCTTGGATGTGATAGATTTCTACCTGTTATAAAGTGAACATCCTGTTATTTGGTTTAAAGAGGGACCAGAGCATTCTGGCTGATTTAAATATTCTTGTTAGTAGAGAAAATAAATCTGCCATAAACCTATGACAGATTTTTTTAATACTTGAACTTTCAAAAATGCTCTTAAAGCTCAGGTACTTCTGTAAATGGCTGAACCTTTCCTTGGTAAATCAGATGGTGACTCCAGGAAGCTTTTAGAACTCACAGTATATCCACATTGTCATTCTGAACATCAGTCGCGAGCCTACAGATGAGACTTATTTAAGAGGCCTGCCGTGGCAGTGTATGCGTGCCTGCCCAGTCACTCAGTTATGTCAGACTCTTTGCGACCCCGTGGACTGTAGCTCATAAGCAGGCTCCTCTGTTCATGGGATTTCCCAGGCAAGAATACTGAAGTAGGTTGCCATTTCCTACTCTAGGGTATCTGCCCGAACCCACATCTCCTGTATTAGCAGGCAAAGTCTTTACCACTGAGCCACCTGTTCAGCCCTAAAAAGATGGTAAATGGTCTCAATCTTGGAGAAATTGCCCTGTGATAACCCTATATTGTTCTTGTGTTTAATTCACAGACATTAAGTGAACCTTTTTGTCTTTGTTTCCAGGAGCTTCCCAAGAATCCAAAAACATCTCAGTTTTACTTCCAGTTGCTGGTAAGAATGTGTATGTATGTCTAACTAGAAGAATTGGCTCTCAAACCCCTGATGTGGGTCAAAGATATGAGATAAATCTGTAACCTCTGGAGTAGGTAAAGATAGAAGACAGTCCTGGAACCTACATTTCTGCAGTACCCTCTGTGTTGGTCACCTGTGAACTTCTCAGGCCCCAGGTGGGCAGCATACGAGTGGAATAAAGGTTGCCCTTGCCTGTTGTGCACATGAGAATGTATTTTATGAAAAAACTGCCATCCAACCCGTTGAGACAAGAAGCATTACTGGGGCAATCAGCTAACTCTTCGGGTGAAAATATTAAGTTCAATCTTTCTACATCTCATACATCAGAATACAGTCCAGAGATATTGAAGAAAAAGAGTAAAAATCTAGAAGAGTAAAATCTAGAAGAAAATATAAGTAACCATAGATCCTTAGCCTTGGCAAGGACACAGAACAGTTGAGTAAATTGTCATATTACTTACATTTGCATTCTTATCTCAACCATAGAAAACATTTAGTGTGTGAAAGAGACACACTGGCAAAAAGTTATCTGGAAATAACAGAGATCGTTCTAGGTGGTGGGATTATGGGTAGTTACTTTCTTTTTTATACTATATTTTCAAATCTTTCATGCCAGTCAATGTATGTCCTTCTATAACCAGATAAAAATAAATACTATTTCCATGTCTAAGGAAGTGGGTGATTCTGAATCTAAGGCTAAATGAAACACGAGTCTCCCCATTCGGTTTTTCTCTCCCCTCTGCCATCGTGTACTCTCTCTCTGTTATTTGTCTGAGCCCCTGCCTTTACTTATGTTAGGTATTGGGTTGGCCAAAGAGTTCGTTTGGGTTTTCCCATACGATGGTATAGAAAAGCTTGAATGAACTTTTGGGCCAACCCGATACATGGCGTGTGGCCCCCACCTGTCTTCCCCACAGGAACATTCTGTGCGAGACCTGGTTGGCCCTGGCCCCTTCACCATCCTGGCACCTTTATCTGCAGCCTTTGACGAGGAACCCCAGGTAAGCATGAAGCTAGAGGCAGGTAGGTGGAAGAGCTTTGGGACTGGAACAGTCTTTGGGCATCACCCTGGAACCAACACGAAAGACATTTCTAAACAGATTTAGAATCAGCTGGTGGTAACCAGCAATGAAAGGGGTTGCCTATCAGTGTGGGAACCCCCATCAGGAGAAGCATTCAAGTGGATTTGGGGTCACCACTACCAGAGACTTCTAGAGGACATTCCTAAATAGGGTAGGATGTTGGGAAAGACCAACCATTCTTAAATAATTTAAACCCTGATAGACACCCCTCCAAAAAAAAAAAAGGAATGCTAGATTAATGGGATATAAATAGGTTCTTTTCTTGCAGAATTTATCAGAGCCTTTACTGTCTAACATTCACTTGGACTCTTCATGCTGGATTATCCATTAATATATAATAATGTAGCAAGCATTTATTGAATGTTTCCAACCAGAGGGCTCCTAGCTCTGGCTGGAACCCTCGGATCTATTGCAGATTAAGGACTGGGACAAAGGGGGCCTGATGCCCCAGATTCTTCGGTATCACGTGATCGCCTGCCACCAGCTGCTTCTGGAAAACCTGAAATTGACCCCAAATGCTACTTCCCTCCAAGGGGAGTCACTTGTCATCTCCGTGTCTCAGGTAGGAGAAGCCACTTAAGGAAGGCGCTCATTTTCCTTGGGCCCTCTCTCTTTCCTCTTCCTTAGCGCAATAAGAGTAATAATAATAATAACAACAATAATAACAACTAACGCATGTGGCAATGACTGCTATATGCCAGCTACTATCCTAAGTATCGATGTGTGTGTGATAAGTCACTTCAGTCATGTCCGACTCTTCGAGACACATGGATTGTAACCTGCCAGACTCCTCTGTCCATGAGATTTTCCAGGCAGCAGTACTGGAGTGGGTTGCCATGCCTTCCGCCAGGGGATTTTCCCACCCAAGAATCAAACCTGTGTCTCCTGCCTTGCAGGCGGATTCTTTATCACTAAGCCACTGGGGATGTGTACTAACTGATTTAATCCTCAGAATCCCATAATGTAGATATTATTATTTTCCTCAATTAAAAAATTAGGAAACTGAACTCAGGTTAAGTAACTTTTCCAAGGTCACACAGCAAGTAAATATTAATATTAGAGCTGGAATTGAAACTCAGAGGCAAGGCAGCTTCAGGTGGTCAAGAGAACTGCTTTCAGCAGAAACTGGGGAGGGATGAAAGCTTTTGTTCAAAGCCTTGACCATGCTGATGCCTTCCCTCACCACAAAAAGGAATGGCTATGGAATTCATGACAAAGGGGAAAATTATGTGGTGGGGTCAGAAGGGGGGTTGCTAGAGAAGACATGTGAAAGAGAAGCCAGTTTTGATCAGCTTATTATTTCATACTGGAGAATCGCAATGAAATAATTGTTTTGGTTAATTGTTCAGTTGCTAAATTGTGTCTGACTCCTTGCAACCCCATGGATTGCAGCACGCCAGGCTTCCCTGTCCTTCACTATCTCCCAGAGTTTGCTCAGACTCATGTCCATTGAGTCGGTGATGCCATCCAACCATCTCATCCCCTGTCGCCCACTTCTCTTCCTGTCCTCCATCTTTCCCAGCATCAGGGTCTTTTCCAATGAGTTGGCTCTTTGCATCAGGTGGCCAAAGTATTGGAGATTATTTGCTATTAACCTCTCCAGGTGAAAATTACATTCTTGACTCAGATTTTTTAATAATCATAATTAGACATATGCTTAAGTAATTTGGATCTTCAGATTTTGCTCACAGCTCTACTTGAACTTACACCTTCATGATGATTTAATATGTTCACAGAATATTTTGGAAGACGTAATTTTGTGTCTATTTCTCTTTGTACTCATTTCCTCTTTTTTCTTTTCTGGTTGATTTCAGGACACGGTGTTGGTAAATAATAAAGCCAGGATCATATCCAGTGATATCATCTGTACAAATGGAGTCATCCACGTCATAGACAAACTGCTGTCTCCCCAAAACTTGCTTATCACCCCTAAAGATGCCTCTGGAATGATTCTGGTGGGTGAACTCACTGTCAGACTCTCAGCACGGAGTGCCTCACAAGATATAATTTATTCTCTCAATTCTGCTTTTGAAGCATTGTTCAAGACAGCTAAATTTTGCTGCTTCATTCTCAAGTTACTATTAAAAACCTCATTGGCGCTTCCCTGGCGGTTTAGTGGTTAAGACTCCGCACTTTCACAGCAGGAGGTGCTGGTTTCGATCCCTAGTCAGAGAAATAAGATCCCACAAGACACATGGCACGCTACCCGCCAAAAACAAAACCTCATAAATACTATTTTGGCCTGCATGCTAAGTTCCTTCCGTCGTATCCAAGTCTTTGCGACCCCATGGACTGCAGCCTGCCAGGCTCCTCTGTCCATGGGAGTCTCCAGGCAAGAATTCTGGAGTGGGTTGCCATGCCCTCCTCCAGGGGATCTTCTCAAACCAGGAATCGAGCCTGAGTCTCTTATGTCTCCGGCATTGGCAGGCAGGTTCTTTACCAGTAGAGTCACCTGAGAAGCACATAAGAAATACTATTCCTAGTAAGGAGTAAATAGGTGAAAGTCTATTTTAAATAGTTGAGTGGATTTTGTATATTACTGTCTAGTTTCCACAAGGGGAGGGTGTGCATAGATTTGGAAGATGGAGAAATTACATAGATGGATGATAACGATGATGAGAGAGATGATAGATAAATAGATGATCCACAGGTAGGTAGGCATGTAGGTAGATAGACAGATAGACGGACAGATATCATTAAAACTAAACCAGGAGTAAAACATCTTCTCAATGGACAGAAAAGACACTTTCAACTTTTTTGTTACTTATTCGTGTTGGGTTCTTCACTGCAGACAGCCGAATCCACTGTATCTCATTTAAATAAAAAGGAGCTTCTAAAGATGTTAAGTATATCACCAAATCTCTTGGAACGCAAGAGAGCGTAATTCAGACACTACACAGCTGGGGACAAAGCAGCCGGGGACACTTGTGAGGAGAGGACCCCTGACTCCCCCACAGGGCTTTCGGAACCAGCTCTGCCCATGCCCTCTGTCTCCAGCCCCATCGCTAGGATGCAAGAGCCTGCACACCAGATGCCTCCAGCCCTGTGGCCATCAGAAGATCTCATATCCCTGCTAGCAGCCACCACCTCCTCATGTCGTGTCTTTCTACCTATAAGTTTTGCACAAGCACTTCTGCTTGGGGGATCCCACGTCACATGTGGGACTCTAGCCTGCGGGGCAGTCTGGGAAAATGTAGTGCTTAGCCATGCAGCCCCTGGGATACAGAAAGGCAGGCGTACAACCTACAGAGCCTTCTATGTTATCTTCCCCTCATTTTATTCATTTGAGCTTTTGTTAAAGTGCTTTGTGAACTGTCCGAATAAAAGTTTCATTCCCATTCTTACTATCTCTGCAGCAAAATCTTACGACAGTGGCCATGAACCACGGCTACGGCAAATTTATCAACTTGATTCAGGTAAAAGCCTAGGAGAAAAGTTGCCTTGGGGGATGTGACCTGTCTAAAGAGGTTTGGTTTGTGGAGAGTTGTTTGTTTGTTGTATAGTTTTTGTTTGCGGCACTAGCCAGCTATTGTGGGGTTTTAAGGAAGTCTAATGTTCTGGAGAGCAAAGTCATACTCTGCCACTCCATCTCCCAAATGTTTCCTAGCTGAGTTAGAAGTTAAAGTATTTGAGGCTAGAGTGAGGGAAAGGAATTAGGATATGCCCATTCCTAACACAGGCGCTTCATGTCTGGAATGATCACCCCCTTTACTGAGATGGGGAAGCTGAGAGGCAAAGATGGGAAATCTCTGCCTGTTAGACAGGCAGAAATTACATTTCAAACTGCATTTTTCTGACTTCAGAGACAAGTCCCACGCATTGTATAGAGAAACGTCTTGTTCAAAGATTTCAGAGAATATCAGGAAGGAGCAGGTTCTCCCATGACCTCACCTCCACCACCTACCCCAGCAGTCCCAGGAGGTCTCTGAGAACCCTGGGGTCCCCATAGCACAGACTACAAACCTCTGTGCAGACCAGCAATTTCCAAAGGGGTCTGGGGCTTGGACTCTCTGGGGAGCTTTTTAGGAAAGGAGATTGGAAGGTGCTCATGGTAAGAACCTCCAGTGGCGTGACAGACCTGTGTCTGTGCCCACCCACCCACTCCCCAAACCTTCTAGCGCCCCCACACCTGGGCTTTAGTCTGCTTGAACACAAGCTTTTATAGCAAGTGAAAAGTCTCTCTGGGTCTCAAAAAGAGGCAATAATAAAGCTTACTTCATAGGGTCATTGGGAAAACTACAAGAATAAAATGTATATGATGCACTCCTGTTATAGAAGATTCTCAAAATGATTCTTTGCCAGTCACCTGGCAATTTCTTTTTTGAGTCTATGTGATCTAGAAATCCTCTAAATACACACAAGTATCTCAATATTGTATAGGTTTCACATTTTTAAAGGAAATACAGGAAAAGTGCTAAGTGGGTCTTCCAGAAATTAAAACGTTGGGACGAGAGGAGTGGCCAAAAAGAGTCTTGCTAAAGTGTGTTTCCCTATTAACAAAGCCCAGAGTTGGCCTTTCTGTTTTACTTTCTAAGAAAATGAGAGTCAGAATGATGGGAGTGTGAAGAAAGCCTCCAGTTTCAGGCTGAATCTCGCTTACACCAGCCAGAGGCCTGAGAAGCCCCGTGGCGGGCACAGAGAAGGTACAGGCTGGCTTTTGCTCTGGCCCTTGGGTACCAGAGCTAGTGCTTCTTGGCTGGGCTTTGGGGCGCACCTGACCAGCTCCTTGTGATTCAGGACTCCGGCTTGCTGAGCGTCATCACAGACCCCATCCACACCCCAGTCACACTTTTCTGGCCCAGCGACCGAACCCTCCAAGCCCTGCCCCGTGAACAACAGGATTTCCTGTTCAACCAAGGCAACGAGGACAAGCTGAAGGAGTGCTTGAAGTTCCACGTGATCCGGGACGCCAAGGTATTCTGTTTTCACACAGACGGGCATGGCACGGCTGTCCTCGGGGTGATCAAATCCAGGAGTTGTCTTTACCTCTCACTCTCCATGGTGTGGGGAGGTCTGAGCATCCCCTGCCCACGCTGTGTCCTCCTCTGACTGGCTGTGGGGAACTGACCACAAGAGCATAGCTCATCTGGTTCTGTTTCTCTGCGCCATTGTTTTATTTCCCCTAACTTTAGCCAATAGTCAAAAGCATCCTTCCCCTCTTCTACTGAAGACCAGCTCCCTCCCTTCCCTAGTCCCCAAGGCCAAGTGTCTCTTGACGACAGTTCCCACATTTCTCCCAAATAGACTCTTTCTCCCCCAATTCCAGAGTTTCTAGGCAAAGGATGGATTCATCCAGCTGTGACCAGTTGTTGGCACGTGTACCGATCGACTGCGATTAGGGAAGCAGGCTCTTGTAGGAACATGGCAGCTCTTGCTAAACCCCTGTCCCTCTGAATCCTCCACCAGGACCCTGCTTCCCCCCAGGAGTGAGGCATCGAATCCAGGAGCCCGCTGCCCTCACTTCGGTTAATTTTCAGGACCTGTGTTAGTTTTCTAGGCTTCCATAACCAATGACCGCAAACTGGGTGACTTGAAACAGTAGAAATAAGTCCCCTCAGAGTTCTGGGAACCGGAAGTCTGAGATCAAGGTGTTGACAAGGTTGTTCCTGCTGGAACTCCTGAGGGAGAGGCTTTCCCCTGCTTTCTTCCTGGCTTCTGGGGGTGTCCAGACATCCTTGGCATCCCAGGCTTGTAGCTGCATCCCTCCAGTCTCTGCTTCTGTCGTCACATGGCTGGCTGGCCTCCCCCTGTGCGTTTCTGTGTCTTCACTTGGCACTCTCCTCTTCTCTCTTCTTCTTAAGATGACACCAGTCTTTTTGGATTAAGAGCCCACTCTACTCTGGTATGGGCTTCCCTGCTGGCTCAGACATTAAAGAGTCTGCCTCTAGTGTAGGAGATCTGGGTTCAACCCCTGGATCAGGAAGATCCCCTGGAGCAGGGAATTGCTACCCACTCCAGTATTCTTGCCTGGAGAATTCCAGGGACATATAAGCCCAGCCGGTTACAGTCCATGGGGCCGCAGAGAGTCAGACATGACTGAGTGACTAACACTCTCATACTCTGATGTGACCTCATCTCAACCAATTACATCTGCAATGATCTCATTTCCAAGGAAGCTCACATTCTGAGGTAATGGGGACCTAGACTTCAGTGAAACTTTTGCGGGGTCACAACTCAACCCATCACAGTGGCCTGTTGCAATTTCCCTAACCCTGGTCTGCTGCAGGCTTCATGCAGCAACACAGCATCTTCCGTGGACTCCTGAGCATAGAAGGGGAAGGAAGGGTGACTGAGACACGCTGGAGGAGACTTTCCTACAGAGAAAAAGTCCAACTTCCTAGAGAATCCATACTTATTCTTCCGCTTGATTCTATCTACTGTCATTTTGAAGCTGGAATTATTAGAACTCAGAAAAATCTTGTATCTAAATTTGGTTTGTTAGCAAAGCTCCTTCTTCAACCCAGATTCAGGGTATTAATGTGATCCCATCACTCCTGCAGGTCTTGGCAGTGGATCTCCCCAAATCTGCTACCTGGAAGACCCTGCAAGGTTCTGAGCTGAGTGTGAAGTGTGGAGCTGGCAGTGACATCGTGAGTATTGTCACCCAGAGCAGGGGCGGGGGCAGAGAATGCATGCCTCAACCATTGCCACTTCCAGGAGATATTTCCTTTTTTCCCACATTGGCAGTAAGTTCTTTCTTTCACTGCTTTCATGACTGTATCCCCTGAATAAGTGAATATGAAAACCCTGATAAATCCTGGCCAGCCCAAGCCCTCACCAGGTGTCAAGGAGCCCCCCTTACACTTGTAGAAAGTAGCTTCTGGTTGATTTTTCAGAAGATTTATTTTCCGGTGTGAGACACTTTGCTGAAACAAGAAAGAACACTGTCATTCCTTTCCCTTCCTTCCTGGCCCCTCTCCAGCCTCCTCTCCAGCCCTGTCTTGGCACTCAGAGCCAGCTCTGGGCTATATCTACTTAGATCAGCAAACAGAGAGAAAATTTGCAATTTTCACCTTCTTTGGCTAGTTCCTGACAATATTACCTTCCTGTAATTCCACATGATAAGTAGATTTGGTGGGTAATAGTAGCTACATGCTGTATCTTATATTTAATGGAAAATGACAGTGGCTTAAATATATAAGGGTTTAGCCCTCTTTAAAAAAAAAAAACAAGTAGCCAATCCTGAGCTAGTATGATAGCTCACTGAGGGAGCTCCTTCCATCTTTCTGCTCTGTAGCATGTATTTCTAGCCTCACAGTCACCTCAAGGTCCAACATGACTGCTGGAGGTCCAGCCATCACATTTACTTTCCAGGCAGGAGAAAGTGAAAAAGCAATTTACCTCCAAACTGAGTTGGTTACCTTCAAGGAGCCTTCAGAGAAGTCTCAGACACCATTTTGTTTACATCTTCTGACAAGCAAGAATCCCTCTTGATGATTGGATTGGAATGGCATTAAATTTGTTCCTGAATCCAAATAGTGTTAACATCTTTACATCCCAACTTCTGGAAAGTTATCCCAATATACTTATACTTGAGATCAGCTACACTATCTCCATAGAAACTGGGCACTTATCAAAGGAAGAATGTCAGCTGTTCATCCTGAGTGCCTGGAGAAGGCAATGGCACCCCTCTCCAGTACCCTCGCCTGGAAAATCCCATGGACGGAGGAGCCTGGTGGGCTGCAGTCCATGGGGTCGCTGCGAGTTGGACACAACTGAGCAACTTCACTTTCACTTTTTACTTTCATGCATTGGAGAAGGAAATGGCAACCCACTCCAGTGTTCTTGCCTGGAGAATCCCAGGGACGGGAGAGCCTGGTGGGCTGCCGTCTCTGGGGTTGCACAGAGTCGGACACGACTGAAGCGACTTAGCAGCAGCAGCATCCTGAGTGCTAATAAGGCTTTCAGAGCACCTTGTATTCAGAGTACCATTTAGTTAAACTCTATATGCAGTGTAATCATTAATCCTATCCACCTGGTGAAAACAGTTAAACCTCAGTGAAGTTTAGGGACTGGCTCATATAGTGCAAGAGTGAAAGTGCGGGGATTCAACTACAGTTTTCTAGTGTTCTTTCCACTGAATCACACTGTGTGCATCCTATCAAACACTACTGAGATTTCTTTTTCTTTTCATAGAACTTTCTAAAAGCATTTTGCTTCCTGTTGGGGGGCGGTGGGGAATATATCCATCAATTTACTAGCTGTGTGGACTTTAGGAAGGGATGCTCAAGGATTGTTGCAAGAATTAAACAAAACAATGTATCTAGAGCATAATTTTGACAATGTCTTGTTGTTCAGTCAATAAGTTGTGTGATTCTTTGAGATCCCATGGACTGCAGCACATTAGGCTCCTCTATCCTTCACTATTTCCCGGATTTTGCTCAAACTCATGTCCATTGAGTCAATGATGCCATCCAACCATCTCATCCTCTGTTGCCCCCTTCTCCTGCCCTCAGTCTTTCCCAGCATCAGGGTATTTTCCAATGAGTTGGCTCTTTGCATCAGGTGGCCAAAGTATTAGAGCTTCAGCATCAGTCCTTCTCATGAATGTTCAGGGTTGATTTCCTTTAGGATTGATTGGTTTGATCCCCTTGCTGTCCAAGGAACTCTCAAGAATCTTCTCCAGCACCACAATTCAAAAGCATCAATGCCTACTGCATGTGAAAAAGAAGTTGCTATCATTATAAGGTTAAAGCTTGTCACTGTACATTTTGGAAAGGAAGTGGTACCATAGTTTTGCTAGGTGCTGGCATTAGATAAGAAAGCTGGGTAACTGCCCATGAAGTGGCCGTGTCAACCAGGTTTGTCATGAACCAGGGTCAGGCCACATCTGCCCCACCTTGTCACCCCCACCACCACCATCCGTACTTTGATGGAGCAGTATTGCCGAATGGCCAGGAGTGGGGGGCTGAGGCTGCCAACCTGGGCATGAATACCCACACCACCACTTACTGATCGTGTGACTTTGGTGAGTTACCTAACCACTCACTGCCTCAGTTTCCTCATCTGTAAATGGGAATACCAGCAACAGTAGCCACATCCTCGGGTGGCCGTGAGGATTGAAGGAACTCGCATAGGTAAAGCACAAAGAACAGTACTTGGATATAATACATTCCAAGCATTTGTGATGTAGACGTTGATATCAATACATATCAGTTCTTCTGCCTCTGGTAGGTTCTGGCCACACTCCATGGCCTGAGAAGCGGAGAAGTCTGAGGACCACTGACTGTTCACCCTCTCTCTCCCTGTCTCACAGGGTGACCTCTTCCTGAACAGCCAAACGTGCAGAATTGTGCAGCGGGAGCTCTTGTTTGACGTGGGTGTGGCCTACGGTATCGACTGTCTGCTGATTGACCCCACCCTGGGGGGCCGTTGCGACACTTTTACCACCTTCGATGTCTCGGTCAGTCCTGAAAACACTACTGTAGAAAGTGACCCCTGGGCCAACAAACAGCCCTTGTGACCTCGCGTGGACCTGCTGTGAAGACTCAGAGGGCTGGTCCCCAGCGAACGCGGGAACCAGGGGATCAGGAGGCCACAGGACAGGGCTTTTCAGATTCACCATCAACAAGCATCTGCTCAGTCCTGTGCAGGCCTTGCCCATTCTCATTCATCCCCCACCTAGTCACCCCCTCACCATGAAGCGAGCAGCTGTTGGGGACCAATTGGATGCCCTGTTCTGCCAATCATTTTCAAACCCAGTCATCCACTCAGTCACTCACTTATCCGTTCAGCAAGCAGTTTTCGAGCCTCTGCCAGAATAAGCCATGTGAAACTGCCATGTTTGACAGAGTATGACTACAAAAATGGCCATGTCATATGGTTCGATCTAATATATGCTGCCCATACTTCCATTCACTTGCTCATGCACTAGCAGTGATTGAGCCTGTCCTGGGCCCTGCACTGTGTGAGGCACACATGCATTTCACACTCGTTCATCCGTCCGGTACCGTTTACTGAGTATGATCTTTGAGCCTACTGTTTGGCTCAGTGCCCATCTTACCCCTATCCAATAATAGAAGTAAAGTAAAAGTAAAGTCGCTCAGTCGTGTCTGCCTCTTTGAGACCCCATGGACTGTAGCCTACCAGGCCCCTCTGTCCATGGGATTTTCCAGGCAAGAGTACTGGTGGAATGGGTTGCCATTTCCTTCTCCAAATAATAGAAGTAGTGATCATCAACTCCCTTATGTCAATTTGGAAATTGAGTCTCAAAGAGATGAAGTGACTTAAATGGCAAAGTCTGTGACCAGTTGATTTCTGGTCACAGGTGACTTATAGGCATTCGATAAATATCTAAATTACTCGAATACCAATCATCCAAAGTAGGAGATGAAAAAACAGTTAACTTCTTAACTTCCAAAGTATATATACACACACATTTTTTTTTCAGTTAATCATTTTTCCTCACAAATCCCCTGAAAATCAATAGCAAGAATTAGTATCCCTATTTTATAGATTAGAAGACTAAGGATCAAAGAATGTGATTCGCAAAAATTTCACAGCTGATCTCTAAGGGAACTGACACTGTATTCACATTTCCCATGGCTGGTATACCATGTGCCGCGTGACCCTGCCCTGGTGCCCCTTCATCTAACGGGGAACTTACCACCTCAGAGAACTAAACCAAGGCGCTGAGACCCAAGACAGACCTTCAGAATTCTCTATGGCAAAATTGCAGTACATTTGTTTTTATATTCTTAATCATAGCCAGAATCTTAATCAAGATTAAGTTCCTAGTCAAATAGCATTAACCAAGGGCATTTGCTTGTGTTTCCCAATATTCTGGATTTTTAAGTCTTTCTTTTCTTGCATACTAGGGGAATTGTGGAAACTGTTTCTATACTCCCAGTTGCCCCAAGTGGACCAAACCAAAGGTAACTATGAACACAATGATAATGTTTGGAGAGTGAGAGGTTTGTTTCTTTATTAAACCCAAGTTTCCTTATAGGTATGGGTGTGTGTGCATCTGTGTGCATCTGTGGGTGTGTTATAACTGCGTGTAACTAGTTCATGTCTTTCTTTCAACAATCAGGCCACTGGGATGAGAGGTGAACATTCTTAGCCCAGGAAAACTGTCAGCCCACTTTTAAAATCTAGAAGAGTCATAGGATTAAAGACCTAGAAGGGGTTACAAAAATAATGCTAATTATAAAAATAATAGTTGCCTTTAGTTGGTTGCTGCTCATGTCCCTGGCTCTGTGTTGGACTCTTTATTTTGACATTATCCTCTATTCCCATTATAATACAGGAAAATACATTACTACAATTTACGACAAATGAGTCTCAGAGAGGGTAAGCAATCAGCCCAAGACCACACAGCTATAAGGAACAAAGCTAGGATTACAGCCTAGAATACAATGTAAGAGTAATGGTTAAGGCAATGAAATTCGGAGTCCACAGTTATGGGGTCAAATTCCAGTGGGTAGTCTTTGACAAGTAACTTAATCTATATGTTTTTGCCCCTGCACAATGGAGCTAATAATAGTTCTGTGTATGATTATTAGGAAAAGTAAGTTTTCAAATGTGGGTATAGAGCCTGGCACAGAGTAAGTACTAGTTAAATACTGGTTTAAGCACTTACTCCGAAGTCAAGCTCTTTCTACCCTACTAGTAACCCCTCTAACAGAAACACCTCTACAAAAATGAACTGCAACCCCATTCCCTCTCTACTGATGATCTTGGGGGCACCCCTCTAACAGAAACACCTCTACAAAAATGAACTGCAACCCCATTCCCTCTCTACTGATGATCTTGGGGGCACCCCTCTAACAGAAACACCTCTACAAAAATGAACTGCAACCCCATTCCCTCTCTACTGATGATCTTGGGGGCTTGCCAGACCTCTCTCCTGATAGAAAGCTACTTCTTTCCACCCCACTTCTTCCCCAGGTAAACTCATCTTTTGCAAACAGCTCTAAAGGCCCCCAAGTCCTTCTTCTTAAAGTGGGGTGAAATCTTTCCGTGGACTCCACCTCTGCCCCCTCCCCATTCATTTGCCTCTCTGTGCCCCTAAGAAAAGAATTCCCTGCACAGGGCTCTTGGCCATTTGAGTCCTATTTTCAACTTGGGCAGTACCTAGGATCCTCCACTGGGGGCAGACTAGAGCCCAAGAGCCCAAGGACAGGGATGGAATGTGGAGGGATGGTTCGATCTCTTCCTTTAGGGCCAGAAGCAGAAGTGTCTGTATGACTTGCCCTTCAAGAAGAACCTGGAAGGCTGCAAACAACTTTGCACTCTGGTGATACAGCTCCCCAAGTGCTGCAAGGGCTACTTCTGGCCAGACTGTCAGGGTGAGGGTGCCTCTTATTTTCTTGTGATTTTGAAATGATTGTACAATCACTGTGGAGCATTTGAAAGTACCAGAAGTATAAAGTTTAAGGTGGCGGTGGGGAAGCAGGGGAGTATATTGTTCTTAATGATTCTACTAAGAAAAGATCCAAAAGCAATTATTCTGAAGAGTTATGTAGCTTTCCTTTTTTCCTTTTCATATCCAGTTTTTACAGAGCTGAGATTCTGCTGTGCAAAGATTGTAAATCATGTGTTTTCTGCTTAATGTTATAGAATAAGACATTTCCCATGGTGCTAGCAACACTATATTTTACTTTTGAGATGATACTGATTGTAGTCTATGATACTGATAAGCACACTAGTTTAACTGCATCTAAGGACATCCACCTTGGCAGGGTGTTATATTAATGTAGTATGTGTGGGCCATTATTTCCTGAAAACTCTCCTGTTATAAGATGTATAACATCACCCTTCCTCCCTAACCTCACAACTTTTCAGGGAAGGGCTCCTGAAACCCCTGGGTCTAGATACAACTTCTAGCTAATAATGCAGCAGCAACAGCATAACAAATGGCATAGAACTTCCTGTCTGCCATGCACTGTTTTAAATTAGCACATTTATTGAGTGCTACTTCCCATACAGGGCTTCCCTGCTGGCTCAGTGGTAAAGAATCCTCCTGCCAGTGTAGGAGACGCAGGTTCGATCCCTGGGTCAGAAAGATCCCCTGGAGAAGGAAATGGCAATCCATTCCAGTATTCTTGCCTGGGAAATCCCATGAACGGAGGAGCCTGGCGGGCTACAGTCCAGTCCATCGGCTTAATGATGAAACAACAAAACAATTTCCCATATGTGGCAATACATCTGAACCTCTCAACAAACCCTAAGAAGCAGCTTCCATTGTCAGCCCATTTTACAGATGAGAAAATAGAGGTACAAATTGGATGAGAAGCAAGTCCAAGTTCCCCCATTGTGTCTCCAGGAGCCATGATTTTAGGTAAAATGGGCTTCCCTGGTGTCTCAGCGGTAAAGAGGCTCGGTCCCTGGGTGGGGAAAGATCCCTGGGAGAGGGAAATGGCAACCCATTCCAGTATTCTTGCCTAGAAAAATCCCATGGACAGAGGAGCCTGGCAGGCTACAGTCAATGGGGTCGCAAAGAGTTGGACTCGAGTTAGTGACTAAACCACCACCATACTCCATTTATCATCATCCAGTTGAGAAAATTCTGGGCTGAGAGTCCACACAATTACTCAACCTTCACTCCACTCTCCATCACTAAAGCATAGACCATTCACCAAAGTCAGTGCCATCCCTTATGTTTGTTCAGTGCTTTATATTTTCACATGCTGCCGATTACAGTATTTCATTTGATCCTCATAGTCACAACGTGGAATAGGGCAAGTGGGCATCGTCACCAGCCTCTAGAGCTAAGAGAACTGAAGCTCAGAGCAAGTTCATTATTCAGCCCAGACCAACAAACCCAGGTCTGAGTGTATTCTCAGTCACTTCAGTTGTGTCCAACTCTGCAACCCCATGGATTGTGTAGCACACCAGGCTCCCCTGTCCATGAGACTCTCCAGGCAAGAATACTGGAGTGGTTTGCCATTTCCTCCTCCAGGGGTCGTCCTGACCCAGGGATCAAACCCATGTCTCTTAAGTCTCCTGCATTGGCAGGTGGTTTCTTTACCAAATCCTGGCCTCCTGACCCCCAAATACAGTGTGCAGTTCAAAACATCACCCTTCCAGTCCTATAAGATACATTTAAACCATCAGGCAGTGACACTATATGGATGTGTCCCCGGGACAACAGACCTCCTGGGTTAATGGAGGAGAGAACCCACAGCTGAGGTCAGGTTAGCAGCACAATTACAAAGGCACTGAACTGCTCTGGGCCTGGGGAGACTGCTGAGTCACTGCTGTTTCATCTCTTCCAGCCTGCCCTGGAGGCCCAGACACCCCGTGTAATAACCGGGGCACCTGCCTGGATCCGTACTCGCCCAGCAGACAGTGTAAATGCAACAGCGGCTTCAACGGGACAGCATGTGAGCTGTGCTGGCCGGGGAGATTCGGGCCTGACTGTCAGCGTATGTGGCACCCCCTCCACTGAGCGTTCGCCTGTCATCAGGGGCGCGTGCGCCCTGCCCTGACGCATACCATCCACCTGAGTGAGAAGCATCCTTCCTCTTTTTCCCAGCCTCCCATTTGCCTGCTCTTTTTTCCTCCTTGGATATTTTCCCAATTTCCATCCACTGAAAGAACCTCATCCATAGAATTGAAATTCACATCCCCAGCAGCCACCCAGGCAAGCTGTAGCCAACCAAGGCTCATTCAGTCATTCGACCACCAGGTATATGCTGCGTCCTTACTCGTGTCAGTAGCTCACGTGTATGGAGTGCCTGCCGTGTGCATCTCATCCTCACAACAAGCCTTCGAAGTGGGAGCTATTATTCTCTCTCCTTAGCAGATGGAGAAGCTGAGGCACAAAGAGCCTAAGTGACTTGATCAAAAGCCAGGAATCATTCTAAATTGTAGGGGTACGGGGTGTGAGAAGGGGATAGCATCTCAGCTTTCAAGGAGTTACACTCAAAGGGAAGAAACAAAAATAACAGAAATAAAAATAGACATAAAGGTACAAAGAGAAAGAAGCAGGTGAAGGGGATCAAGAAAGAAAGGAAGTACTACTCCAGAAAACATCTCACGAAATCTTTGAGTAGAGACCTAGCAGAGATGAGGGGGCCAGGTGTGGGGATATCAATAGTAGCTCCGTCCACTCAGATTTCAGTGATGCTGGAAATGCTGTCTAGCTCTGCCATGAGGAAGCCACCAGCCATGTGTGGATATCGAGTACACAGAATCTGTGACTGAGGGGCTGATTTTTGTTTGTTTTAGTTAGTTTGTGTTTAAATAGCCACGTGTGATGACTGGCTGCCCTGTGGGACGGTGCAGACCAAAGGAATGGCTTTCTGGGAAGAGAGGCATGTGCAAAGGCCCTGAGGTAGGACAAGGTTCGGCATGCAAGGACCAGCTGAGCGGCCGAGGTAGCTGAGCAGGGTGGGCAAAGAAGAGAGAGAGGATGCGGAGATGGGCTCAGAAGGTCGCCAGGGGCCAGATAATATGGGAGCTTCTTGGCCAGAGACAGATCTTCAGCATCTTATCTAAGTGCGGTAGCGGCCAGTGAGGACTGTGAAGGGTGAGGGTGTCCTAAACAGAAAGGGCCACCCCAGCTGCCCTGTGCAGAGAGTACCATGGGGAAGCAGGAGCAAAAGAAGGGCCAGCTTTGGGGACGCTAATGCCCCAATCCAGGCGAGAGATGGCGGTGCCCTGGGCTAAGGCGTTGGTGCTGGAGTTGGTCAGAAGCAGAAGGAATGGGATGTTTCTTAAAGATTTGACTTTTAAATGGATTTCTGTTAGGAGGCCCTGATAAGGTTCCCTTCCCTTTCTGTTCTATTCCATACCCCACGACACCCTCTACTTCTGTAATTTACAACACTCAACATATTTATCATGACATGTTCAATAGCCCTATACCCCTAGACTGTAAGCTCCCTGAGAATAGGGACCTTATGTCTTATGTTTTCTGCTGTAACCTCATTGCCTGGTAGCCTGTGCCTCATGGTAGCCATTGAGTAAGTTATTTTTTGGAAGTTTGAATGAATGTGGATAAGCTCGGGGCCTCCCACACTGACCACACAGCCAGCCCACAGCCAGTGAGCTGACAGATTGGACTTCAGTCCCAGATCCCTGATGACTGACTATATTCCAACTTGCTCTACAGCTTGTGGCTGCTCGGACCATGGACAGTGTGACGACGGGATCACAGGCTCCGGGGAGTGCATCTGCGAGACGGGGTGGACGGGCCGCTTCTGTGACACGCAGACAGGTCTGTTGTGGGGGTGGTCGGCCGCCAGCAGCCCCACGCTGCAGCAGACCTTGCCAAGAGCAGTCGACTGAGGGTGGGGGTCTGAGCAACATCTGTAAAAAACAACTGAGCAGTTCACGTATCCATGAGGAAAAGCTGGCTATGTGGCCCCGGGATCAGATCTGGGGACCCGGAGGAAACTAGATGAAAAGACTTAACTCAAAGCCAGGAAACCAGCCTGCAGTCCTGTCAATCATGGAAGGACCCACCTCAAGCAAAGGACTATTGGGCAGGAGTGGTCCCTCAGGATCACTGCCCAGGTCTGGTTGTGTGTGGACATCGAGTTGGAGGGTTTCATGGAAAATACAGTATTCCGTGGAGGCTGGGATCTGACCCAGAACTCTTCTGCTTACTAGACAAATGGCCTCAGCAAAGCCACCCTCTCGGAATCTTGATATACTCGCCCGTAAACAGAGAGCCTCTTGCACAGCTTGTAGGAAGCATTATTGTGAGGGTCAGGGTCGTGGGTTTGGAACGCCAGTGCGTGTGGGCACTCAGGAACGGAAGCTGCCAGCATCATTGTCAGTTGCTGTCATCGTTGTCAGACCTCAATCCTTACTGAGCTGTCAGTTTTCTGAGTTCTCCCTTGCATGCTGAACCCTTTGTTCCAGTCAGAAGGTCTAAGGTGTGAAGGTTGATGATCAAGTTGTCACTTCATTGTCCCTGGGGGCAGAAGGGCATGACCGAGCTCTCCTTATGAGTAACAGCAACCCAAAGTGCCAGAATCCTGGCAGTCCTCATCACTTCAGTCCCTCCCCCTCCTCCTCCCCCTCCTTCCCTCCCTGCTTCTCCCCCTCCGCCTCCCCCTCCTTCTCTCCTAACCATCCCATGGCTTCAGGCTGCCTCTGGATACTGCAGCCCCTTTCAATCACCAAAGCCCCAGATTAGTGGTACCCTAAGAAGGCCCTTGAAATTCCGGATGTTCAAGCTAGATTTAGAAGAGACAGAGGAACCATAGTTAGAATTGCCAACATCCATTGCAGCATAGAAAAATAAGAGAATTCCAGAAAAATATCTACTTCTGCTTCATTGACCTCACTAATGCCTTTGACTGTGTGGATCACAACAAACTGGAAACTTCTTAAAGAGATGGGAATACCAGACTACCTTACCTGCCTCCTGAGAAATCTGTATGCAGGTCAGGAAGCAACAGTTAGAATCGGACATGGAACAATGGACTGGTTCCAAATCAGGAAAGGAGTAAATCAAGGCTGTATACTGTCACCCTGCTTATTTAACTTCTATGCAGAGTACATCAGGCAAAATGCTGGGCTGAATGAAGCACAAGCGGAATCAAAATTGCTGGGAGAAATATCAATAACCTCAGATACACAGATGATACAGCCTTATGGCAGAAAGCAAAGAAGAACTAAAGAGCCTCTTAATGGAGGTGAAAGAAGAGAGTGATAAAGTTGGTTTAAAACTTAACATTCAAAAGACGAAGATCATGGCATCCAGCCCTATCACTTCATGGCAAAGAAATGGGGTAACAATAGAAACAGTGAGAGACTTTATTTTCTTGGGCTCCAAAATCACTGCAGATGGCAACTGCAGCCATGAAATTAAAAGACGCTTGCTCCTTGGAAGAAAAGCCATGACCAACTTAGATAGCATGTTAAAAATCAGAGACATTACTTTGCCAACAAAGGTCTGTATTGTCAAAGCTGTGGTTTTTCCAGTAGTCATGTATGGATGTGAGAGTTGGACCATAAAGGAGGCTGAATGCTGAAGAATTGATGCCTCTGAACTGTGGTGTTGGAGAAGACTCTTGAGAGCCCCTTGGACTGCAAGGAGACCAAACCAGTCAGTCCTAAAGGAAATCAGTCCTGAATATTCATTGGAAGGACCGATGCTGGAGCTGAAGCTCCAATACTTTGGCCACCTGATGTGAAGAGCTGACTCACTGGAAAAGACGCTGATGCTGGGAAATATTGAAGGCAGGAGGAAAAGGTGGTGACAGAGGATGAGATGGTTGAATAGCATCACCCACTCAATAGATATGTGTTTAAGGAAACTCCAGGAGATAGTGAAGGACACGGAAGCCTGGCATGCTGCAGTCCCCGACATCACAGAGTCGGAAGCAGCAACAACAAAGAAGACCCTGGAATTTCTGCTCTAATTTAACCATCTCTTCTGGAACCCCATGCTCTCAGGGCCAAAGAGCTAGTCTGCAAAATTCATCCTTGATGGCAGACTTTGAGGTATAAAGTTTTCATTGGTTGCCCCTAAGGTTAACATCTTTGCATTCCAATCTGGATAACATGGCAGAAGTAAAGTCTTACTAGAAAAGAGTAATTCTGGAATCTCAGAATCCCAGGCTGGGAAGGCCCTTAGTAAATCACCCCATTACCCCCACCTTGCAGCTGTAAGGGGGCACCTTAGAAACACAGGGGCAGCCAGATGGCATCTTGGAAGATGCCTTAGCTGGATCCCAATGCCTCGCATCACAGTGGGAGATGAATTACCACTTCTTTCTTTGCAGCTTTGCCTCCCGTGTGCACGCCTCCTTGTTCTGCTCATGCTACCTGTAAGAACAACAACACATGCGAATGTAACCTGAACTATGAAGGAGACGGAATAACGTGCACAGGTGAGTCCCGTCTGTGCGTGGGTGGAATAGTGGCGGGGTGCAGGGGCGGAGCGGAGCTCAGTCGGGACCTGGGCCCCGTCCCAGCCCTTCTGCTTCCTGCTTGGGCCGCTTCAGCAACACCCACCCTCTCTGTGATGGGCTTGCTCATGCCTAACCTGCCCACTTCCCAGGCCATGACTTTGAACTTGCTTTGTAAACTGCAATGCACTTTGTTTTATGGTGTTTTTGTAACTTTACAAATAATCTGGTCTTATGTGAAAAAATTGAGAAAATATTCTATAGTATGTTAAGACAGTGCTTCCCTCAGCTCCAACTTAGCGACTAAACAACAATTTTCAAACAACAGTGAAACCTACATATAGTCTCACCACTCACTGAGAATCCCTTTGAACACAGCTATGTCTCTATCTCTAGTAGTTAGGATATAGGTTTAGCCACACGGAGATCCAAATAAACAGTGGCATAAACAAGGCAGATGTTTAGATATTTATTTTTATCTTGTTTAGTACTTTAGATGGAGGTATCCAGAGCTAATGTAGGGTTTCTCTCAGTCTGGGGCCCAGACTGCTTCTGTCTTGCTCTGCCATCGTTCACTCACCTGGCCTGAGATGGCCACACCAAAAGCACATCCCAGGAAGCAGAAGGAAAGAAAGTCGGGGCGGGGCTGGGGGGGGAGCAAACCTCATTCCCTTTAAGGACATACCTAGGGCTTCCCACGTGGCATGGCGCTAGTGGTAAAGAACCCATCTGCCAATGCAGAAGACACAGTTCAGCCCCCGGGTCAGGAAGATCCCCTGGAGGAGGAAATGGCAACCCATTCCAGTTTTCTTGCCTGGAGAATCTCATGGACAGGGGAGCTTGGTGGGCTCTAGTCCATGGGGTCGCAAAGAGCCAGACACAACTGAAGCAACTTAGCAGACACAGAAGTTGCTAAACTCCTGTCTGCTCCATCACATTGTCTAGAACCTCATTCTCTGTCACACCTGGGACAAAGGAGCCTGAGAAATGGAGTCTTCAGTTGGTCAACCATGAGCTAAGCTATAAATCTCAGATAGAAAAAGGAGACAGGAGATATTAGGGGAAAACTAGCAGTCTCAGTGGAGAAGGCAATGGCACCCCACTCCAGTACTCTTGCCTGGAAAATCCCATGGACAGAGGAGCCTGGTAGGCTGTGGTCCATGGGGTCGCTAAGAGTCGGACATGACTGAGCGACTTTACTTTCACTTTTCACTTCCATGCATTGGAGAAGGCAATGGCAACCCACTCCAGTATTCTTGCCTGGAGAATCCCAGGGACGGGGGAGCCTGGTGGGCTGCTGTCTATGGGGTCACACAGAGTCAGACACGACTGAAATGACTTAGTAGTAACAGCAGTCTCAGACACATGTACCTTCTGTTTTCATGAACCTTCATGAAAACATGAATGTGCCTTATTCATATAGGGACAGATGCTTTCTTTACAGAACTGAGATCTTGCTACTCCCGCTACTTTATCATCTGCCACGAGGCAGTCCAGAATTGGCTCAGCACCCTCAGTGGCAGCAGAGACCCAGATTCTGTCTGTCTGCTCTGCCAGCCTCGGGCCTTCTGTGCTCACATTCATGTTCTCAGCCAGAAAGGCAGAGGAGAGACATCAGAGGGTTTTCCAGCTACTCCTGGGGCTGGAGCTCATCTATTAGTTAAGTTGAAATTTGGAGGATTGTGAAAACAAAAGTTGAGAGGCAACACAAAAGAGTGGGGGAAATGTGGGCTTTGGAATCAAACCACCCTGGGTTTAAAACCAACCCCGCCAGTTGTAGCTAGTTTGCTCTGAGTTTCCGTTTCTTCATCTGTAGAATGTGGGTAGCAGCGTCTGTGTCAGAGAGCACTCAGTAGTGCCTTAACCCTACACACACACACACACACACACACACACACACACACACACACACTATGTCCTAACATTAAAAACCCAAACTCATTAGAAAACTACTGTCAAAGTGAAGCCTAGAAGTTCGTGATTAAAAAGGGCAGAGGTGGACAGATATCCCCAGGCCTGGTCTATTAGGGCGGGGTCCCCACCCTCCAGAATCTAACACCTGATGATCTAAGGTGGAACTGATAAAGTAATAATAGAAACAAGGTGCATAGTAAATGTAATGAGCTTGAATCACCCTGAAACCAACCCCCAGCCCCTGGGAAGATTGTCTTCCATGGAACCAGTCCCTGGTTCCAAAAAGGTTGGGGACCGCAGTGTTAGGGTGTTAGCCACAAGACTCTAGTGTGGCAAAGGCAGCACAGAGGCCTCCATGAGGCGCTGACATGTGGGGGCCCATTTCCTCGCCCGCTGTACCTGGTCCTGGGGTGACCCGCACCCTGATCTGAAGCCCCTGTTACACAGAGTCTAACTTCCTCTGCTCTCGCAGTTGTGGATTTCTGCAAACAGAACAACGGCGGGTGTGCAAAGGTCGCCAAGTGCTCCCAGAAGGGCACGAAGGTCTCCTGCAGCTGTCAGAAGGGCTACCAGGGGGATGGTCGCAGCTGCACGGAGATCGACCCCTGTGCAGACGGCCTCAACGGCAGGTGTCACGAGCATGCCACCTGCAAGATGACCGGCCCGGTGAGTCTCTGTCCCGGGGGAAATGGGGGGCGGGGTACCACCTGGGCCTCCCCCAGCCTGGCTTCTCCACTCAGGTCACCCTTGGCCTCTTCCCAAGCCTTCTTCCCACCCAAGTCTATTTCTCTACTTCTTGATAAGTCAACAAGCTGAATACAAAGTAGAACCCGATGCAGGAAAAGGACCTTACTGGAAAAACTGGTTAGGTCCACTTAAAGTCTATCGTTTAGTTAATAGTAACACACCAACACTAGTTGTTTAATTTTGACAATGAACTGTGGTTAGGTAAGATGTTAACATTAGGAAAGACTGGGTGGAGAATATAAGGGGACTCTGCATCTTTTCTATAAATCTAAAGTTATTCAAAATACAAACCGAAAAAGTTAGTAAGAAGTGGCAGGAAAAGTGCACTCACTCACACCTTTTCAGAGTGCAGTCAGTGCCCTGTTGCCCCTTTCTCTGATGGGACAGGAAGATGGTGGGAGATGATGTCCATTACGGCTACAAATGTGAACTCAACAGTCAGGCAGCCTCTGAGTCTTGGCTCCTGGCCTGATGTGCTGTGCAGTCTGGGGCTGGCTGCTTAACCTCTCTGAGCCTCAGTTTCCTTAGTCACAAATTATGAGCCTCATAACAATGCAGACCTCACAGGATCATTTGTGGGGATTAAAGGAGATCATTCATTGGCTCGACAAATGGCCATCAAGCACCTGCTATGTGCTGTTGTAGCTGTCAGGGATGTAGTGATCGAAAGTTTATACATGATGGAAGGAAGAGGCATGCTCAGTTCTGAAATCAGGCCAGTGTGATAAAAGGGACCAGGAGACGGGGTCTCCCTGAGGAAGTGACGACTGAGCTGGGATGTAAAGGAGGACGCTGCATCCCGAGTCTGGACAAAAGCGAGACAGAGCAGTAACTCAGCTCCCACTGGACGGGAGAGGCACCCTCTGAGCATCTCCTACGCTGGATGGAAGCCCGTGGAGCACAGGGGATTCCGGGGGCCCCGAGGAGAGGCGTTTTCATCTTTGCTCTCCCCCTAGGGCAAGCACAAATGTGAATGTAAAAGTCATTACGTGGGAGACGGGCTGGACTGTGAGCCAGAGCAGCCGCCCATCGACCGCTGCCTGCAGGACAATGGGCAGTGCCATGCCAACGCCGACTGTGCCGACCTCCACTTTCAAGGTCAGAGTGATCTTGGCCCGAAGCGCCTGATCTTCAGGGTTGGGGAAAGAAGCTCTGTAAGAGCAAAAGGGAAAAGTCTTAAAAACTGGGACCGAATAGCCCATGCATTGCCCGGGAAGTGGTGGGCTTCTGCAGTCCAGGGGCAGAGCGCTCGGAACTGGACTGTGGGCGTTAGAACCAGGAGGGGCTCACAGGGCAGCTGCTCTACTCACTCTTCCCTGGTTACTTAGCAACCCTTGCCACTGAGGATTGGAACTGAATCTGAGGAGCATAAGATGTTAAATAACAAAGAGATAGTGCCTGCCACAAGCAGAGCAGCTGTTTCTTTGTAGTTGTTTTAATAATAGCACATCAATCAGCATATATGCATTCACTTCCAAGGATGATTTGAATGGCTTATCGTAAACCCACAGGTAGAATCACACTAAGAATCATAACACACAATAAAAAGCCAGGTAGCACTGCAGAGATGTGGGTGGTGGGGCATCTTGACCCCTGATGGAGAAAAGCCAGCCGGGACCCACTGGTGGAGTTCTGAGCCCAGGGCGAGGAGGGACTGCAGTAGTTCAGAAAGCGATTCAGAGCACCGTGCATTGTGGCCAGTCAGGATTTACTGTTTGTTTTATAGACATGGTAATTTTAGTGGCGCAGCTTTCTGACATCTCAATAATAACTGTTGACTTTAACACCTGCTACGTACTGGCTTGGTCTGTTTGGGTTGCTGCAATATAGCCCAGGTGGCATATAAACAACAGAAATTTATTTCTCAGCTCTGGAGGCTGGAAACCTGAGATCAGGGTGCCTGTGTGGTGGGGTTCTGCTGAGGACTGTCTTCCAGGCTGCAAACCACTGACTTCTCCTAGTGTCCGCACAAGCAGAAGGAATAGGGAGCTCTCTGGGGTCCCTTTTATAAGGGCTCTGCCCACTCATTGTGGTTCCAACCTCCTAACCTAATAATCTCCTAAAGGCCCCACCTTCTGATATCATTGTTAGCAAATCAGGTCTCACTGCTCACCACTTACAAAATCAGTATTCACAAACGTTGGTAGAAAGAAAAGGTACCAGCAATCTGGGGAGGTGGTGGGCTCAGTGTCCCCCCTCCCCAAACCAGCCTCCAAAGATTCTGCTTGGCCATGAAAGCTTTTAAAGGGAAACAGGGACATAATCTCAGTTCATCATTGAGATGAGGGGGGTCAGAGCTGTCACTATCCCCCACTGTGTGCAGGCTGGTCAATTTCTTATGATTTTTTCTTTAGATGCTCTCTTGTTCACATAGTCAGTTCTTGAAATGACTGAAGGGGAAGCTAGGGAAGAGATCTGGTCATCTGTTAATTACTTATTCTTCATTTCTACTTCTTTGATTTACAGAAGAAACCAACACATTAGGCAAGGTATTATGTGATCAAAATATTTGAAAGCTGTGCTAGGGTTGGAGATGGGTAGAGCATGGGGATGCCTGGTTTAAGGTTAGTGACAAGACAAGGGGGCCTCCTGCAGAGAGCTCTGCCTGCCAAAATCTGCTTGCTTACATGAGATAAATTGCTGTCTTCTGTCTTACTACTTTTCTTCCCCTGGTTTTATTAATCTTAAAAGGGCCTCAACTGCATTGGGAATCTCCTTGCAAAAAGAGACCGTGTCATATATTGTCATATATCTTATGTATTTCTCCTGCTTATATACCCTCTATTTCATCCCCCAAATGAGTTGGGAGGGGTCTTATGACTTAATGCATATTATGGACTGAATGTTTGTGTTCCTCACAAATTCATGTGTTGAAATTCTAACCCTCAAAGTAATGATAGAAGCAGTCCTGGGCAGGAAAGAGCTCCCTTGGGGACTACAGCTGAGACTTGAAAGATGCTTGAGCTGATTAAGCACAGAGGAGCTGGCAAGTCATTTCTGCTGGGGGGACTCGTGGACAGCAGAGAATTATCAGTGGTAGCTGGAAAGGATGAGGCAATGAGGGGGTATGGTGTAATATCAAGGCTATGGCCCCAAGGTAACAGGGTCTCTCCTGGGGAGAGGAATGATACCAGGGAGAGACCGGCACTCTGTAGACATGGAGAGTGAAGAAAAGGAAAGGATCCACCATAATGTAAGGTTTCCATCTTCAAAGACCAACTCAGTGATGGTGTTAAAGCAATCTGGGAGATGGGGACCCAAGAACCTTGAGAGCTTGGTTGGGGACATTCTGTGTTCAAGGTGATTGTGGATCTTCCAAGCTCTATCACAAGGTGATGGTAGAACTTCAAAGCAGAGATTCTGTAGGCACTTGCTATATAGGATGGGGTCAAGAATGATCAGCTGGGATAAGAGATGTTGATTCATGAGTCATTTGTGGAATCAAGAGATACTTGGGTTTTTTCTTTAGAGCACAGTTCATTTAGCCAGTCCTGCCCATTCCCACAGCTCACAGAATCTATTCATTGCCTAGAGCATCACCCATCTTCTCCCAGGGGCTTTACTCTTCTACTTTATTATGAATACCAAGAAAACTATGGTAGTGATACTAAGTGACCAGGAGTCACATTTGGATCCACCTTCTGTTGTAGCTGAGTGGTTACCCTTAGCAAGACAAGACGGCATTGGGATAATGGCCCAGTGTCCTGGTGGATAGGTCACAGAGTCAGTCATCACACACTCGGGGAAGTGCCTAGTCTCACATAGTTCAGAGGGCAAACCAGCATAGCCTTTGAGGTAACCAGTTTAGCGATGTGTATGGAAAGCAATACGACAATTCATGCCAAGACTCATAGTGCCATTTCAAGGGACACATCCTGTAGGAATAATCTAAGACTTGAATAAAGGTAACCTGGTGGCTCAGACAGTAAAGAATCTGCTGCAGTGCAGGAGACCTGGGTTTGAACCCTGGGTTGGGAAGATCCCCTGGAGAAGGGAATGGAAACCCACTCCAGTATTTTTGCCAGGAGAATTTCATGGATAGAAGAGCCTGGCGTGCTACAGTCCATGGGGTCACAAGGAGTCAGACACGACTGAGCAACTAACACTTTCACTTCTCACCACCCAGCATTACCTAACATCACAAAAATGAGAAATAACAAATTAGTAAATGATGATCAAATATACTGTTATGTCCTCTCAAAGGCACAATTAAGAATTGTGTTGTCATGGCAAGGATACAAGGCTAACCATTCCTCCCCAAGCTGTTCTGCTGGTGTTTATGTTCCATATCTGGCTGACAATATTATATGGCCTGTGAAGTGAATATACTGTTGACTATGGTCAAAGAAGAAAATCTTGTGGATTTCCTGTTGGTAAAGAATCCACCAGCAATGTAGGAAACCCTGGTCAGGAAGATCCACTGGAGAAGGGATAGGCTACCCACTCCAGTATTCTTGGGCTTCCCTTGTGGCTTAGATGGTAAAGAATCTGCCTGCAATGCAGGAGACCTGGGTTTGATCCCTGGGTTGGGAAGATCCCCTGGAGAAGGGAAAGGCTACCCACTCCAGTATTCTGGCCTGGAGAATTCCATGGACTGTATAGTCCATGGGATGACAAAGAGTCAGACATGACTGAGTGACTTTCAGTTCACTGGTTTGGACTCCACACTTCCCCTGCAGGGGGCATAGGTTTGATCCCTAGTCAGGGAACTAAGATCCCACAGGCAGAAAAGCCAAAAAGAATAAAGAAAACCTTAATCTTAGCTCTTTTGGAGGGTGGAATGACCCTTTTAGTAGCATCTGATAATGAACTTGACAATATAAAAATGTGACTTGGTTCTTGATCTATTTCTGATCTCTGCGTTAATTGGTTTAAAAGAAATATATATTTTAAAGTGATGAATATTTTCTAGTATCTAAGGGGAAAATGGCTTGAAAACTTTTTTAAAGGCATAATGGCAATCAGAAAATACATAGGTTCCTTGGCAGAAACTCATTTTAATGTATTTTTTTTTCATGGCTGTGAAGTTCACAAAAAGTGTTCAACTAAAAGTATCAAGGTAAAATCATGTTGTCAGAGAAAATGTATAATATAGGAAAATAATCCTCATTTAATGTTATAAGAAAGACTTCTAAAAACTATATATGCAGCATACTGCCATATTTGTGATATATATGACACGCAAATGAATAGGAAAAAAAACTGAAAGGGTGAAATTACATCAAAATTAAAAGTTACAAAAATAAAAATTCTGGACAGAAGTATATTAAAATGTTAGCCATGGAGTAATGATTATTTCCAGAGAGCACGAAGATAGGTGATTTTTATTTCTTTTCTTTTCTGTGTGGCCCAGATTTCCACCTTGAACACGTGTACTTTCATAGTTAGAAAAGAAATAAGTATTTTAAACGACATCTCAAAGGAGAGTGACATCCCAAGAAACCCTGGGATATGGCCAGCCCTCCACTTTGAAAATCTCTGCTGGGAGCACTGCCAGCTGAGGTGTGGGGCTGAACAATTCCTCTCCTCCCCCTTCTAGATACCACTGTTGGAGTGTTCCATCTACGCTCCCCACTTGGCCAGTACAAGCTGACCTTTGACAAAGCCAGAGAGGCCTGTGCCCAGGAAGCTGCAACCATGGCAACCTACAACCAGCTCTCCTATGCCCAGAAGGTGGGTTTCTAGTCTGTGGGCGCCATGCAGGCAGGGTCTTCTGGGTGTACGTGGTGCGGGGTGGTGGGGCGCTTCCTCTTAACACAGGGGAGGCTTCGGCTGTTGCCTTCCTGGAGCGGGGGGTTCGGGGAGCTCCTGAACTGGGGGTCTGTCCACTGGGGGTCTGTCACATGTCAGCACAGAGTGGGCGCTTCACTGACATCATCCATTCTTAACATCCCTGGAGGTAGGTGTTCCTACTGCCATAAGATAGGGCAGCTGAGGTTCGGAAAGGTAACGTGCCCAGCGTCACCCAGTCACGAAGTGGCAGACCCAGGATTCAGTGTACCCCAACTCAAGTCTGCTCTCGATCATGACGTCCAACCACCAGGGCAGAGGCACCGACGTGGGCACCGCACGGCTGGAAACCAGAAGGAGATCAGTTGCCCACAAGCCTAGGGTCCCTGAGCCCAGAGGCAGCCAAGTGTCTCTGGAATAGCCCAGGTTCTCTACGCCTGGGGGCATTGCGAAGGGCGTGCAGAGAAACTGCCCCAGCCATCAGCCAGGTAGGCGATGCAGCTCTGGCCAGGGTAACTCTCTCGGCCTCTAACGTCAGAAGCCCAGCCCATTTGGAAAGGTCAGCAACTCGGAGTAGGCTGCTGGTGTGTGCTCACAAGGTCACTGCCCATCCTCATGATTTTACTGCCCTTCCTCCAACCTCCAACATGACCAGATCTTCAGACCTGACGTTTCTTTACAAGGAGCAAAGCCCTTGATGCCAGGACCCAGCATCTTGGAGGGTCAGAATTTCTTGTTTCTCCTTCTTGCTCGAGCTTCCCAGGTGGCTCAGCAGTAAGAATCCGCCTGCCAGAGCAGGAGCTGCAGGAGACTTGTGTTCAATTCCTGGGTTAGGAGGATCCTCTGGAGGAGGAAGTGGCAACCTGCTCCAGTATTCTTGCTGGGATAATCCCATGGACAGAGGAGCCTGGCGGGCTACAGTCTATGGGGTTGCAAAGAGTCGGACACGACTGAGCGACTGAGCATGCGTACGCATGCCTGCTTGTTCATTGTGTGACCTCAATCAAGGCACTGAAACCCCTGTCCCACCTGGGGTAATAAGGTAATAAAGGTAATGAGCCACACAACGGCTTCCCCTGTGGCTCAGCTGGTAAAGAATCCGCCTGCAATGTGGGAGACCTGGGTTTGATCCCTGGGTTGGGACGATCCCAGGGAGAAGGGAAGAGGTTGCAAAGAGTCAGACACAACTGTGCAACTTCAAAGGTAATAAGACAGAGTGACTGACTCACATGGGAACTCAGGTTTTAAGATTAAGAGCTCTGGAGTAGAGTGCCTGGGCTTGAACCTCAGCTCTGCTACTTGCTGACTCTATGACTTGGAGCAAGTTACTAAACCCCTTTTGCCTCTGTTTTCTCAATTATATTATAGAGACTTTTTTTAAGGTTCTATCGCAAAGGGCTGATGTAAGTGATAAAGGTTTTGACACATGAAAAGTGCTTGCAAAAGGACCTGGCCCAGAATAAGCTCTCAGTAAATACTATGATGATGGTGATGGTGATGCTGGCAATGAGGGTGATCATGATGAGGATGATGGTGATCAATTGGAGTTCCATCAACCCATAAGCAGAGAAATTTGCACCTAGAGGTAACGAGCTAATTGTAAATCCTTTCTCAAGAGCAGAGGGAAGAAGAATGAGTATGAAGGACTTGAGCACTTACAGGGAAGAGAAGGCACCACTTTCATCCATCCAGTGGCTCAATCAACAAAAATGTAATGAACACCTACTATGTTCCAGGCACAGGGGTACAATAGGCAAAATGAGCTATAACTCCTGACTCCATGGAGTTTTCGGTCTGATGGGGGCGTCAGACATTAGCCACAAAATTCCACAACAGATATGAAATCACAGCTGACCGACATCCACATCTTTGTCTCTACAGGCCAAGTACCACCTCTGCTCAGCAGGTTGGCTAGACAGTGGGCGAGTAGCCTACCCCACCTCCTATGCCTCCCAGAACTGCGGCTCTGGGGTCGTCGGGATAGTGGACTACGGGCCAAGAAACAACAAGAGCGAGATGTGGGATGTCTTCTGCTACCGGATGAAAGGTAATGGCCCCAACCTCGCTTCAGATTCCAGGCCACACAGCTGCTAAGCCATCCTCAGCTGGGCCGGCCGACCTCCCAGCATGAGATGGGGTAGCCAAGACGCCTGCCTCACCAGTGGGAGACTCTGTGTGTTTCTGCCTTCCAGATGTGAACTGCACCTGCAAGGTGGGCTACGTGGGAGATGGCTTCTCGTGCAGTGGAAATCTGTTGCAGGTCCTAATGTCCTTCCCCTCGCTCACAAACTTCCTGAAGGTCTGTACCACATCTGTTTGCTTTCACCTTGGGTGGAGGGGTGACCTCAAAGCAGATATGAGAAAGTCTAGTCCTTGAGAGAAGGTGGAGGCTCACAGTCAGGGTTGAGAGTGTGGACACAGCTGCACTGCCCAAGTTTGACGCTTAGATTTGCCACTTGGTGCATCACCTTAAATGAGCTGCTTTCCCTTCTGGGCCTCACTTTGCTCATCTGTAATATGGAGATGACCCAATCTCATCGGGTCATTGTGACAAATTAATGACTTGATATTGGTAAAGTGCTTAGCCCTGGGGCCAGCAGATGGAAAATGCTATCCCGGTGTTAGCTGGTAACTCATCCATCTGTCTGCGACTACAGCAGCTTCAGAGTCTGCCCTGTAGGAATAAATTGCTCTTTTGTCTTCATGGACAGGGTGGGGCACAGTTAAGTCTGCCTGGTGATCACCCAGTGGCCAAATTCTCAATATACAGTCAACTTGCGTTTTTCACTGCAGTTTTTTCTTTAAAAAAAAAAATTTAGTTTTGGCCATGCTACATGGCTTACAGGATCTTAGTTCCCCAACTAAGGATCAAACCCACACCCTCAGCAGTGAAAGCACTGAGTCCTAACCATTAGACCACCAGGGAACTCCTGCACTGCATTTGAAGTCACTTTAATATTCTACAAGTCGTGTCCAATGAAGAGAAAGCCCCTGTTAGAGGGGAATTGGTATTGACTATGGGAAGACTACACAGAAGAAATATATAAAAGAGATCTTCATGACCCAGGTAACCATGATGGTGTGATCACTCACCTAGGGCCAGACATCCTGGAATGTGAAGTCAAGTGGGCCTTAGGAAGCATCACTATGAACAAAGCTAGTGGAGGTGATGGAATTCCAGTAGAGCCATGCTGTTAAAGTGCTGAACTCAATATAGCAGCAAATTTGGAAAACTCAGCAATGGCCACAAGACTGGAAAAGGTCAGTTTTCGTTCTAATCCCAAAGAAAGGCAATGCCAAAGAATGTTCAAACTATTGCACAATTGCACTCATCTCACAAATGCACTCATCTCATACACTAGCAAAGTAATGCTCAAAATTCTCCAAGCCAGGCTTCAACAGTACATGAACCATGAACTTCCAGATGTTCAAGCTAGATTTAGAAAGAGATCAAATTGCCAACATCCATTCGATCATCAAAAAAGCAAGGGAGTTCCAGAAAACTATCTACTTCTGCTACACCAAAGCCTTTGACTGTGTGGATCACAACAAACTGTGGAAAATTCTTCAAGAGATGGGAATACCAGACCTGAGAAATCTGTATGCAGGTCAAGAAGCAACAGTTAGAACCAGACATGGAATAACAGACTGGTTCCAAATTGGGCAAGGAGTACATCAAGGTTGTATATTGTCACCCTACTTATTTAACTTATATGCAGAGTACATCATGAGAAATGCTGGGCTGGATGAAGCACAAGCTGGAATCAAGATTGCCGGGGAAAATATCAATAACATCAGATACGCAGATGACACCACCCTTATGGCAGAAAGTGAAGAGGAACTAAAACGCCTCTTGATGAAAGTGAAAGAGGAGAGTGAAAAAGTTGGCTTACAACTCAACATTCAGAAAACTAAGATCATGGCATCTGGTCCCATCACTTCATGGCAAATAGATGGGGAAACAATGGAAACAGTGACAGACTTTATTTTCTTGGGCTCCAAAATCATTGCAGATGTTGACTGCAGCCATGAAATTAAAAGACTCTTACTCCTTGGAAGGAAAGTTATAACCAACCTAGAGAGCATATTAAAAAGCAGAGACATTACTTTGCCAACAAAGGTCCATCTAGTCAAAGCTATGGTTTTTCCAGTAGTCATGTATGGATGTGAGAGTTGGACTATAAAGAAAGCTGAGCACCAAAGAATAGATGCTTTTGAACTGTGGTGTTGGAGAAGACTCTTGAGAGTCCCTTGGACTGCAAGGAGCTCAAACCAGTCAATCCTAAAAGAAATCAGTCCTGAATATTCACTGGAAGGGCTGATGCTGAAGCTGAAACTCCAATGCTTTGGCCACTTGATATGAAGAACTGACTCATTGGAAAAGACCCTGATGCTGGGACAGATTGAAGGCAGGAGGAGAAGGGGACGACAGAGGATGAGATGGTTGGATGGCATCACTGACTCGATACACATGAGTATATGCAAGTTCCAGGAGTTGGCGATGGACAGGAAAGCCTGTGTACTGCAGTCCATGGGGTCGCGAAGAGTCAAACACAGCTGAGTAACTGAACTGAACTTATCAAAGAACTGAGCTTTAATATTAATAACAGCAATAATAACAATAGCTAACATTTCCTGTGCATTTTCTTCACACAAGGCATTCTCTGAGTCCTTTCAGGTTACTTTTCACTTGCTTCACAAAACATAAGCTCTATAAGGGAAATTATTTTCTCTGTCTTATGGCTAGCATATAGTAGGTGCTCAGTAATGCTTGTTGGACAGAATAAATCCTTATGCAACCTTATGAAGTCACTTTTGCCATTATTCCCATTTTCCAGATAAAGAAACTGAGGCTTAGCAAGGTCAAGGACACAGCCAAGGAGAGGGGACGGAGCATAAGTACAGGGCTTGTAGGAACAGGGCAGAAGCTAGACCAAGGACCCCAAAATAGTGAGTCTTTGTCCACAGACGAAAGGTATCCACTTAACTAGCCTAAAAACTCAGGGTTACTGTAAATATTCTAAAGATGAACACCCAAACCAATAAGTATGCTGTGTGGGAGTGTGGCTTGTGACAGCATCTCAGAGAAAAGACTTTGTAGAACAAAACCCACTGGCTATGTGCCCTTCAGCAAATTCTCAGCTTCTCTGGGCAGCAGCAGGGTTCTCTACACGATGACAGTGCTGAACTGGGAAGTGCGATTTCTTAAAATCTGTTCAGTGAATATTTGTTGAGTACTTAACAATGTGCTTGAGATATATCAGTGAACAAGACGGACAAGAAACAGAATAAAGAAAATAGTATTGAATGCTAGAAGGCAATCTAGACTATGGGGGTGGGGAGGGGACCCACAGGGTTCCCATGTTGCCTAGAGTGATGAGAGAAGGCCTTAGTGGGAAGGTAAGAAGTAAGCAAAGTGTGGACGGAAGAGAGGAAGTTAGCCATGCAGATTTCAGGGAAGAACATTCCAGGCAGAAGGAACAAAGGCAGAAGGCAAAGGATGAAAGGCAGGACGTTGCTGAGCAAGCCTGAGGAATGTCAAGGAGGCCAGTGTGGCTGGAGCAGGGTGAGCAAAAGGACAGCGGGGTGCAGGGTCAGAGGAGCAAGAGTCCAGGGGGTTTGGGCCTCATGGGCGCTGCAAGGACTTTGGCTTTTCCTCTGGGTGAAGTGGGCGCTTTGCAGATTTTTGGCAAAAGAAGACTGGAATTCACTTAAGATTTCAAAGACTACACAAGCTGCCTTGTTGAGAATGGCCTGTGATCTGGCTGTGTCTTAGGACCATAGGATTTATCAAGGAAAGGAAAAATCCTCCTGAAATTTTCCCAAGGGGCAGTCAGAAAGATGAGCAGGTGAGTGGCGGCCTGAGCTGGGGTGATCATCAGGAATAGTCCCAGAGGGGTGATGCCACCCTCTCCAGCCAGCCCCTGAACACCACGCTGACCCTTCTGACCACTTCCTTCCTATCCCCAGGAAGTGCTGGCGTATTCCAACAGCTCAGCCAGAGGCCGGGCATTCCTGAAACACCTGACTGACCTGTCAATCCGAAGCACCCTCTTTGTGCCCCAGAACAGTGGGCTCTGGGAAAATGAGGTGAGCTGGGTTCCTGGTATCTGTGTTTAGTGCTTCTAGACAGTATCAGTTATCACCTCAATAACGCAATGTCACAAATGACCCCGCAGTGCCGTAGCTACATTTATGGGCTCACACACTGCAGATCAGCTGGCAGTTCTTCTGGGCTTGGCCAGGCATGCTTGCGTGTCTGGCCATCAGCTGATGTAGCCTGGCCTGTCTGGGACTCTGCTCCACAGGGCTCTCACGCTTCAGCAGGTTAGCTCAGGCATGTTCTTCTGGCAGAAAATGCCGGCACTTTCTAAGACCCTGTCTGGTCTCATTTGCTAACATACCACACACCCAAAACGTCAGGTGGCTGAGCCCGAAGCCAGAGTGAGAGGCCTTCAGAGTTATGTGGCAAAGAGCAAGGGTACAGGGCGAGGTGAAGAACTGGGGCCAGGGATGCAACTGGTCTACCACACCGACCTCCTTCATGTCGAGGCACACAGAGGAACTGACAGCGTTTATTAGGCCCACCCACGGGCTCCAACAGCCTCAAGCCCTTATCCCACTGAGGGCTGAGAGAAGCAATACCTCTGCTCACTTGTTACCCACTAAGACCCACTCCTCCCAGGACATCACTGGGAAGCTGTGCTTAGACCATTCAAATGACTTTCATAGTGGAGGCAGAAAAGCCAAGGCCTTGAGAAGTGATTTTTTTTCCTGTGTCATCCTTATCATGAAAACAAAAAACTACTACTTGACTTTTAAAGGCCATTCTTATGTCTCTCCTCTCCTCTCAGACCTTGTCTGGGCGGGACATAGAGCACCACCTCTCCAGCATCAACATCTTTTTCTACAATGACCTTGTCAATGGTACTACCCTGCACACGAGGCTGGGAAGCCAGCTGCTCATCACCTCCGGCCAGGACCAGCGCCAACTGGTATGAAAAGTCTTCTGGGTTTACTGGGAGAAATGGAGATAATAAATGCAAAGTTTCTAGCATAGAGTAGGTGCTTAATAGATGGTGACACTTATAATGTGAAAGAAACCTCTAAAGCTGCAGTAAGTTGGTACCAGCTGAAGACCAGAACACACCATACTGACTATCAGGCAGCCCCTACCCCTTGAGAACTAAGCCCCTGGTGACCGCCAGCCCCAGAAGCTGATAAATGAGGACCTATAAATGAAACCATGCTAAAGCTGTCTGATTCTCTGCCTTTATTTCTGTCAGATTGTCAGCCTATCCCAGGTGTTAACATGTGAGCCTTGAAGTCAAGTGACCCTAGTATGTCTGCCACTTACTCTGCTCTAGGACTTTAGGTAACTTGTCTGAACTTCTCTGGGTCCCAGTTTCCTTATCTGAAAGACAGGGATGTTGGTGATGTGTTGATGATGGCGATAGCATCATATGTTAATGATGCTTATGATGGTAACAGTGATATTATTTTGATAATGGTGGTATTGATTATTTCGATGATGATAGTGGGGATGATGGTGGTGGTTGTGATATTAGAAGTGATAGTGGTGGTGGTAACATGACCATGATGTTCAAATCATAGGCTTTTTAAAGTATTCTTTCAACTGAAGTATAGTTGATTTACAATGTTGTACTAGTTTTAGGAGCACAGAAAGATGATTCAGTTTTTTATATATATATTCAGGTATACATGTATTTTCAGATTCTTTTCCTATATAAGTTATTACAAAATATTGACCCTCTGACCAACTGGTGGCTCAGACAATAGCACAGGGAACCATATAGTTCCTGTGAGAAGGTCCCTTGGAGAAGGGAATGGCTACCCACTCCAGTATTTTTGCCTGCTGAATTCCATGGACAGAGAAGCCTGGCAGGCTACATACAGTCTATGGGGTCGCAAAGAGTCGGACGTGACTGACACTTTTTTCACGTTATGTATGTTAATCCTGTACTCCTAATTTATCCCTCCTCCCACCTTTCCATTTTGTTACCCATGAATTTACAGAAATAGTCTATGAGTCTTGTAGTCTAATAGTCTATGAGTCTTGTAGACAAGTTCGTCTTTTTCTTTGAGATTCCACGTGATACATACAAAGTGTAACTTTCTGACTTACTTAGTAAGATAATCTAGGTCCATCCGTGTTGCTGCAGATGGCATTATTTCATTCTTTTTATGGCTGAGAAAGATTCCATTGTCTATTTGTACCACATCTTCTCTATTCATTCATCTGCTGACGCTCATTTAAGTTGCTTCCATGTCTTGGCTACTGGAATAGTGCTTCCATAAACATTAGGGTGTGTGTATCATCCTGAATTATGGCTTTCTCTAGCAGTTTGCCCAGGAGTAGGATTGCAAGATCATGTGGTTGCTCTACTTTTAGTATTTTGAGGAAGTTCCATGCTGTTCTCCGTGGTTGTTGCACCACTTTATATTCCCACCGGTGCTGTGGGAGGGCTCCCTTTTCTGCACTCCCTCACCAGCGTTTATTATTTGTAGGCTTTTTGATGATGGCCATTTTCACTGGTGTGAAGTGCTACCTCATTCTCATTGTAGCTTTGTCAGATCATATGCTTTTATGGAGATTCAGGGATTCAGGGATTTTGATGTGTGATAATTGTATCTAACATGGAGCAAGGGCTAAATGAATATTTTTTTATAAACACTGTCTATTTTTTAAATTTTTATTTAATTATTTTTGGCTGCACTGGGTCTTCATTGCTGCATACAGGCTTCTCATTGCAGTGGCTTCTCTTGTTGTGGAACATGGGTTCTAGGGCACATAGGCTTCGGCAGTTATGGTGTGTGGGCTCAGTAGCTGCGGCACACGGGCTCAGCTGCTCCAAGGCATGTGGAATCCTCCCGGGCCAGGGATCGAACCGGTGTCCCCTGCACTGGAGGTGGACAGACTTCTAACCATTGCACCACCAGGGAAGCCCTAATGAATATTAATACTTACCTAATAAATGATATTTATTATTGAAGATCAGTAGTTTAGACCAGTGCTTCTCAAACTCTAACAGGCATTTAAATAGCCTATGAGTTTGTTAAAATGCATATTGTAATTCAGCAGGTGGGTTGTGGGGCCTCAGGTTCTGCATTTGTAATCACCTCCCACATCACGAGGACAGTGGATCACACTTTGATTAGCAAGGAATTAGATGGCCTAACTGGAGAAGACAACGGCAACCCACTCCAGTACTCTTGCCTAGAAAATCCCATGGACAGAGGCGCCTGGTGGGCTGCAGTCCATGGGGTCGCTAGGAGTCGGACACAACCTGAGCGACTTCACTTTCGCTTTTCACTTTCATGCACTGGAGAAGGAAATGGCAACCCAGTTGGCACTCCAGTATTCTTGTCTGGAGAATCCCAGGGACAGCAGAGCCTGGTGGGCTGCTGTCTGTGGGGTCGCACAGAGTCGGACACAATTGAAGCGACGTGGCAGCAGCAGCAGATCACTTAACATCCCTTTCTAACAGTGTGGTGTGATGCTCACAGCACTAAGTCTGGAGTTGAGGCATGGGGTTTGCCACCTACTGCCTATGCGATCTTGGTGTGTGATCACTAACTATGTGATCACACCATTTTCCTTCTGACCCCTCATCTGTTAACAAGCAGGCTGGATAGAATGACCCTCTGGGTTCTCTGCAGCTCAGAACAGTGTGTTGGCACAAGAACTACCAATGTGCTGTGTTCTGGGCTGTGCAGAGGGCGAGCACACGTCCCACACTGCCTGTCGGTGAGGATGGGCCTGAAACCCAGGCTCCAGGACCTCAGGGAAACTGGACACCTTTCTACCATGGAAGGGCTGCCCACATGGAAAGAATCAGATGGTCAGAGATCTCCAGCAGCCCTCTTCTCGCCTCCCTAGGAGACCAGGTTCGTCGATGGAAGAGCCATTCTGCAGTGGGACATCTTTGCCTCCAATGGGATTATTCATGTCATTTCCAAGCCTTTAAAAGCTCCCTCTACCCCAGGGGTAAGTATCCAGCGTTCCTGGTAAGGAGGAGCCTCAGTGTCCACTCCCCAAGAAGCAAGCTTCTCCTGGATGCCCTGTCCACCCCGTCCGTGGCAGCTGGCCTCAGGGACGCCCAGCCCCCAGCCAGTGTGTTAGTGACATAACACCTGTCACCACCAACATTTGCTGAATGTAAAGGGCAGGATGTGCCCGTGGAGAAACCACTGGAAGGGAAGTGAAAATCCTCAGCCCCTCCACTTCGTAACCATGTGAACTCAGACAAGCCCCAGAAACATCATCGAGCCCCATTTTTCTAATCTGCAAAATGGAGGTCACAATGCCTTCCTTCCTGGGTTCTTGGAAAGACAATGAGTTAATGTAAAATAATAAAGACAGTTCCTGGCACATGCTTTATAAGAGTTGGTCAGCTGGCTGTGGTCAGTGGGCGGTGATGTTAGTTTTCTAACTTTGTTCCAAAGGTATGAAGCTCCAAAGCCACGCTGGCTTCAAAGCCCCCCTCGGCCACTTGTGGGCTGTGTGACACTGGGCAAGTGCTTACCCTCTCTGTGTCTCTGTTCTCCCATATAAAAAGGGGAACAGTAGAAACTGTTCTTAGCTCTTTGTGTTATTATACATTTAAATGGATTATTTTATGTAAGGGGGCTTAGAACAGACCCTGGAAGTAGTGTGGGCTAGACACACATGGACAGCTTTCTCATTATTTTTAATCCCAGCCGGCACAAGATACCTCAGGAAAGCCAGAATTGGGTGGGCTCCGGGAAGCACGCCTCTTTGGGGAAGTCACCAGTTCTGATGCCAGCCACTGGCCTTTCTGTGTTTAGACTTCAGGCCACACCGGCCTGGGAACAGGGGTGTTCTTTGCCATCGTCCTGGTCATCGGAGCCATTGCTTTGGCGGCATACTCCTACTTTCGACTAAACCGGAGGACGATTGGCTTCCAGCATTTTGAGGTGAGACAGAGAAAAACAGGACCATGGGGATGGGGGTCCACTCTGAAACCCAGCCCCTGGCTCTGGGCTACTCCAGCAGACCGGCTGCTTCAGGGGGCTCGCTGAGTGCTTGGCACACATTTTCTGTCTCCTGGATGGGGCCTCTGCCCCAAAGAGGTCAGCAGTGGCAGCCCCAGGGCCCTCTACCTGACTGAGTCAGGGGATGGAGGAGGGCAAAGAGCAGCCAGTAGCCCTTCATGCCAGAGATTTGGCTTGGAGCCAAATTCGTTAGGAGCCTAGGAGGCCACTCACCTTGGAGGAATCACAAGACAAACTTCAGTGCTGACTCTGAGGGTGGGGACACCCTGGGGGCCGGCACAGCCAGAGGCCTCAGGTCACAGCCAGTGAACACACTGGCCCTATTTGAACAGCTGAGCTCACATTCAGGTCAGCGGGTCTCAGCTCACCATGGGAGACCCTGCAGGCCGGATATGGCTGCAGCCTGCAAGCAGTCGGTCACTTCCTTCTGGCAGATAACCTGCATAAGCATTATATACATCACAGTTAGCAAAAGCGCCATGCTGCCCGATTCCTTTTATATGAAGTTCAAGGACAGGCAAAACCATTCCAGGTGATGGGAGTCAGAAAAGCAGTTACTGTGAGTGGGACCAGATACTGGCGGGCAGGGGGGCGTGAGGACACCTCCTGGAGGACAGAGATGCCCTGCATGCTGATTTGGGTGGTGGTCACACATGGGTGAACATATATAAGAAGTCATTGAGCTGAACACTTAAGATTGGCGCATGATATTACATCTAAGTCAGATCTCAGTAAAAGGACAACAGAAAGGCTCCCGGAGGTGGAGGGGGTGGGACGTGCCTTAGCCTCCGACTTGGCTACAACGCCCCGCCTTGGGGATTTGTGGCGCTCAGCCCCATGCTTCTCTGTCCGAGCAGTCAGAAGAGGACGTTGGCGTCGCAGCTCTTGGCAAGCAGCAGCCTGAGAGTATCTCGAACCCCCTGTACGAGAGCGCAACTCCAGCAGGCCTGGGACCTTCCTACGTCCCCTTCACAGTGAGTTTGTCTTTTCATCTAAAACAGGCTCAGCTGGGGAGGAAGCAGGACAATGATGTCTTTCAGCAGAACTGTGGAGAGCACTACGCCAAGAAATCTCACTTCTAGGACATGTCTCCAGGCTACAAGCCTAGAAGCAAGCTGGGTGAAGCCCTGTGGTCGTTCTGTGTTCTGAGCTCTCCTGGGTGGATGGCAGAGGCGTGCATCGGTTAGATCTAGAAAAGAACTCGGGGGTACACAACCCCAACCTTGTGACCAGGAGATGAAATCTTGGGCTGAAGTCTGCCACAACCACTGACGAGGCAGCAGGCACAAAGGAAGACCTAAAACTGCTTCAACATTTACACTTGTTGTCCGGGATTCTTCTGCCTATTGTCAGAGCAGCTTCTTGCTTTAGGAGCTCCGTCTCTTTGATGAGGTCTTTTAGATCTAGGGGCGTGGGTTCTGCTCTGGTCTTCCAAGAAAGGGCCACTTGTTTCTAGAATTAGTGACCCTTGAGCATGGATGGAGCCGCCACTGACCTCAGTGCTGTGGCAGGGAACCCCATTCACATTAAATGTGCAAGACACACTCTGCCTATATTACCAGATCTGGACTGAGAAGCTAAGAGTGAGATAAGAGAAAACATATTGGTCTTTGCCCCAGAGCTCATAAACTCCTGTGATTTCCTAAGTGGTAAGAATACTAGGGACATCTTTTGTTCTGAGGAGATTCTGGGTTGGCTTCTGAATAGGGGTTGGTCACCAGAAAGAACAAACCATGATTCGAAGGTTGGGATTTTTCAGCTCCACCCTTCACCCTCCAGAGAGAGAGAGGGGGGCTAGAAATGTAGCTAACAGTCGATATGAGGAAGTCTCCCTAAAAATCCCCCCCTTTTTTAAAATGTATTGTGTAGCTATTACAGGTTTTCAGTTTGTAGTTACTGTGAGGTTTGTTATGGCTGTCCATATAGAAACAAGATTATCCTAAGTTGCTGGTCTTTTAATTTCAAATGCATCTCCAGTATCCGGCATCTGTGCTCCCCTCTCCTCTGCCTGCTGCCTGCTGGTTTTGATATCACTGTTGTGTGATATCCATCATTTACCGGATGTTTGCCTTTACCCATCAGCTTTTCTAGTCATGATTTTGTTTCTAGTTGTGGCCTTGTCCACTTAGAGTAGTTCCTTTAGCATTTGTTAAAAAGGTGGTCGGGTGGTGCTGAATTCTTAGCTTTTGCTTGTCTGCAAAGCTTTTGATTTCTCTGTTAAATCTGAATGAAAGCCTTACTTGTAATTTTGGTGTTTTCGTAAGAGGTGAGCTCACATCCTTCTATTCCACCATCATCCATAAAATCCCAATAGTAGGGGGTTCAGAGAGCTTCCAGGGTGGTGAATATATCCACACTGGGAGGGTGATGCACCCAAACTCCACGAGGCAGTGGTTATATTGAATTTTTATAAGTTGGCACTGAAACGTTACAATATTTTATTCTACCATTTCAAGCTTGTAGTATGCAACATTTGTTATTTTTCTAGTGAACGAAATGCAACTATCCCATGGTTCTCAGTGCCTGTGGTAGTAGATTTAATATATTTGCAATACTGAAAAATAATCAGATCATAAATCCTATTGCTTTTTAATCAAACTCATGTAAAAGTTACTAGTCCAAATTGCAAGGCCAAGTTCAGCTAAGCTGCATTTATTAACAGCCTATTTCTGTAAGCCTGGTGATATGGAAATCAACCTCATTTTAAAAGCAAGCGGGGAAATTACATTCTGTTCAGTGCTCTCCATGGTCTCTCAGCTGTCTGGCCTCTCCTCGGGGCTCCATGAGCACCGTCCATGGAATACTCACCTGAGGCAGGTGAGAGTATCCTAAGAGGCAGGACTCAGTTCAACCTTCCTAATCAGACCAGGTGGCAAAAATGTTCCAGTTACAGGAATCCTAAGCTGAGGGTACCAGCCCCAAATATGCTTTATCCTCACGCCTTTTATACTGAAGGGGCAGATGTTGCCTCTAGACGACCTGGAGCCAGTCCACACACTGTGAGCATCCGTTATGTGAATGGACAAAGCTGCGGTCTGACCGAGCCACAGGCAGCAGGAGGTTCAGGAGGCCGCCTCCGGACTGTTGCTTCAGATCAGACCCAGTTCAGGGTGCACTGCCCACCGGAAAGGATTCTTTTTGTAACCAGAGTAACAGCCCATGTTTTGTGGGGTGGTTTTATTTTCCTTAGAATAGTATCTAACTTAATTCACACACCTCCCTGTCAGGTAAATATTATTAGGCCCCTTAATAGATGAGAAGAATACTGCAGAGGTGAAATGACTAGTCCAGGGCCACATACCTTCAAGCAGCCGCGACTGTACCCACGTTCAGGCCACGAGCCACAGGTCAGCAGCGTGAAGCCACCCTCGCTCCCACCAGACGTGTTCACAAGAGACTGCAGGAAAAAGAGTGTTTGTAGGCTGAAAGGGAGGAAAACGTTTTCCTTGACCCTCTGATGATTCGTGGCTGGGCCTGAAAAGTAAACTGGTAAAGACAGACTCACAGAAGAGCACATATATTTTAGTGAATGTTTATGTATACGTGGGAGCCTTCATGAGAAAGTGAAGACCCAAAGAAGGGACCGGGACAGGAAGCCTTTGCACCTTTTAGACTAAATGTGTGAGGAACTGACGAGACAGCGCTGAAGCCAGAGGCAGTAAGTGATGAAGCAGTCACGAGGAAGATACGGGTTAGACAGCAAGGTCTGTTTGGATAGGTTTCTTGGCCCCCAACTCGCCAAAAGTGATCTATCTTCTTTCCTCTAAAGAAAATTTCATGAGAGAGTTTTATTACCTGTTTCAGGGGAAAAGGATAGGGGGCAGAGTTAGTCAGAGTGACCTTCCTGCTTCTGTCATTTAAAAAAATTCCTTTCAGTTTGACCTTTAACAAGCCAGGTTACTGTACTGGGGGCAGCAGGTCGTGAGGGCCTTCCCCAGGGCTTCAGTGGTGAAGAATTCACCAGCCAATACAGGAGACACAGGTTCGATCCCTGAGTCGGGAGGATCCCCTGGGGAAGGAAATGGCAACCCACTCCAGGATTCTTGCTTGGAAAATTGCCTGGACAGAGGAGCCTGGTGGGCTACAGTCCATGGGGTCACAAAAGAGCTGGACATGACTTAGGAACTAAACAACAAGAAGTGTGTCCTAAACCCGCCGAGGCCTCAGACCAGTAGCCAATAGAATGCTCAGCCTGGAAGGATGCACCCTCTGCCTGCTTCACAGACTTCTCTTTTCCAGGACCCTGGCGACCAGCAGCTGGACAGCAGTGACCCCCTAGGGGCGCTATGAGGGCTGGACCTGCCCCATGCAGACATCGCCGCTGCCACCCGGGTCCCTGGGGCCACCTCAGGAAGGCCATCAACTGTGAATCCTCAGCCCCAGCTGACTGTGGGAAATGTAAGGTCCTTTAACATTTCAAAGTCCGGAGCACTCAGGCCGTACCTCATCTCTTCGGTTGACCCAGGGGATAGTCTGTCTCTGTGGGTGAGAGACCATGTTCAGCCCACCCACCACCCAGGGGACTGGCTCCCTCCCTGACCCTCTGCTATCTTCCCCAACCTCCAGTAGCACCTTTTACCTTTTGCCCAGCACTCTAGTGACCATATCTTATTTCCCTGTTAGACTGTAAGCTTCTGAAGGCAGAGACCTTCCTCATTCATCTGTATCTTGGCACCCAGCAGTGTGTGGCATGTGAAATGTGCTCAATTACTGGTTACAGAACAGAAATAAAGTCAATGGAACAAATCCAGTATCTGGGGAAACAAATTGACCAGTTCCCATAGGAGGGGTCAAACTCTGAAAGTAAAATCAACTCATTAGGGCTCATTAGGGCTGTTAGTTAGCCAACATCTGCATTATGAGTGCTTCTTTCTTAATTCTATTTGGTTTGCTTGTTTGTGTGAAGAAGATATAATAACCACAAGGAGATACCACTTCACACCCATGAGGATGGCCATCCTTAAAACACAGACAAGAACAGGTATCCATGAGGGTGTGGAGAAACTGGATCCCTTCTACTCTGTTGGTAGGAATGTAAAATTGTGCCTCTACTGTGGAAAACAGTCCAGCAGTTCCTCAAAAAGTTAAACAGAATTACCATGTGATTCAGAAATTCCACTCCTAGGTACAGACCCAAGAAAAATGAACACATGTCCCTACAACAACTTATAGAGGTAGCATTATTAGTATTATTCATAACAGTCAAAACATGGAAACAAACCAAATGTCTACTGACTTACGAATGAATAACCAAACTGTGTCTTGCCACACAATGAAATAGCATTCTACCCTAAAACAGAACTAAGTACTGATACATGCAACACCATGGATGAACCTTGAAAACATGATGCTCAGTGAAAGAAGTCAGACACAAAAGATCACATACCATATGATTCCATTTATATTAAACGCCCAGAATCAGGCCAGTTCTTCTCCATGCAGGACTCTGTGCAAGGCTGGATGACCCTCAAAAGGCCCAAAGTGGCCTCTCCATCAATGTGACAACCAAGTCCCTCCAGCCCACCCACCACCCTTTTGCAAGCTACCCTAGGGGTAGCACTGGCCAGGCTCGAGAGCCGTCTCTGGGAAATGTAGATGGGAAAGGCTGGGATGAGCAGATCTCAGACCCTCCTCCATCGCCCTCACGGCCCAAACAACTTTGTTGCAAATCATCAGGGTTTTTGCTGAGCCAAGTCCAAAGTTCAGAAGCCCCCAGAGTCTCAGAAGCTTCCTCACAACTCCAGGAAGGGAAGAAATGCCCATTTCAGGCAGAGGAACGATTTACCACCTCCTCTTGGGCAATGTGCCATGATGGGGCAATGCTGGCTCTCCAGGAACTCGCTCCCCGAGGGGACCGTGGGATGGATTCACTAGTGAGTCCTCCAACTCCACCATCAAGGGAACAGAAAGGTACATGATTAAGAGGAAAAACAGCAGGCACCCACGAAAGGAATGAATGAGATGAAGGTCCTGGCACAATGAGAGGTCAAGGATATTAAGTTTAAACACATTCAAACAGTTTAAAAAGGCTCTTCAAAATATATCCAAAACCCAACAGTGAACTGACTTCACAGCATGCACTCCTAATTCAGTATTAGTCAGTATTTCTTCTCTTAAAACACTGCTTCCAGTTTTACATTCTCCTGGTACTTTGCAGACAAACAGGTGGATCACTGTCTTCTCCTTGTTCTCAAGGAGGGAACTGAGAGAGACAGAAATTCTAGGTGGGTCACCTGCTGTCCACCTAAGGCCAAATTCACACTCATTTTCCTTCTGTGGCTTAACTACATGGTCTTCAAGCTCTGAGAACAGGCAAGTGTGCTTTGCTGAGGGTGGGGAGACCAGGGTGGTGAGGAACGAACCATCAACCTTTTGCCCCCTTTCTCGGGGATATTCTTTTTTGGGTACATTAGAATGTGATATGACTTTTGCCACTCACTGAAGCACACAAAAGCAGATGGCTGAGGGTAAACCGGACAATACAATTCAAACTTTTATTTGGCAGTAAGTTCGACGTCATGTAACATAAAATCAATATTTAGAATAAATAGCAAATTCACATTCAGGATAAACAGCAAGTCTACCTAATTTGCATTTACCCTGCCTGAAATTAAACAGGCACCATCGGTCCTTCTACTAAATAATTAGAAAACAGTGTCCTAAGTCAGAGTTCAAGGCTGCAGTGTAGAAAAGTACAGAGCAGTGTTGTGGGTCGGTTCCAGAGAGCAGGCATGAGGTGGGGAGTCTCATGCGGGAAGTTTACAGGGAACTGTCCTTGGGATGCACCTGGGAAAGGGAGGGGGGCAGGAAGGAGCCGATGGGCCTTCAGAGTTGCTCCAGGGAGGGAATCTGACCACACCCTCATCCGAAGCAAGACTCTTCAACGGGGGAAGCTCCCAAAGAGGACCCACAGCTGCAGACTGAGCCAGCAGCTACGGTGACCCAGCAGCAACCAACCCCCACAGCAGATGGGGGATAAAGTCCTTCGGGGTCTTCAGGGTAGCCAGGCCCATCACACGCTACGAGCACAACCACAGATGAGCACAATGAGAGGTATATTCAACGAGTGCCGAGCCTGGCCACTCGGTCACACAACTGACAGTCATGCCATGTGCTGGAAACACAGTATTTTACCACTGGCCACATAAGTGAATATGTCCAGAAAGAAGCTCGTAGGGGAAGATGCAAGCTTACCTACCGAACTTCTTTCCACTGGCTGCACACAACTGTGTATCTGTGGTTGCTTACCACCCTGCACACTTTCAGCAAAGTCATCATCTCATCATGGCCACCCACACAATCTGTCGATGCAGGGGTCGGCAAACCACAGCCCGAGGGCCAAATCCAGCCTGCAGCCTGTTTTCAGAGGCCAGGCTGCCCTGGACCACAGGCAGGCCCAGTCCTATAGGAGGGGCTGCAGGAAACGACCCGCAAAGCTGAAAGTCTTTACTGTCTGGTCCTCGAAAGGGAAAGTGTGCTGAGCCTTGCATTAGGGAAACTTCACTCCCTTTTTCTTCCTCAATCCACTAGGGTATTAAAGGTAAGCTAAACTAAGCTAAGCTAAACTTGGGGGCTTCCCTGGTGGCTCAGATGGTGAAGCATCTGCCTGCAGTGCGGGAGGACCCCGGTTCGATCCCTGGGTCGGGAAGATCCCCTGGAGAAGGAAATGGCAACGCACTGCAGTATTCTTGCCTGGAAAATTCCATGGAGAGAGGAGCCTGGTGGGCTACAGTCCATGGGGGTCACAAAGAGTCAGACACTCCAGTACTCTTGCCTGGAAAATTCCATGGACAGAGGAGCCTGGTGGGCTACAGTCCATGGGGTCATAGAGAGTCGGACACGACTGAGCGACTTCACTTTTCACTTAAGCTAGACTTGGAGCCTCGCTCCCAGATGCTAACAGAGAAAGAAAGGAAACTGGTACAAAAGGAAACCAGTGCTAAGCCAGCACATCACAGGCTCCCTGGGAGTCGAATAGAGCAATCAAGGAACCCTCCCTGCCTCTGGCCAGACTAAGTGGGAGAGCACAGTGCAGACCAGGGCCCCCAAGTGGGTTTTTGGCAACAGATGAGCATTTGGCAGAGTGGATCCAATTCCAGTGTTTAGCGCACTCTCTGCTGCTTTAGAGGCCTCTGGGGAGGGAAAGGGGTGGGGGAAGCTATTTAGTTCACCCAAAGCTAAATTAGCTAGCAGGAAAAAGGACTTTGTATTTCTCTTTGGCACTAATTAAGAGGACCAATGCATTCAAAGCAACTAGGAATTTAGTCATAGATGGGCCTTAATCAGTAACAGGTGGTTTGTGTTAGCTGGCATTAGTGGAGCTGAAGGGAATTTTTAAAAGAAAAAAAAAATTTTTTTAAGGCTATGTTAGGAGGAAAGTGGGAGCTTTAAGCCAAACTCCTAAAATATATTAAAAGCCAGGTTTCATCTACTTAAAAAAAATGATTCTGGAAAAACCAGTTGTGCAGGTCCCTTCCAGGGCAACCGGCTATAGCTATGGTGAGCCTTAGGGACACAGACAGCCCCTGGACTATGTATTTTTCTTCATATCCTTCAGAGAAAATCAGTCTAACTGATGCTAAAAAGGGAAAATATTTTTCAGTGTGCAAGCTAATTTTCAAGTGAGCTCATTCTGATCACTTTCCAAACTGATCTTTTAAGTGGTAGAAAATAGACTCCCTTCCCTTGCACCCAAATGAATTCATCAGCGGACTTGCCAGGGGATAAACCAGGAGGAACAGAAAGCTGTACAGGGTGCTGAATCCCAGCTGAGTCACAACAGTGACAAGTTAAAACGACCAGGCACAGACAAAGCGAAGCCCTCCGTCCTGCACATGGAGATGGCCGCCCTGACCCTGACTATGCGCTGGCCCCAGACAGACCTCAACACCGCCATGTGCCATGGCCACCGTCGTTCAGTCACTCAGTCATGTCTGACTCTTTGCGACCCCATGGACTGCACCAGGCTTCCCTATTCTTCACCATCTTCTGGAGCTTGCTCAACCTTAATTGGTGATAAGTCATTAAAATTCCTTATTCACACACCTAGAAAATGTATTTCTCGCCCCAGGCTTGGGACTCCTAACCCAGACATACACGAAAGCAGTAAAAACAGCTGTACTGAGATGTTTTTGGGTAACAGCTTTCTTGAGTAAACAAAACACCCTATCACTGGCACGGAGGAGATATCCAATGAATACCTGATTAGAAAAAGTTTTAAAATACCTACTTCCTCACCAGCTTCTCCAAAGCAGAAACTATCAGCCCAGAGCACCAGCATGTCCTCTGAGGACCCCAACACTGAGCAGTTGTGGGCGCCACCTGCACCCCCGAAATGCCAGTCTCCAGTGCACTCTGACGCTTAAAACCCCCAGGCAGTAACAAACAGCCAGCAAGTGCCTCCTGCAGCCTGAAAAAGGGATGGACACCTGTGTTTGTAACAAAGGGAAAAAAGAAGGCCAACTGGGCCTATTAGGTCTAGACAGTCACCTTCACTATTTTAGTTAAATACAAGACAAGATCACAGGTACACAGGGTGGCTCAGTCTGTAAAGAATCCACCTGCCAATGCAGGAGATGTGCGTTCGACCGCCGGGTCAGGAAGATCCCCTGGAGAAGGAAATCACAACCCACTCCAGTATTCTTGGTTGGGAAATCACATGGACGGAGGAGCCTGGTGGGCTACAGTTCATGGGGTCGCCAAGAGTTGACTAAACAACAACAGTCCCATTAAAACACGCAGCGTTATACAACATGCAGTAGAAGTCACCTAATTTCTGCACGCGTGCAGGTGGCCTGTGGCAGGCCAAGCTCACATCTCCTCAACAGCTGGCTCCACACAAATCCATTAAAAATGCCAAATAAGCGAGCAGTCTCTCCTCAAGCCCCTTTCCTCCGCCACCTGCATCTTTCAGGCTTAAGGATAGGTGTCACTTGCCTTGTCCTCAGAAAGAAATGGGAACACTCATTCAGTGAGGCTATTTCCAACTGTTTCTCTCAGCCTCAATGTCCTTGATCCTCTCCCACCTTAAACGCAGACACTAAAGAAATCCCCAAAGCAGACACGTAAGCATGGCAGGAAAGCAGTCTAAAGGCAGCAGGCGGGACACGGCTGAGCAGAGAGGGCCACCTCCCTTGCTCCGGCTGGATTCACGCCCCTCTCCTCGGCTGATGAATCAGGAGAGAAAGCATCTGCTCACTGCCCTCCAACGAGGATGGTTTCTGGAAACACACAGTTTAACAAGATTGCAAAACACCTGGGGGCGGGGGGAGCGGGGGGGTCACCATACAGCACTAAATTATGAGGACATTTTATTCATTTCACTTTCCATCCTCCGATGAGCAGGTTCAAGCAACACACGTGTGTGGTGGCGTCAGGGGGTATAAAGCCCTGGGATACCCACCACAAACGCACTGGTTCCTCCCGTGCGTTCACATGTAGCAGCCTCATTCTACAGTCTGTTCTGCTGGCAGGACATCAAACCAGAAGCTTCTCTCTCCTTGTCCTCCTTTTCGGAGGGAAAAGAGTGAACCTGCCCACCACTTGGGGCACCATGGTCCTTCCTCTGCGTGGGGCAAGACACAGGAAAGGGATACTGAGGACAATCAAGGCCGAGGACTGGCAGCTTCTCCTGTTCTTTCTCACATAAGACCTCCAGGGAGGCTGAGTCTGCTGTCAACTGAGGCACCAGTGTGCCAGAGCCCTCGTACCAGATGCCTGGGAACCAGCGGCCGGCTGGGGTCCATCCCTGCCGCCGACACCGTGGTCGCTATCCAAGCGCCCACTGAAGCACTAGCAGCTCATCGTGGACCCACGTCACCAGTCCGACACTCTCTGTGCGTGTTCAGCATTTTCCACGCACTTTCCACGGAAGAGTTACGAGTTTCAAAACGTCACCTGCTGGAATACAGAGCAGGCATCAGGAAGACTCCCCATCCCAGGAAGTCTGATGCTGGATACAGTACCTTGGGAAACAAGAAGGCTGATCACAGGGTGTCGACAGGAGGCCAGCCGCTGTCCCCTCCCCACGTGCACAAGAGGGCGGGCTCTGCGAGCTATGAGCTCCCTTCTGCATGAGCTGGGGGGTGTCCTCCGTAATGTACAAAACAGGTGTCACTAAGACTATCTGTATCATTTCCAAAAGCGATGCTCACATCCCCGCAGAGCCTGCCCAGCGTGGGGCCATCACCGGTGCTGGCTTTCGGTGCCCAGGGGTGGGGGGGCCGCCAGTTACTTGGCCTGGGCCTCCTGCAGCAGCGGCAGCCGGGCGGCCGGGGGCCGGTCGGACCAGGCGGGCAGCTCGTGCTGCAGCGGGGTCCGCCGGGGGTAGAAGGTGTGGCTGACGTCGTAGTTCAGCAGGCAGCTCAGGGACGCCATGTAGATGTCGGCGAAGCGCGACAGGCGCCGCAGGAAGTACGTGGGGTTCTGGTCTGTGCGGAACAAGCTCCCGAACTGGGCATTGAAGAAACCTTTGGTCATTTCCCTGAAGAGGGGAGAGAAGAGCAAAGCAACAGTGTGACTCCCCCAGGGTCTGCTTTTAGTTACTGACATCAGATGACACCAAAATCACTGTTTCACAGAAAAGAGATGCATGTAGGACCTCCCCGGGGGTCCAGTGGTTAAGGATCCACCTGCCGATGCAGGGTACGTGGGTGCGATCCCTGGTCTGAGAAGATTCCACAGGCCACTGGGCAATGAAGCCATGTGCCACAACTACTGAGGCCACACAAGGCAACTCCTGAAGCCAGAGCACCCTAGCGCCTATGCTCTGCAACAAGAGAAGCCACTGCAGTGAGAAGCCCGCACATAGCAACAAAAACCCAGTGCAGCCAAAAAAAAAATTTTTTTAAAGATACATTAAAAAGGAAGTGATACATATATATCTATATAACTGAATCACTTTGCTGTACATCTGAAACTAACACACTGTTAATCAATTATGCTCCAATATAAAATTAAGTTAAAAAAACTACAAAATCCATAAAAATTTTGAATCACTATGGTGTATACCTGAAACTAATATAATATTGTACATCAACTATACATCAATAAAAAAAATTTTTTTCATCACTGTTTCATACACTTAAGTTCAGTCACTCAGTCATGTCCGTCTCTTGCGACCCCATAGACTGCAGCACACCAGGCCTCCCTGTCCATCACCAACTCCTGGCGTCTACTCAAACTCACATCTATTGAATCGGTGATGCCATCCAACCATCTCATCCTCGGTCATCCCCTTCTCCTCCCACCTTCAATCTTTCCCAGCATCAGGGTCTTTTCAAATGAGTCAGTTCTTCACATCAGGTGGCCAAAGTATTGGAGTTTCAGCTTCAATATCAGTCCTTCCAATGAACATTCAGGACTGATTTCCTTTAGGATGGACTGGTTGGATTTCCTTGCAGTCCAAGAGTCTTCCCCAACACCACAGTTCAAAAGCATCAATCTTCGGTGCTCAGCTTTCTTTATAGTCCAACTCTCACATCTATACAAGACTACTGGAAAAAACATAGCTTTGACTAGATAGACCTTTGTTGGTGAAGTAATGTCTCTGCTTTTTAATATGCTGTCTAGGTTGGTCATAACTTTTCTTCCAAGGAGTAAGCATCTTTTAATTTCATGGCTGCAGTGATTTTAGAGCCCAAAAAAATAAAGTCTGCCACTGTTTCCACCGTTTCCCCATCTATTTTCCATGAAGTGATGGGACCAGATGTCATGATCTTGGCCAACTTTTTCACTCTCCTCTTTCACTTTCATCAAGAGGCTTTTTAGTTCCTCGCTTTCTGCCATAAGGGTGGTATCATCTGCATATCTGAGATTATTGATATTTCTCCTGGCAATCTTGATTCCAGCTTGTGCTTCATCCAGCTCAGCGTTTCTCATGATGTACTCTGCATAGAGTTAAATAAGCAGGGTGACAATATACAGCCTTGATGTACTCCTTTTCCTTTTTGGAACCTGTTGTTCCATGTCCAGTTCTAACTGTTGCTTCCTGACCTGCATACAGATTTCTCAAGAGGCAGGTCAGGTGGTCTGGTATTCCCATCTCTTGAAGAATCTTCCATAGTTTGTGGTGATCCACATAGTCAAAGGTTTTGGCATAGTCAATAAAGCAGAAATACATGTTTTTCTGGAACTCACGTGCTTTTTCGATGACCCAACGGATGCTGGCAATTTGATCTCTGGTTCTTCTGCCTTTTCTTAAACAAGCTTGAACATCTGGAAGTTCACGGTTCATGTATTGCTGAAGCCTGGCTTGGAGAATTTTGAGCATTACTTTACTAACATGTGAGATAAGTGCAGTTGTGTGGTAGTTTGATCATTCTTTGGCATTGCCTTTCTTTAGGATTGGAATAAAAGCTAACCTTTTCCAGTCCTATGGACACTGCTGCATTTTCCAAATTTGCTGGCATATTGAGTACAGCACTTTCACAGCATCATCTTTTAGGATATGAAGTAGCTCAACTGGAATTCCATCACTTCCACTAGCTTTGTTTGTAGTGATGCTTCCTAAGGCCCACTTGACTTCGCATTCCAGGATGTCTGGCTCTGGGTGAGTGATCATACTGTTGTGATTATCTGGGTCGTGAAGATCTTTTTTGTATAGTTTTTCTGTGTATTCTTGCCCCCTCTTCTTAATATCTTCTGCTTCTGTTAGGTCCATACCATTTCTGTCCTTTATTGAGCCCATCTTTGCATGAAATGTTCCCTTGGTATCTCTAATTTTCTTGACGAGATCTCTCGTCTTTCCCATTCTATTGTTTTCCTCTACTTCTTTGCATTGATCACTGAGGAAGGCTTTCTTATCTCTCCTTGCTATTCTTTGGAACTCTGCTCAATTGGGTATGTCTTTCCTATTCTCCTTTGCTTTTAGCTTTTCTTCTTTTCACAGCTATTTTAAGGCCTCCTCAGACAGCCATTTTGCTTTTTTGCATTTCTTTTTCTTGGGGATGGTCTTGATCCCTGTCTCCTGTACAATGTCATGAACCTCCATCCATAGTTCATCAGGCACTCTATCAGATCTAGTCCCTTAAATCTATTTCTCACTTCCACTGTATAATTGTAAGGGATTTGATTTATGTCATACCTGAATGGTCTAGTGATTTTCCCTACTTTCTTCAATTTAAGTCTGAATTTGGCAATAAGGAGTTCATGATCTGAGCCACAGTCAGCTCCCGGTCTTGTTTTTGCTGACTGTATAGAGCTTCTCCATCTTTGACTGCAAAGAATGTAATCAATCTGATTTCAGTGTTGACCACCTGGTGATGCCCATGTGTAGAGTCTTCTCTTGTGTTGTTGGAAGAGGGTGTTTGCTGTGACCACTGCATTCTCTTGGCAAAACTCTATTAGCCTTTACCCTGCTTCATTCCGTACTCCAAGGCCAAATTTGCCTGTTACTCCAGGTGTTTCTTGACTCCCTATTTCATATGCATAGGACTCAAATTTGCCTAGAGCAGCCCTTACTTCTAATTGAGAAAACAGTCTGTTCAGCCATCAAAATGGTTCTGACCACATTCCCCACTTAGACCAGTAGAGAGAACACAGCTGAAGGCTCCAGAGGCAAGGTGTGAGCCCCTAAACATGTACACCCCATTTCCCAAACAAAAATGGAAGGTGCCGGAGCCACTTCTGAAAGTCCACAGAAATGGAGAATATTCCCACAGTCTCCAAACTTCCCTCATCTACAGAACAGGATCAAGGCCCCTTTCTTGTGAGGTTATAGTGAGAACTACGTAAGGTAACAGAAATAAGAGTGTATCATAAACTCAAAAGTGTTAGAAAAACGCCGCGGGAGGAAAAAAGCCGCCTCTAAGGACCGGTGGTAAAGGCCTTTATTAAGCGGTCGCTCTGGGGCAGAACTCCCAGGGGCGGGTGAGTGAGGAGACAAAGGGAGTCTGCAAGGTATGAGGGGGTGGGGAGGGGTTTTATAGCCAGGGCCGGCGTCCATGCCAGGTCTTTTCATATAAGGAAGAAAGCGCGGGCTACAGCGGCGGTTGATGACCACGGGCTCCGGGTCGGTACCTGATTGGACCAGGCTGCAGGGGGTCGTTCCCCGGAAGTTTAGCCAGCCTCCGGAATTTGCCTTGCGGCACTTTTCCGGGGCATGTCTCAACATACCCGACCTTTCAGAAAGTACTTTATATCTAAGAAATTAAGGATTATATTACAGTGATGTAAGCACACCTCTGCCATCTAATACAGAGCTTCAAGCACCTCCTTGAAGCCTGCATTATAAGCATATATGCATCATATGCCCATCACCCTCCCACCCAACATTTCAGACCAATAATCACATTATAATAACCAATACATCCCCAGTAACCCACACGCTGAAAGGCAGGAGGATCAATTCAGTACAGCTGTGGCTTCTGCAGCCCAGAGGAATGGACTCTCCCCGCTTTCCAGGCACACCAGTCCCCCCAGACTGCCCACTGCTCAGAGGTCAGAACCAGGCAGTGAGCGCTACCTCCACACCTTAGAGACAGCTGTGCCGCCTGAGAAGGAGCGGTGAGGGGGGCCACAAGAGCAGAAATGGCCACATCAACACTGTCCACATACACAGCACCCGCTTCTACAGGGAGGCACAACTGTCCACAAGGCCTCTTGAGAATAACTGCTCCTTTAAAATCTTTACCATCTAGCCTGAATTAAGCACCAGATGCTCTGAGCCAAGCCATGGCTCAGATGGTAAAGAATCTCCCTGCAATGCAGAAGACCCAGATTCAATCCCTGGGTCAGAAAGATCCCTTGGAGAAAGGAATGGCTACCCACTCCAGTATTCTTGCCTGGAGAATTCCAAGGACAGAGGAGCCTGGCGGGCTACAGTCCAAGAGGTCGCAAAGAGTCGGACACGACTGAGCAACTAACACCTTCATTTTCACTTTTCATACAGATACACACTTACTAGATTATTACTCAGCCATAAGAAAAAAAAATGAAATAATGTCATCTGCAGCAACATGGGCAGACCTAAACATTATCACACTAAGTGAAGTCAAGTCAGAGAAAGACAAATACCACCTATCACTTATATGTGGAATCTAAAAAAATAATACAAGTGAACTTATTTACAAAACAGAAACAGATTCAGACAGAGAAAACAAATTTATGGTACCAAAGCAAAAAGAAGAGGGGAAGGGATAAATCAGGAGTGTGAGATGAACAGACACACTATATAAACAGACACTATATAATGAACAGACACTATATAAAATACATACACAAAAAGGATTTACTTACTATATAGAACATGGAACTATATTTGATATCATTATTCAACATATTCAATCTTTCCTATGATGGAGAAGAATCTGAAGCTGTACCCTTGAGACTAACACAACACTGTAAATCAGCTATAGTTTAATAAAAAGAAAAAACAACTCAAGAATAACCATTCCCTTAAGACACACACCCATCTGGCAGCAGATGGGCTTTCTTTATCAGTCAGCATCATGAGCTGAGTGACTGCACATGCCGAACACAGCAGTGTTACAAATAAGCGCCAGCATCGTAGGAGCCCCAAGGATTCACTGCGGTGCAGAGCCACCTCCAACACTGTCCCAGTGGCCACGCTGGGCTGCTGGCTGCCCAAACGGGGAAGTTAAGTGGGACAGAAGGAGGGATGGATGCGGGGAGGGACAGACAGACAACAAACTCAGGGGTGGGCGGAAAGTGGGAGGGAGCTCGCTGCTGCCTCGAGGAAATGTCACTCATCACTAACGGCAGCTGGCTCATTCTGGATCCTGGGGGTCACAGTCACCCCCGGCAGCTAAGGCTGTTTCGAGTCCCACCTCTGGCCGGCCTTGGGGAAAGCGTGTGGGCTGAGTGTGCAGGGCCACAGTGAGGGATTCACTCCGTTCACAGCAGGCCACTCTCACCTCATCTCCTTCCTCTCCTTCTTCCACTCCTGCAAAACCAGCTGTGACTCCGCATCTCTGTGAACCTGCAGGACACAAGCCAATTACTGAGAAGGTTTTGGATACGAATAAACTCAGTAGGTCATAAGAATTTTCTAACGGGTAGCTCTTCTGGGAGGAATTTTATTCAGGTCTAAGAGATAGGCACTTGCATGAAATAATACATTTTCAGACTTCCCAGCTGCTGCTCTTCTTCACCAAATGTAGACAATAATACTATGACAGAATACAGGGATGCAAGGTCCCTGTTAAACTAGAGATATTAAAGCATTATTAAAGGATTTGTATGAGCATAATACATATATGTCCACATAAAATGTATGTGTGTATTATATGTGTGTAATGTATCCATTACATGTGTGTTATACATATAAATATATACCTAATAGACCTATTTATATATATCATAAATAAATGTATTATACACACACACGAAAATGGCAGTGAGTGGAAATAGCAGATATAACAGTGCATCCACAAATTTCAAGCATGTAAAAACATGTGCATTTGGAAATTAACATGAAACTTTTTCTTTAATTTGTTCAAGGGTAACAAAATTATAATTGGCTTAATCCTTTTCCTCAATATTATTTTATTAATACCTTTTAAAGTGTTTAAGAGAAAAAAATTGTTTTTGTAAAAGGCAAGAAGGCAGAACACCTCAACCAGATGGAAAGTGGAGAACTCTCCAGGTGGACCGAAATGTGAGCAAAAGGCAAAAGGAAAATGATAGCTGTGTGCGCCCTGACACATGGAATCTCACAAGTCTCTCCCCAAGCCTCCTAGGGCCAGAGGCGCACGTGACCGCAGGGCCAGGCAGGGTTCCCGCGGCGCACAGTCACAGGGGCGGCCTCAGGACCCAGAGGAAAATGCCAAACAAGCAAACCATCTGCTTTTGACATGGGAGCCAAGGCCCTTCTGTTTATCACGTATGCCCAGATCAAGAGCTTGACCAAGTCACCCGCTACGGGCTGCTGCCACTCAAAACCAAACTCTGAGCTCGTAATCTCGATTTCCTGCCTGCCACTGTTGTCTACACCAGCAGGAAGCAGCCACCTCTGAATGATCACTGGATGTGCGTTACTGGGGCACCAGAAGACTGGTCCCTTCTGGGGGTGTCGAGGCAGGTCCTATGAGTTTGGTTTCAATGAGCTCTCATATTTTAAGTCAACAAATCACTCACCATAGAATTCAGGTACTACAAAATGTAAGCCTAGATCAAAACTCTGTAGGGTGCCATAAAGAATTTGTTTATATATATATGTATATAAACGTAAATACACACACACACGTATGCACACAAACATACCTATACAGATACACATGCATACACATAGATATACATGTATACATACATGCATACATATGCACACACAGGTACATATCCAGCACCTCTATGTGGCAAGCGCTGTGCTAGATACTGAGGATGTAAGAGAGAATGAGATGGAGACCCTCTGGGCGCACACCCAGGCAAGCAGAGCAGGACCAAACAGCGTGACCCTGCACAGAACGGGACATCCTCCTCCCACCTCTGCCCACTTCTCGGCCCACGAACAGGGCCCCGCGTCTGGTGTGAAGAAGCAGCTTCTCCCTGCGCTTGCAGGAGAGGAGAATTCTCTGACTAGCGACCAGAAGCATGATAACCAAAGTGCATCTATGTGTTTTCTCCTTTTGGAAACCAGCGGCCATAGGCCACGTGACTGTGCCACTCCACTCTCCCCTCAGCCGGGGCCCCTACCCGAGGGCAGGCTACACGGACATGAAGAGCCAGTTCGGGTCTCCAAGTCCATGGCACCTTCTGCAGCCCAGTTTTTCCAGAATGGGGCAGAGCCAGGGATGAGGGATCATCTCCAGCAAAGCCCAAGACTGCTGAAGGGACAAGCGGAGGAGGAAGGCCCCAGAGAGCCGAGCCGGGAGCGCCCCCCCCCACCCGAGCAGGGGGCACCTGAGCCCTGGGTGTGTGCACCGTAACCCAGCCTCCCCTCACACCCCCCCATCCGAGGCCCACCACGCCCACCCAGGGCTCCCTCCCACCTGCCCTTTCTTCATCGTTTACCATCTCTCCCCTGTGATCAGCTCCTCCCCTGGAGTCTACCCATCAGCATTTAAACATGCTGAAGACTCTCCCATTAGAAGAAAAAGCAGATTCTCCTTGAGCCACCCCTTTCTCCAGCTCGGATCCTCCTACAAGGCTAAACTTTGTAAGAGGAGCAATCTAAGGAGTCTGACACCTACTTTAAAATACTTCAAAGACTGGGTATTACTTAGCTATAATTAACCTTTAAGTGATAGCATGCACTCAAGGGTGGGTAGCTGGTGTGGGGAAAGCCTAACCAGAAGCCCACACCAGAAGCTGATCCTACAGACCCTCAGCCACCTTCAGCCCCTCTTGTTGATTAGCCCATTCAGCCATTTATGGCTACAATCTATAAAAATATACCGTACGGGCTAGCCCACTCCTGCATGGGCAGAATTATTGCCATCTAGCCACAAGTCTGATAACGTGTACCAGCAGAGACCAAATCCAGCCCACTGCCCACCTTTCTATCATCCCGATGAGCTCAAGAATGGATCTACCTTTTGAAGTTGTTGAAAAAAATTCAAAAGAAAAATAACTTCATGATGTGTAAAAATGATATGAAATTAAAATTTCAGTGCCCACCAATAAAATGTCAGGGATACAGCTACAACTGGTTGCTCACATATTGTCCAAGGCTGCTTTCATGCTACCAGCATGGAATTGAGACCGTACAACCTGCACGACCTCACACAATGGCTAGCTGGCTTGTTGCAGAAGTCTGTCCAACCTGGGCTAAACGTGGCTCTAACATGGTTACCTGAAAGACTTGATACCACCACGCCATCCACCAGCATGACCACCATGAACCGTACCACTCAGGAGGGCACTTTAAGGCTAATGAACAAAAATTCTTCTTTATAGCTACTTCCTTAAATCCAAAAATTAAACACTTGCAGATCCGGCTCCAGGTAACACTTTTGGCTTCCAAAAGGAAAAAGGAAAAAAAAATAAAAAATCACACCCAACTTCAAGGACCAATTTCTCTTCTCAGAAAATAGTGTCCAGATAATGTGCTATGTGCACATTATCAGAAAAAGAGGAGCTATAGAAACATCTGACACAGGGTCACTGGAATAATGTACAGTTTTCCAGGTGAACACAGGGATGGGGGGAGAGGAGAAAGGGAACAGGAAGCACAGTGAGAAATGCCGCTCATTTGGGTAATTTTTTAAATCATCAATCACCTTCCTCTATGCCCTAGAGAATCCACCCAGACAGAAAGCTGGAAAAGGAAACCGAAGCTAAACCATCTCCCTGCAGGCTGCACCTGTGTCTCTGACCAGCTGCCCACATCACAGAGAGACCGCACCTCAGGCGAGGGCTCTGGCTATACACGGAAGCTCTAAACCACACGCTAAAACAGCGCTTCAGTGCAGAGCCGAAAGCAGGGACTCGGGCAGCACACAGCCCAGGTTCAAGTCCTTGCTCTGCTGTTTTATGACCTTGGACATGTTACCTAACCTCTCAGACACCCAGCTTCCTCATTCTAAAGTGGAAAATTGTGCACAGGACAGCTGGGATGAGTGAGGAGTAATGTTGCAGAACGAGCGCTCAGCACAATGCCTGGCATCTAGAGAGTAACTATTATTACGTGTGACCTATGCACAGACTTGAAGCTGCATTAACCCAGAATCCAGGCCTTTTATTTTTAGACAATCACCTCACAGGCAAGCACAGGAAGGGGGACAGAACCAGTCCTCGTCAGAGGCGAGCCAAAGAGCAACACGGCCAAGACAGGCTGGAAGCAAGGCCCGGGGGACGTGCGGGGCCCCATGCCCTGGAAGGTGTGTGCCCTGGAGGCGAGGGCCTGGCGCTCCCTGCATCCCTGCCTGAGCTCGCTGCCAGCCGGGCCAGGCAAGGCGGTTCCCTGCCCGTTTCCAAAGCGGGCTGGCAGGCTGTGGGCACCAGGCCATGGCCAGAGGCTGCAGGTGTGTTAGCCAAGAGAGCAGGCATCCATGCCCCTTATCCTAAGAGTCAGCACTCACGCTGAGACGCTGAGGGCCAGGCCAGCTGAACCAGGTGAGAAAGCAAGGTGTCTCATGAGACTTGGGGGGGCGGGGAGGGGGTGGTGGGTCACAGCTGCTACAGAGGGCATATTCCATGGGCCAGGAAATTACCAAAATGACTTTCCTCACTATCTGCCTAAAACTGGCTATATAACCCACAGAAAGAAAAACCACCACCACTGAACTCCAGTAAGCCAGCAGACTGATTCAAAATCAGATGGAAGCTGCATGCAGAGATCCCGATTCTTGCTCTGAGACTCTTCCCAGCAAGCCATGGTGTCCGGCCTGAAGTGTTCACTCCCTTTCACAGGTGGGGAAAGTGAGGTCCAGAAAGGAGAAGTCCCACAGCACGCTAAAGGCAGCAGCAGGACTGGACCCAAACAACAGGCAGAGGTTCTCGAATCCCACTACCCACAGAATATCTCCCAGTGGGGCTTGGGTGGAGAAGTAAGGACTCTGAAATTCCCCATATGGGCCCATAAAACTCTTTCTCCAAATGGCTTTGGCAGTCATTTCTAAAATTCTCTTTAGGGAAAATGGCAAGATTCTTTCAGGGGCAAAATCACCCCAGTGGCTATTCTGTAGGATGACTTCTGCCTTATACTTTAGGACCACAACTGAACAGAAAAATATCTGAAATAACTCTGATCAGTGGATTAACCTCAGGCTTAAAGAAAAAGTAGGGGAGGATTTCCCTGGTGGCCCAGTGGTTAAGAACCCACCTGCCAACGCAGGGGACACAGGTTCAATCCCTGGTCCAGGAAAATCCCTGGTGCTGAGCAGGAACTAAGCCCGTATGCTATAACTGAGCCTGTGCATTCTAGAGCCTGTGCTCCACAACAGGAAAAGCCACCGCAACTGGAAGCCTGTGCACCACACCTAGAGAGCAGCTCCCACTTGCCACAACTAGAGAAATTCCGCACGTAGCAATGAAGACCTAGCAGAGTCAAAAATAAATAAATAATTCTTCATTTAAAAAAAAAAAAGAAAAAGTAGGAGAGAAAAAGAATTCCAAACCTGCATCTGCTCCAATAGCCCGGTCAGGGTCTGTAGCCAGGTCATAGTTTGAATGTACTGCTCCGTGTTCATGATTTTGAGCTCGGATCTTAATTCTGGGATAATTGCGCCCGTTCGCCAGCCATGCTTCAGGGTCAAGTCCTGATTGCAAAGATCACAAAAAGTCAACATTCATCACAACAGAATTTAAACCATTTCATTACCTTTCCCAGACACAACAGGCATTCATTGAACTAACTTTAATTGTAATGGTTCGTCATTAACCAAGCCAAACTCAATGAATTACACTTAATTAAAGCCCATTTAGCCCCAGGCTTTGGCCATCCCCCCCCCCCCACCCCAAGAAAGTTTCTGTTCTAGAAATAATTGCTTGAGTCACAGCCCCCACAGAAACACAGGATTTGGAATTGTTAACCACAGTCTCTAAAAGAACAATTAGGTCAGGGGCAGAAGGAGGGTGAATTGAAATGTTACTGAAGGTTTTTATTCAATTCACCCACAGAATACTGGGGAACACCCATGGCAGCCAAGCCTCCTGGGTTATGGGAAATTTCAGACTTGGAATGATCACTCAGTACCAACATACATGATCGTATCTTCATTCCAAACATTGTACTCCTATAATACGACAATAAGCCAGAATATCTGATATAAGTTATGTCCTGGCAAATCTAAGATATACAATCACCATACTGAATGGCTGTTCATTTTCTCACTTGACAAACATTTATTAAATACTACTGTTTGCCAGGCCCTGAGCTAGATACTGAGAATAAAATAGTGAACAAAAATAACAAACCTCTGCTCTCATGGGAAACACGGACCAAAAAAGTAAGCAAGCAAATACACAATGGCAGGTGGTAAGAAACACAACGGACAAAATTCAAGCAAAATAAGGAGTTACCATTTTATAGAGAGTGAGTAAGGCGGCCAGGCTAACAAAGGGACATTCAAGCAGAGATCTGAAGGGAACGACAGTGAAAGTATGTAAATGTGTGGGAGGAGAGCAGTTCTGGCTGGAAAAAGCGCGAGTGCAAAGGCCCCGGGGCAGGACCATGCTGGGATGGGAGCAGGGTGTGCTGAGCAACAGCAAGGCAAAGGCAGAGAAGGAGCGAGGGCAGAGGCAGGGGGCGCCTTCAGAGAGGGAGGAGAGGTTGGGGACAGCTGGAGCGCAGCAGTCTCAGGAAGCCAGGCTTTCACTCTAAGGGAGACGGGGGTAGGTCTAAGGAGAGCGCTTTTAAGGACAGAAGTGGTATAGAGTCTACTGTTTTGAAAATTCACTCTGGTTACTCCCCTAAAGCTAGAATCCCTGCTCTACAAGTCCTAAGGATGCCTACCTTCTTCCATGGTTGAATTTCTTTAAATCTTTCAATAATTCTCTTTCTCCTAAAATATATGAAACCCCACATACAGCACAGTCTTCTAAATATTCCCAGTACTGGCAAACTTTTGAAGATGGATCCTATATCTGACAAGCAGTAAAAAGTCAACTGGAACACTCCTAAGACTAAAGTACATGACAATGAATTAATGATAATGGAATTAATTTTCTCTAGTGCCTCAAGTCGGCTCTCAAATATATCCCAAAGGGAGCATCTAAATTTATTTTGAGAAACAGCAGCAACATTGGAAGCATCTGCATTCTCAAGGGATTCCTTTGAAGGGTAATATTCATTGCCCACACAATCTCTGACACATTAATCAATTCTGGTCTGATCACTTTAAAACAGTGGTTTTCTAACTCCAGGATGGATCCAAATATATGCTGTCTACAAGACATTTATTTTAGATCTAAGAAAACACAGAGTTGAAAGTGAAAAGATTGAAAAAGACATTCCAGGCAAGTAGTAACCAAAACAAAAGCAGCTATCCTAGTATCAGGCAAAATAGACTTTGGGTCAAAAATAGCTACAAGACACAAAGAATGACATTACATCATGATAAAAGGGTCAATACACCAAAAATATATAACAATTAAAACATATGAACCGGCCGGTTGCCCGCCTTGCATTGCAATCATGGTGGACGTGATGGAGTCGCCCAAGGCGCGCATCAACGCCAGCATGCTAGCTCAGTTCATCGACCAGCCGGTCTGCTTCGTAGGGAGGCTGGAGAAGATTCATCCCACTGGGAAAATGTTTATTCTTTCAGATGGTGAAGGAAAAAATGGAACTATTGAGTTGATGGAACCTCTTGATGAAGAAATCTCTGGAATCGTGGAAGTAGTTGGAAGAGTGACAGCCAAGGCAACCATTATGTGTGCATCTTATGTCCAGTTTAAAGAAGATAATCATCCTTTTGATCTTGGACTTTACAATGAGGCTGTGAAGATTACCCATGAGTTCCCTCAGTTTTTTCCTTTGGGAGTTGTGCAGTATGGTTGAACTATTTTGATGATTGCCGGTGAGCTACACTGAAGACTATTAAAGGAGGCCCCTGATATTTGAAGGAGCAATTCCTGAGATTTTTAATATTTAATTTGTTCTCTTGTTAATTTCATTTACCTAACTTTATTAGATATTCCAGTGTGCCGTTTTTGACAGAACTGGCTTATTGACAGTTCTCATCTAAGTTCTCATAAAGAGTAATTTCTCTGGCATATGGTCAGATTTAAAATGCAAGGAAGAAAAAAAGAGTTGGTTGAACTTAGTTTTTTGCTTTATTAATAAAAGCTTATGTGCTGTTGGTCAAAAAAAAATAAAAATAAAAAAATAAAACATATGAACCAAACATCAGCGGTCCAAAATACATGAAGCAAACACTGACAGAACTGAAGGGAACAAGAGACAGCCTTACAATAATAATAGGAAACTTCAATAGCCCACTTTCTATCATGGACAAAATAAGGAGATAGAAGATCAAACAAGAAATACAAGACGTGAACAACACCACAGATCAATTATAACACTCCACCCAACAAAAGCAGAATATTTTTCTCAAATGCACATGGAGCATTCTCCAGCAACAGCTGTATTTTAGGCCACAAAACCAGTCTTGATTAATTTTAGAAGACTGAAATCATACAAGTATCTTTTCTTATCATTAAGAATGAAACTAGACATCAACAGCAAAAGGAAAAACTGAAAAATTCAGAAATATGTGGAAATTAAAAGACACACTCTTCAACAACCAATGGGTCAAAGAAGAAATCACACAGAAAATTAGAAAAATACCTTGGGACAAGTTAAAATGCAAACAGAACATACCGAAGTTTATGGGATACAAAAAAAGCAAGACTAAAATGAAAATTAACACCTCTAGCCATCTAGATAGAAAAAGAAAGATCTCAAAACAATGATTTAACTTTATACCTAAAATAACTAGAAAAAGAACAAACTAAACTGAAAGCTAGCAGCACAAAAAGAAATGGTAAAGATCAGAGCCGAAAAAAATAAAATAGAGAATATAAAAACAACAGAGAAAAATCAATAAAACTAAGAATTGGTTCTTCAAAAAAAATCAACAAAATTGACAAACCATTAAGTTTGATAAGAAAACAAGAAGACTCAAATTACTAAAATCAGAAATGTAAGTGGTGACATTACCACCAATTCTACAGATTTTAAAAAAAGATTATAAAAGAGTACTGTAAACTACTGTATGCCAACAACTTGGATAATCCAGATGAAATGGACAGATGCCTAGAAACATACAACCTACCAAGAACTGGTAAATCTGAACAGACCTCTGACTAGGGAGAAGGCTGAATCAGGAATCCAAAACCTTCAAACAGTGAAAAGTCCAGAACCGGATGGCTTCACTATCAAACATAAAAGAATGAACACCAACCCTTCTCAAACTCTTCCAAAAACTGAGGAAGACGAAACACTTCCTAACTCACTCCATGAGGCCAGCGACACCATGACATCAAATTTTAGCGTGGAAAGCTGAGAACAACACTGATGGCTGGGTCCCAACCCCAGAGCTTCTTCATAACTCAGTAGGTCTGGGGTGAGGCCAAGAATTTGCCGTTTGAACAAGTTCCCGGGTGATGCCAATGTCACAGGGACCACGCTGGACAAACAACTGCCATGTGAAGCTTCTCATAGCCTAAGACCTGTCTGTGTGGGAGGACCTCGTGGGGCCAGGTACCCACATGCCTCCAGGGTAGCACAGTCATCTCCTCAAGGCCCACAGACCACACAGCAAGAGGTATGTCTTATGATGCCACGTCGCTTGGCCAGACATCCTGGGAGTGCCAGCATCCTGACAGGAGCACTTCAGGTTTCTACTTTACTAAGCACGTTTGCATACATTCACGTATTTCACTCTTCATATAAATGAATTGTATTTATATATAAATACATATACATAAATTCATTCCACAAGGAACCAAGGGTGGTAGTAAGTGTGACTCACTCATTCCTGTGCCAATTATAAATTAAGTCATAATTCAAGTCCTGAGACACTCCAGTCATTCCAAAGAGCATGAAAGCCTCATTTTCACATAATAGCCATTTCCTAGAAATAGTTATTGTACTTTGTACATTTTGTACTCTTTCAAAATGACTATCAGGCAAAAGAAACCCAGACTGATGTTTACAAGCTCTTACAGAGCATTTGAATGTTTCTGATGCTTAATAAAGAAAGAAAAAGGAAAAAACACTGTCATTTATTTCCTAGCTTTTTAAACTGAAAGATTTTTTTCTGAGTAAAGATTTTTTTCTGATAACCTGAGTAAATTGTTAATTTCCATCATTTTCCCAAAATTCCTCTATTTCATGACTCTGATCCATTTGGTTTGGTAAAATATGAGACATTTCTTAAAAAGCAGCAAGAAATGTGGCCCAGTCCTCATTTTTATGAAAGTATGAAAATAGTCTTAAATAATAGATAAACTCCTCAATAAGTGGGCCTAACACTGTACCCAACAAAGAAATAGGAAATAAGATTTCTCACCGCCAGGTCACTATATATATGGTCACCAAAATACAACACTTTGGAGCCCCTCCATCCAGTAAGCTTCAAAAATTCATACAAATTGCCCTGCAATAACAGAAAAATATGGGTGTTATATCGCATTATATGACAGGTAAAAGGCTTGTGTTTTACATTTAATATTCTGTCATTTATTGACCATGTCAATAAATATTCACCGGCCATGTAATTTCAGCAGCTAAGACCTACCCATGATTCATTTCATCAATTATCTGATACTAGACATTTACCTTGCTACCTATTTTGTAAGTAACATCATGATAAACATTCTTTAGCAAAGCTTTAGCTACCTCTTAATAGTTTTCTTCAGCTAGCTACATCTTACTCATTTTCTTCCGCTAGCTTCCTAGATGGGGAATGGCTGATTCCAAGCTAATCTTTCAGGCCTAGAAAACATACTTAGTGCCAAATCCAGCAGTCTGTTACATATACAACAGGTATGAACCAGTTGGACAGTATATAATATGAGGAATGTACCACATGGTATAAAAAAAACTATATAGTGCTGTTCCGTGATTTTATGTTATAAATATTATACAAAGTGTTTAAAGGATAAAATTTAAAAAACTAATTTCAGTAACACAAAAATGGACAGCGATTCAATCATTTACTCAACATAGGAGAGCTTTATATGAAACCAAAATATATCAAAACTGTACCTAAAACACAGTTCATCAGGAAATAATTACTAATTGGGATAAGATGCTATGTAATTGATGCCACATTTCTTAAAGAGAAGCTTCTATTTTACTACTGGCATTCTAAATTTTATATCCTACAGAAAAAAATGCTTGAAAATATATTTTTTTAAAAGCTGCTCAATTCTAAGTTAATTCACACAGAGCACATTGAAAATATATTGACTTAGCTTAAATTCTGCCACCAAGTTATACACAGTCAGTTCAAGCAGAGCGCCCAGGACTGTGCCTGGCACGCAGGGAGCCCCAGTGAAGGCCAGCTGTGACATCATTATAACTGATCACAAATCACATCGACCAAAAGGACAGACGGGTCACAAGATACCTGCTTGTAAATCTGGCCTTTCTGCAGCTTGTAGATTTTATCCCAGAGTAAGACACCTTTCTCATTCACCTTTCGGAAAGGTCTAACAACAGAAACAGGAAACGTTACCATGTGTGGTAGCAGTGAAGGCTGTGTGCTGGATGAAAAACTCCACGGTTACCGCCCTGGAGGGAGAAACGAGCCCCACAACCCAAACCAAACCCCACCACCACGTTCCCCAGCCTCCTGCAAAACATCCCATGCTGCAGATCATGGGGTCCAGAGCGGGGTAGTGAAAAACGAACGCCAGAGTCAGATGAATTTGGAAAACACTGTGAGCTAGACATGTCCCCCTTTAAAAGTTACTGATGGGTCTGAAAAGCCCTCCTACAAAGAAACTTTCTGTAACCCAAATTTTCTAAACTTACTCAACCATGCAGAAAATGTTTTACAAAAAATAAAGCTTATAGAAATACTGCTTATTACATTCATCCAGCTTTGTATTTGAAATGAAGCCAGTCTAGATACAAGGCACATCAGAGAATCGGGCATATTATTTTATGATGGAAAATCAAAAAAACAGAACAAAGGCCTCATTCCTCACCCTGGGTGTGCTAGTCCAAAAAAACACAAGGTTCATTTGTCCTTTTTCTTTATTTAGGTAACACTTATTTGAACTGCTTTTCTGGTGAGAAAAATATAAACTCACTGCAAAAAACATCTGGAAAATATAGGCAATTACAATAAAGAAAAAGAAAATCATCCATAATTTCAGTACCAAGGTAGAAACACACCAGTTCAGTCCACATCTTTTGGTCTTTATGTATCTGCTCTCTTTCTCTTTTTTGTGAACATAAAATGAGGATCATTTCTAGATACCGCTATGTATCTTCTCCTCTCCAAGGCTGTGAGCAATTTCCCAAGTGATTCATACATCATTTTTTACAGTCGGGAGATATGTTCACTGCTTTCAAAAAAAAATACCTCATTTTTAATGACTTCATAATATCCTCTCGTATGGATGTTCCTTAACCTTCAAAATTATAAATAACAGAGGGATGAATACAGGTAGAAGATTTTTAATCCAGACATCTAGAGTGAGAGCAAGTGAACTGTGCTGGGTTCCTCCAGGGAAAATCTAATAATCTAAGACACTGTCCTGCCACTGTGTATAAATATGACAGAGGAGGGAGGTCCATGGTGAAAGGGGAGATGAGGTCCTTCCCCTGACCACCTCCCTGAGATCCAAAGAGAAAAGGCCAGGGAGCACGTTATCAGTGACGAAGCAGCCAGTCAGTGATGACAGCTACAGGCACGGCTACACCTAACTCCCAACCACAGGTGGAGCATTCTCTTAAATTCTCAGTCTCTGCACATGGTTCCTGGTTTTGCCTTTTCTTCCAGGAGTCACTGTGACACTCAGGAAACTGGAATTTAGCATCACAAGAGGAATTTAATCCACTCAACACTGACTACAGGACACCGAATTATCATGCTTTAAATCACCTAACATAGGAACTTCCCTGGCAGTCCAGTGGTTGACATTACCCTCTGCCTTCTGATGCAGAGGGTACAGATTCCAGCCCTGGTCAGGAAACTAAGTTCCCACATGCCTTGCAGCCAAAAACCAAAACATAAAACAGAAGCAATACTGGAACAAATTCAAAAAAGACCTTGAAAATGGTCCTCAAAAAGATCTTTAAAAAAAGAAAAAAAAACATCCCAGAATGGATATAGTGTTGCTGTTAAAAAAAAAATCACCTGGCAGAGGGGAAGACTGCAGGTTACCTACTGCAGGACAGAGTAATGTGGGTAAAAGTGTTTCAAATGTAGGCCATTATTCCACAGATAGGAATCATTTTTATAATCCCAGTGCAGTACCTCTCAATGCCATTGACATTTGGGGACGATGACTTCCCTGGTGGCTCAGACGGTAAAGAATCTGCCCGCAATGTGGGAGACCTGTGTTTGTTTCTGACTTGGGAAGATCCCCAGGAGAAGGGGATGGCTACCCACTCCAGTATTCTTGCCTGGAAAATTCCATGGACGGAGGATCATGGCAGACCGGGCTACAGTCCATGTGTCACAAAGAGTCGGACACGACTGAGCGAATAATACACTCTTGGTGAACAGGTCAGTCCCCGATGTTAAAAAGACATTTTAGGACACTTGACCCTACCCTCACCACACCTGCCACGAAATGTTAAGAGCACAACCCAAACTCCCATGCCTCTATTTCCCAAAGCTACCATGGCAGAAAGTCTTTATCTAAGTCTGGGTAGAGATTTATTCCATTTGATGCAAAACCTGTGTTGCAGAGAAGTTTTGCAAAATCTAAGGACACTTGTCAGTGCACCATTTAGAGCTCTATTTAAAGAGCTACTCACCAGGTGGCTTGTTGTTGCCATTTTGTTACACTTCACAATGTGTCCGCATAGAGAGATCTAATTTACTATGTGATGTTAAGTTTGGATTTTAACTGCTGTCCATCCTTTTCTTAAAGACTGACTCATAGGACTGACATAGCCCGAGTTAAATCAAGAACTGTTTCAATAATAAGCTATCTGCTATGTACATACTCATCCTACCTTTCTTCCAATTACTTGATAGGAGGTTTATTAAGTATCAAAAGCTATGATGTGAGATGCTTGTGATGTTCCAATTGTATTTCACCAAGACACATTATCACAGTATCACCAAGGCACAATTAAGTACTCAGAGCATCAGATGAATAAAGTCTGGTCTCTAAAAAGACAGGCACCTACCTCCGCTTATCATTAAAGAAGTTTGGCTTCTCAGCCTGAACGATGACCACGTCAAACAGGTCCCTCCAGTCTTTTCCAACAATATACCTCATCCCTTTGTCCCTAGAACAACATGGCAGCCAGGTTAGCCCAACATTAAAGGGATTAACCTTGCAATTTTTTCTTTCAAATGTTCAACTACTTAAATACATAGAACATTGGAAGTGAGCCAGAAACTAGGGAGGAAACACAGAAGAACTTACACAAAGCTACTGGGGCTGTTGGTGATAAGAAACATCTTCTTGCCATGATCAGCCAGCTTGGCCAACACCGCGCGGGTCTGCTCAGCATAGCAGATGTACTTTTCTAAAGAGCAAGAGGAAAACGCACACAGGGTTTCAGGGTGAAGTCAGCTAACCTGCAAGCACTTCCTAAGGGGGGTGGATGGACCCAGCACTGTCTGGGGCACTTGAGGGGAGAAAAGCCTTCAGGTTTGAAGCCTGGTTCAAGTCAGTATATTGGTGCCCAGTGAATCAGTAACCAAGACCTTGCCTCTTCAGTCTAAATGGAAAAAACGTAAGTGGCTGTTGCTGCCAGCTCCTCTACTTGAGTCAGGATTATGTCAACTTCTGAGACAAAGGGGAGGGAGACACGTGAGGTGCAAGGATGCAAGGTCCCTGCACTGCACTCAGAACAGGTACTGTGGGGGGCTTCCCTGGTGGTCCATTGGTTAGGAATCTGCCAGCCAACACAGGAGACACAGGTTCGATCCCTGGTCTGGAAGCTAAAATCCCACATGCCACAGAGCAACTCAGCCCACGTGCCACAATTACTGAGCCTGCGCTCTAGAGCCCGTGAGCCGCAACCACTGAATCCTGTGTGTTTTACAGCCCTTGCTCCACAACAAGAGAAGACACTGCAATGAGAAGCTGTCGAATCCCAACTAGAGTAGCCTCCACTCGCCATAACTAGAGAAAGACTGAACACAGCAATGAAGACCCAGCACAGCCAAAAATAAATTTTTTCTTTTTTAAAGGAGAGGTACAGACCTGGAGTGAGAGTAAAATGCCTACATAATTATACAGCAAAAGGAAATGTAGATCTTCACGTAATATCTGGTACATACCAATATCTGCTTCAATTGCTCTGTACATGATCCCTTTGGTGTGCACGTCCCGAATTGAATCCTGTCAAAAGATAGGTTTTTAATCAGTCTGAGTATAACTGAGATAGTCTGAGTGAGAGGACAAGCGAAAGGTCATTTAGGATAATATCTGTCTGCAGAGTCTGGCAACCAAGGCACTAAATGAAATCTAAATTCTGGTCCATTTATCATGGGCAGGAAGAAACTTAAGTTTCCATGGTGACAGCAGCAGGTTCCAGTGCAATTTTCGAAAGAGTCACTTGGAGGAGGCAATTTGTGTGAACAATTCTGAATGAAGTTCCACAGGATAAATAGTCATTTATATGCCGTATGAGGGCCAGGTAATTTCAGGTCACCCCGACAAAGGGAAGGACTGCTGCTTTCATCTTTGCACCCTTCTCTGGACCCCAACAACAGACTCTGTGACCTAAAAAAAGAGGCAGAGACCAATAGGATAGGATCCTCCTCTCTTCAGTGCTACCAAAAAGGCAAGGAACTGTCAAGGAGCTTGGAAAGCAGGCAGAGCTTTGATCCAGCAGGCAGACACAAGGACGAGCCTGGCGGAGTGGCAGCCTGATGCCTGGCAGGGGTCAAAGCACAGCCCTGCTCCTAGGGGGCGCTGAGCAGGTCTACTACACAGCGGGGCACTCCTGGAAGCGCACAGACACTTTCTGGAGCCTGTAGCAGAGGACTGGGCTGCAGGAAGAGCTGGGCCATAAGAAATCCCATGGAGAGAGGAGCCTGGTGGGCCACAATTCACAGGGTTGCAAAAGAGTCAGACATGATTTAGTGACTAAATAACGAGCACAAAGCCTTAGAAAACTGGTAGGTGCTTACTGTCAGGAACAAGCAGCTCCTGATTGTAAACTCACCCCCAATTACCTTCCAGCAAAGGCCTGTTTCAACTGCACAACGGCAGAAGGCAGTGGTTAAGAGCAAGCCAGAGTCCAGCTTCCTGGCCTGAAATCCAGGCTCTGCTACTTACTAACGGGAAGTCCTTGGGCAACTCACTCAACCTCTCTGTGCCTCAGTTTCTCCATCTGTAAAATGAAGGCGATGATATCTCATGGCATTCTTGTAAGGATCAGATTAATTAATAGGCATATAGCATTCAGAAAAATAGTGCCTGGAACACAGTAAACTCTCCCTGTGTGTATTCACACACATGTGTGGCAGTTAACACTTCAGAGTAAAAACTGAACTCTGTAGTAAACAACCTTCCTCATGAACGCTAAGGGTTACAGAACTCCAGTAATTCTTAAAAATTCTTAAAGATGAAGTATCTCTGAGAGCCAAAACAGAGACTGGGAACTAAATATTTAAATTTAGTTAAAACAATGCCAAACTGATATTGAGAAACTGCAATTCACCCTGTATTTTCTAAAACCCATGATTTGAGTCAGTCAATATTTAAACCTAGTCATGAACACATAATAAAAACATTGTAGTATGTATATACAGATCTTTTACAACTGTATGCTCAGTCACTCAGCTACGTCCGACTCTTTGGGACCCCATGGACTGTAGCCCACCAGGCGCCTCTGTCCATGGCATTTTCCAGGCAAGAATACCGGAGCAGGTTGCCATTTCCTTCTCCAGGAGATTGTCCTGACCCAAGGATTGAACCCTCGAATCTTGAGCCTCCTGTGTTGGCAGGTGGATTTTTTAATCACTCCGCCACCTGGGAAGCCCCTTTTAAAAATACAGATATTTAAATTATATATATAAAGATGCTTAGAAATATGCATTAAAAATATATATTAAATAAACAATATATAAACACAATTTTAAGTACTGAAGAAAGCTCAGACAGCTTAAAGAATGCATCTATAAACACACATAAATGTGAACATAAATTAAAATACACAAATACAAAATCATTTAAATGATGTGGGTATGTATATGCACACAGAAATCCAGGTAACAAGTACCCTCTTCTTTTAACAAACAATTTGACTCATTTCCAATTCTCCTAACCCCTTTCTTAGGATTTCCAAGGTTAAACTGCAAATGAAAGAGGTTCCAGATGAAGGACAATCTCAAACACACAGCCGACAATGGAAGCCACAGATTCTATTACTTCTGAGCTGGAAGAGGTGCAGTGTGTCACCCCCCACGTCTACACGACCTTGACATCTTTGTACAGGTGCACAGGCTCGTAGTCGATGTTGTTCTTCAGGAAGTGCTCGTTCACACAGGACAGCAGGGTCATCTCAGGCAGGGAGAAGATGTCCATGAACTGCTTCATGGTGTTTCCAGAACTCTGCAGGCAGGGAGGGAGGCTTTAGCAAGGGAGCCAACGCCACAGCAGGCTTTACATCCACCAGGGGATCCTGGTCATCATCGGGCTCCCTCCCCACAAGGAAAGAAAAATTCTAATAAAAAAGTAAAAAAAGTTCACCCTGTTTCCTGTCCTTCATGGCAGGGCTGACGTCTCACTCTAAGTGCAAACGAGCTTTCCAAGGAAATGCCCTGACTTCCCCTTGAAAGTCTGGCCAGCCTTCCCTTTCTGTTCTCCTTTGGGTTCCATCCAATTTTCAGCTCACACTCTTTCATCACACACAGAGGAAAGGCAGTAAATTGATTTTTGCCCGTGTGAATGACATAAAAAGCCACTAACTCTCCTGAATTTGAGCCATCACTCCCACCCCCTCAAAAGCCCACGTGGGAGCTTGGAAAAGAGCCTTTCCCTGAATACTTGCGATTTATAAGACTAAGTTTACCAGGTGACTAGGCATCTTCCTTGCATTTTGCTAACACAACTAAGAGACTGCATCTAACAAAACAAGAAGCAAAAATTCTAAGGGCAAAGAGGACCACGAAAGTTAGAAAGGCAGAGGTCTCCCTTAGGCACAGAGCAGTGTGCTGTCCTGCTCTTAATCTTAGAGGAGGCGACAGTTGCTACAATGACAACCCCACTGACTCCTCCAAAAAGTAGGGACACGCCTGGGAAGGTGGTGGCAAATGGGGGAGGGCTACAAGGAAGGTGTAAGGAGCCTTCATCAGGTAGGGAGGAAGGGCCGAGAAAGGAGAATCATGAAAGAACCCAGGAGAGACTTGAACATACTCACCTCTCTCAAATTGAGGGTCTCTCAAAACACAACCCCAATTGCCTTCTTGATTCCTTGTGAGCAGAGAGTCTAGTAGTTTAAGATCCTAAAGCTACCAGGCCACATTTCGTAAAGGAAAAAGAGAGGCCACTTTAAATAAATAAGTTCTCATTACCTTCCCATAAAAGTCGCTCATCTGTTCCAAAGGCACGTGGGAGCCCTCGTACATTTCAATGACCTCCTCATCGGGGACCACGCTGAGGCCTCTGGGAAAATCACAGGCAGGGCAGTTAGCATCAGTTAGAGACGGCAGTGATGTTCAGACCTCCAGTGACTGCTGAAATTTTTCAGCTGAGGTGCAAGACGCTATTGTCACAGGAAGCAGGAGGCGATGCCACTGGTAACTGCTACAAATAACAGGCAAGCTGCTGCTACTATTACCACCACCATCATCGTGCTGGTGGTGAGAGCAGGGAAGACAGTAGCTGACACCAC